>NW_012115955.1:2214523-2350658 GCF_000951035.1 Colobus angolensis palliatus
TTTCTTTCTTTCTTTCTTTCTTTCTTTCTTTCTTTTCTTTCTTTCTTTCTTTCTCCTTCCTTCCTTTCTTTCTTTCTTCCTTCCTTCCTTTTCCTTCATTTCTTCATCTTTCATTTCATTTCTTTTTTTATTTAGAAAGCATGCATTGTTCCAAATTTTCCCTTGAAATGTATTCTCAGGTTTGCAGTTGACATGTACAGAAAAAAGGAATTGGTAACCTCATGAGAAAATGAAAAAAGAAAGCAGATGCTTATTAATGTCTCACAGCACTGCTGTCCCCAAATTAATTAGACCAGGAAGCTTGTAGGCTGACAGCTTATCTACCTTTTAATTCTGACCGGGGCAAGTCTGAAATTCCTTCGAGAGAACAGGAGCGAGGGTGCCACTGAATGTATTACAAATGACCTGCCATTTGATGTGTGACCAAAATCACTGTCAATTTTTTACTCACCTTGGATGAATTGTATTGCAGACAAGACACATACACTTAATTACTGGAAGTTTGGAATCTAGGGATAAATTTTCGTGCATTCATTTGCCATGATTTTGAAAAACAAAAACAAAGCAAAAACTCTAGTACTAAAAACCAGTTTAGAAACCAAAATGAATCACGTTTTCAGAAAACAAACCCACTGGATGGTAGAATTAAAGGTAATTTTAATTTGTTTCTTTATGCTTTTAATTATTATACGATTTTCTTTTTCAGCAAGTATTATTACTTCTATAATGGAAAGAAAGAAAAAGAAAGCAGCTACAGTAGCCACGTTCTGGATTGTCTTCCACTCAACCCACCCAGTTGAGATGCTTGCACACCTGTGTTCCAACCAGCAGGGGTGCTGTTTTCCTATCCTGGTAGAGCTGCAGAATGCTGACATGCATCTACTTTGCTGGACTCACAAGCATGGACTTCAGCAGCTGAACGGTGCTTAGTGTGAAGGATATTAGCACAGAGGTGTGCAGCGGGCAGAAGGGCCCTTCAGACAGCCAGACCAGACCCTCCTGCCAGCTGAGGACACCAGATGAGTTGGTAAGAAAGCCCATGCCACATCTGAAGCCCTGAAGCTGCCAGGTTGATGTTCCCCAGGACTCGCCAGCTGCCCTTCCTGCATCTGGCTGGAGCATAGCAAACACTTATCTGAACATATCCAGCTTACATGGGTGAAGGACTTAAAGGACTATGCTAACGGCGTTCACAGTCTGGGTATATTTCCACGTCAATACCCAGGAAGCCCTCAATTTAGGCTTCCCAAGAGCTGGTTGTGCTTTTGCTAAACCCACTCATGCTGCTTCTACTTGATATTTGTATTAATTCAGATAAGCCAATAATAGTGGTAATAAATACTAAATGAGTGCTTACTGCATGCAAGGCTAGCAAAATTCACTTAATGCTCGTAACAATTCTACTATGTACGTACTATTATTGCTTTTTTTTCAGATGTAGCACATCTGAAAGTAACATTCCTAAATTCACATGGGATGCCAGGTTCAGAACCAAGCGGTCTGGTTTGAGCTCCCCCCCAAAGCACCGTGGAGAACGGAGTTAAAGCAGTTAGGCTGTGTTGCACTCTTCCTTCTATTAAGGGAGGGTGAAGGGATGGTCCTAGAGGAAATAAAGTAAGGCATAATTCTGGGCTTTGGGGGAAAAAGACTAATAATATTTGCCTGGAGAATACCTATTTGTGGAATACATCAAGCAAGCTATACATGGCTTACAACTGCTTGTGTAATCAATTTACATTCATTCAGCATGGCTCCTGGGCAGAGGTCACTCCTGGGCAGAGGACCCTCCTCTAGAGAGTACCAGATGAACTCCTAACTTACGCTTCCCTCCGTTATGTACTACAATTGTTTTTGCATCTCCTGCAGCTTCCTGTTAATTCTTTTAATCTTGTTACCATTCAGGTGAACAGTTCAGCAAATGTCTGTCTTCACTGCCTCCCTCCTTCCCACCCTGCTCTCTGCAAATCCTGTCTGCATCCCCCTAGTCCTTAGGTCCAAAGTCTGTTTTTAGGTCCGTGAGATTTCTAAAAGTTCTGCTGGCTCCTGGGCCTCTCCACAGCCTGCTTCTGTCCAAGATGGTGATGTTCTCGGCCTCTTGCCCCACATCAAAATTGGCAGAGGTTCCAAAGTAACAAGCAGCCCATTAAAGCTCCCCTTCATGCCACGCACTCCTCTCTGATGTGGGCTCTGAGGAAGTGGCTCCTGTGAGCTGCCTCTATGGCTCTTCAGGGCATTTCAACAGCTTCTTACATTTTATCTGGCTTTTTCGGTGGCTCTAGGCAAGAACTTGGTCTGCTACAAACTAGTTCATCGCATTCAGGAGCAGTTCAACTCCTATATTTCAATTTGGAAAAACAAAAATAAAAAAGAAGTGACTTACCTACTATAGTGCTTCTACATGGTTTAGGTTCCACAAATGCGAATATATTTCATTTTCAGTTTGATTTGTTTTGTTGTTGATACAAGGTTATTGTTCTTGTTTTGAAAAACTCACATGATCTTATTGTCCCTAAAAATAGACAATTACTCTAAGGAGTCACAAATTGGTAGGGCTGGAAGGAAACTTGGGGAAATTTAATAAAATGTTCTCATTTTTAAGGTAAGAACTGATGGGCCTAAAAGACAGAAAACTGAAGCATAATAAAACCTCAAATGTTTCTTCTGCTTCTCTAGCTTTCCAGTTCTTTTCTGTCTCTTCATGTCTTATGACTTCAAACATTTGAAAAAATAGTTCATATGGGTCACAAATAAAGTCATCATGTGACTTAGCAAAATGGAGGGTGAAAAACCAAATAGAATGCCCCCGTACCTCTGGGCTGTTTTGCACATGCTGCTGTCCAGACATCCCTGGGATGGCCAAACAGTTGCCACTGAGCACCCCCACCTCAGGTATTTGTTTACACAAGAGATCTTCTAACCCATAAGTTTCGAGAAAATCAAAGGTGCTAAAGGCAGCCAGCATTCTGCAGCTCTTGGACTTGGAAGCAGAACGGGGGACCCAAGCCCACAAAAATGTGTTGTGTGCGCTGGGCCTACCTAAGCCCCTGTGCTGGAGAATACAACAAAGTGTTCTAGACTAGACTAAAAGAAACAGGAAAGAAAGGCATCATCTTCTTCCCCTCCCTCCCTTACTTCCTACATCTAATTCAACCCCAAGTCTCATTGGTTTTAATTGCAAAATATATCTCAGGTTCACCCACTTTTTCCCAGTACCACTGCTGCAACCCCAGATCCATCCTTCTTTATCTCATGCCTGAACTGTTGCAGTAGCCACCTAATGGCCTTCCTGCTTCCATTCCTGTTCCCCTTCAAATTATTCTCCCACATTACTATTTTGCAACATATCTACAGTCTTGCCACACCCTTGCTTAAATCCGTCAGAATATACTTTGCATATGGAACATCCTGTAAGTTCACACCTTGGTCCACCCATCCCCATTTATTCCCATCTCATGCCACTGTCCCTGCGGAACACCTGCATTGTGCACCTGCCATGCCAGCCTGTTCTGTGCCTTCTACGTGCTCTTTTCCACTTCAGCATATTTTCTCTAACGAGAAGCCCTGCACCCACTCCAAAAGCACTCATGTGCATGGCTTGCTCCATACCCTACCAGTCTCAGCTTAACTGTCAGCTTCTCAGTATACCATCCTCGACCCTCCCATTGTCTCTGTTATTGACATGGCCCATTTTCTTCAGAGCCTGTCCCACACTCCTATTCCTTAACTTTACATTCTGTCTACGCCATTCATGCTTCATGATGTCAGGATCGTGTCCGTTTTATCGCCTCCTGTGATGAAAGCCCCCTATCGCCTGGCGTGCACTAGGCACTCTCTAACCGAATGCGCTTATGGTTCAATCCATATGGGAAGACATAGTAGGATATATTCTTCACTTCCAGAGTTGATTGGACTGGGTAAAGTGTTCTTCCAGAAATACTGTTCAAGGTTCTGGAATGACTAGCCAAAAGATGGAAGCCACCCGAGCGTCCATCGACCGGTGGGTGGAGAAGCAAAATGCGGTCTGTTCATACAAATGGAATATTATTCAGCCCTTAAAAAGATGGGAATTCTGACATATGCTATGTAACGTGGATAAACCTTGAGGACATTATGCTCAGTGAAATAAGCCAGTCACCAAATGACAACTGTATGATGCCACTCATATGAGAAAAGTCAAATTCATAGAGACAGAAAGTAGAAGGGTAGTTTCCAGGGGCTGAGGGCAGTGGGGAAGCAGGTGGTTAGTATCTAGCAGACATAGAATTTCAGTCTTGCAAGGCGAAAGCATTCTGGGGATTGGTTGCACAGCAGTGTGTATATACTTAACACTGCTCAACTGTACATTTAAAAAACAGTTA
Source organism: Colobus angolensis palliatus (assembly GCF_000951035.1). Lineage (NCBI taxonomy): Eukaryota > Metazoa > Chordata > Mammalia > Primates > Cercopithecidae > Colobus > Colobus angolensis. The sequence continues at coordinate 2,218,882 of NW_012115955.1, forward strand.
AGATGGCGAATTCTACATCGTGTGTATTTTACAATTATAAATAAAAATGTCAAAAAAGTGATGAATGATATAAAAACAGACATTCTACATATTATATGTGTGTAAGAATATAGAAAAAGATATAGGTCTCCTGACCTGGAGAAGGAAGACTGAAGAAGGATGAAAGGAATCTTAAACATTTTATTTATACTGCCTATATTGTTTGATGATTACAATTTGTTTGTTCATGTTCTTATAAAAATGTCTTCAATAAAGCCACAGATCCCATGAAAAAGTGGCAGAGGCACAAGTGAAATCAGGTTGTAAATGCGTTCCTTTTACTCTCTTACCAATAGACACACTCACAGCTAATTTTTCATAGCAGACCATGTCACAACACTGGATAGGTTCTCTTGACCTAAAAAAATGCCTATTTTGGTCACATATTATTTGGGCCTTCCAGTGAAGAAAGGGACTTCTCACCCCTATAGAGATAAATAAGTGTACTAGACTCATTGAGTGGCAACCCCCAAGTTGGAGAATATTCTCGAAGAGAAACTTCAGGAAACTGCAGGTCATTTTTTGCCCCATGTACTGATTGAAGCCCAACACCCATGTGAGGTGTATAGAGGTCTAACCCGCCACCCCACTGAAAGAATGAATCTCATTCCTCCAGAGGAATATTACCTGCAATGCAGAGCCTCCAGAACAAGTGGGCAGTAGGTATTTGAAGTCTGCCAAGGGGAGTTTGTAAGTTTATTTTTTTAATTCAGGAGTAGGAAAATTCTATTCTACCCTACTGTTTCAAAGGCAGTTTCAGGATGAGTGGATTTTCCTGCCAAACTGCTTAACATGATTTATTTGTTTTTGTTTTTGTTTTTTGAGACAGGGTTTCTCTCTAGTTGCCCAGGCTGGAGTGCAATGGCACAATCTCGACTCACTGCAACTTCTGCCTCCTTCAAGAAATTCTCCTGTCTCAGCCTCCCGAGTAGCTGGGATTACAGACATGTGCACCATACCTATTCAATTTTATATTTTTAGTAGAGACAAGGTTTCATCATGTTGGTCTGTCTGGTCTCGAACTCCTGTCCTCAGGCGATCCACCTGCCTTGGCCTCCCAAAGTGCTGGGATTATAAGCATGAGCCACCGCGCCCAGCCCCTTAACATGATTTATATATGGGCCATCTGTCTGTGCAGAACTCCTGTGTAGAGATGGCAATGAGTCTTGCAGCAGGGATAACCCCTGGATTAGGAAAGAAGAGAGGGAGGGAGAAAGGAATAATAGCATGCACGAGGTAAAGAGGATGGAAAGGGGGGTACTTCTGGAGAGATAGCCATATAATAATCAGGGTCTTTTAAGAAATCTTATAAAATAAGTGCTGCTTAGCACAAGATGTGTAGGAAAGGGAAGAAAATTAAATGAGGCATCTAGACCCAGGCATCTACAAATTCAGGGCAAGCGTCATTTGTTTTGAAAATCTAAAGAAAATAATTTGTGGCCGGGCGCGGTGGCTCACGCCTGTAATCCCTGCACTTTGGGAGGCCAAGGTGGGCGGATCACAAGGTCAGGAGATTGAGACCATCCTGGCTAACACAGTGAAACTCCGTCACTACTAAAAATACAAAAAATTAGCCAGGCGTGGTGGCGGGCGCCTGTAGTCCCAGCTACTTGGGAGGCTGAAGCAGGAGAACGGCGTAAACTCGGGAGGCGGAGCTTGCAGTGAGCCGAGATCAGGTCACTGCACTCCAACCTGGGCAACAGAGCGAGACTCCATCTCAAAAAAAAAAGAAAGGAAGAAAAGAATTTGTAAAATTTAGGAAGAAAACTCCCTTTGGAGTCTTAAAACTTTGTGTTAGCAGTTTTTTAATCTCTAATTAGGCTAAAATTAGGAATTATCAGGGGTAACTTTTGTACTCCCAGATTTTCCCAACTACTCAAAACTTACATTTTGTCTATTTTCAAGATTGATTGTATTTTAAAAATCTTTATCTGTAGTCATGTTTGACTTTCATTTCTAGTGTTGTTTATCGGTGACTTACCCCCTTTTAAACTCCATTTTACTAGGACTGGTCTGCTGATGCTTCCAGCTATCGCCTTCCCAATTCCCTTCCTTCCCCTTCTCCTAAGTTTGCTGGGTTCTTCATTTTCTGGTCTTCTGTGTTGGATCTTGGCCTGTGAATGTCCGTATTTCTTTTCTGGATCCATGTTCCTCTCCACACATCCCTAGCTGCATCCCACATGACCTGACGCGGGGGTATTTTCAGTGTCATTCGATGCTAAGTACTTTGCCCCACTCCAGCTGTCATGTAACGTTTTCAATTTTGTCGCAACAAACCAGGATTTTATGACATGAGGGCTTCGTGTCTGTGAGACAGGCACGTGTATGGCTGTTCCCTCTTCGCTCAGCTCTTCACCTTCGCCGAGCCCTGGTCTTCTCTTTGGGCCTGGTATTGTTTTTCACACAGATGCCTGGACGGAGCCATGTGTCCTGGCAGTGTTGCTGGCCCACTGGGCAGGGTGCTCGGTCCCATCACCGACGAGGCAGCGCCCACAGCCCTGCCTTCATGGGACAAGCTCCCACCTGTCCTGTTCCTTCCTAGTGCCGACGAAAGGTAAAATAATCAATCTTTTAAAGAATTAAAATGAGTTTCACTCAGAAGTCTCATTGAGGGCTACAGACAGAGGCCAATAGGGTGGGGGCAGCTCTTTAGAGGGGAGCTATCAACGGCTCTGGCCAGGGTTTCAGCCCATAGCTCAGACACAGGTGGTGAGGGTTCAGTACGAGCAAAATCCCATCAAACTGGCTCAGGAGTTACATTAAAGCAGAGCCAAATCAAGGCTTACGTGTAAGAGTACACTTTCAGATTACACATTACAGAGGCGCAATCACTAACCGGTCAGAAGACATTATCTTCTTTTCTGAGACACAGTCTCCCACTGTCACCCAGGCTGGGGTGCAGTGGTGAATCATGACTCACTGCAGCCTCGACCTCCTAGTCTCAAGTGATCCTCCCACTTGAGCCTCCTGAGTAGCTGGGACTATAGGCATGTGCCACCACGCCCCACTAGACATTATTTTATGTGTAGGAAAAGGCAAGGACTAGGATCATGTGTGTTTTGACTACAGGAATATAGGGACTCGGGTGAGAGACGTGGAAGGGCTCTGTACTCTCTCCTGTTTTGTCTTCAAAGCATCCCACCAGAGAGCCGCTTGTTGTCACAGTGTCAGGGGCTTTGTGGAATTATGCTGGTCAGAAGAAACGAGCAAACATGGCTTTTTACCTCTGCTACTGTGTCTCACAGTGAACAAGGCGGCCATGTCCCTCTCTGAAGCCTGCCCAGCTGGACTCCATGCCCCACTGTACTCCATGCCTGACCAGCACCTAGAGATTGGGGGCAGCTGCTGGAGTTCGCCACTACAGGGCTCAGTGCTCTTTCTGCTTTTGCTGCTGGGCTCTTGGGTGTATTTTTGAGGGCATCACATTTCATCCACATCTTCATGAATTTCTCATAGCAGGAGGAGGGCTCATGTGAGCTCCTAGTGCCCTGTGGTTACTGGAAAGTGAAGCCGTAACAGCCACCTTCCTCTGCCTCCACCTATTTGAGATCTCAGTAAGATTGGCAATGTCTCTACACTGGGAACATCATTTTCCATTTGATTGATATTTTTGAAGCACGAAGAGAAAAGGAGAAGAGTATAAAACGTGAGTGAGGATGTGTGCGTATGTGTGTGTGTGTGTGTGTGTGTGTGTGTGAGAGAGAGAGACTAAATCCTAAGTGTCCAAGGAAAAGCCTAATGTTGGAAGAACAGAGTAATGAAGCTGAGCTCCCCCTCTCTCTCATTAGCTTTATTGATTTGCAGTTGACACACCATAAAGTTCACCTTTGTAAAGTGTATGGTTCAACAGTTTTGAGTATATTTACAAAGCTATGCAATTATCGCTGCTCTCTAATTTTAGAACAACTTCATTACCTTGTACCAGGAAAAAACTTCTACCCATTAGCAGCAGCCCCTCCTTCCCCCGCACTTTGCCTCCTCCAGCCCCAGCAACCCCTACTCCACTGTCTGAGAATTTGACTCCTCTCGTACCTCATAAAAGTGGCTTTTGCGACTAGCTTCTCTTGCTTTTTGGCTATGATAAACAATGTTTCTATTAATATCCATTTACAGGTTTTTGCATGGATGTGTGTTTTCATTTCTCTTGCATGTATACTTAGCAGTGGAATTGCTGAGTCATCTGGTTACTGTGTTTAACATTGTGAGGATCTAACCAACTCTTTTCTAAACAAAGTGGCTTTTTTAAAAAATTAATTTTATTTTATTTTTATTTTAAGTTCTGGGCTACATGTGCAGGACGTGCAGCTTTGTTACACAGGTAAACGTGTGCCATGGTGCTCTGCTGCACCTGTCAACCCATCACCTAGGTGTTAAGCCCAGCATGCATTAGCTGTTTATCCTGATGCTCTCCCTCCACCTGCTCCTGACCATAGACCTCAGTGTGTGTTGTTCCCCTCCCTGTGTCTGTGTGTTCTCGTTGTTCAGTTCTCAGTTATAAGTGAGAATACGTGGTGTTTGGTTTTCTGTTCCTATGTTAGTTTGCTGAGAATAATGGCTTCCAGCTCCATCCATGTCTTTGCAAAGGACATGATCTCGTTTCTTTTTATGGCTGCATAGTATTTCGTGGTGTATATGTACTGGCTTTGTATTTTAAGATTGTTTGAGATTGCTCCCCTCGTGCACTGCTGGTATGAATGTGAAGTAATACAGCTGCTTTAGAAAACAGCCTAGCAGCTTCTCAAATGGTTAGACATAGAGTTAACACATAACCATGCAATGTTACACCTATGTATACACCCAGGATAAGTTAAGATGCTTATCCCCACAAAAATGTGTGCACGGAGGTTCAAAGTGGTATTGTTCATAATTGTGAACAAGTAGAAAGCACCCAATGTTCATCAACTGATGAATGAATAAATAAAAGGTGATAGATCCACACAATGGGATATTATTTGGCACGAAAAAGGGGTGAAGATGCTATAGCATGGATGATCCTTAAAAATGTTCTGCTAAGTAAAAGAAACCAGTCATCAAAGACCACATGTCATACGAAACCATTTCAGGAAAATCTCCAGAGGAGGCAAATTCCTAGAATCCAAAGGCGGAAGAGTGATTGTCTCGGGCTGAGGCGGGAAACAGAGGGAGGGTTCTTTGTTTTGACGTAATGCAAATGTTCTCAAGTGAACTGTAATGATGGATACACAACTCTATGAATACATTAAAAGCCATTAAATCGCACACTTGAAATAAGTGAATTGTATGGTGCGTAAATTATATCATAAACACATGTCAAAAAAAATACCCTCCGTTAAGCACCTTATATCCTGAATGCTGTCACCCTTCTGTAAATGAACTGCCCTGGAAGGAAACATTCTCTCTTCTGTCTTTCACATGGGTTGAGTCACACAGGGAACTTGCTTTCTCTACCCAGCAGAGAACTGCTTTTTAACCAACATTTGGCATTGCTGGCTAACTTTGAAGGTAAATCCAATCTCTCCTGCATGTAAGAAAAATTGACTACTGCCAAGGCCAAGTTAGAGAGAACAGAACTATTTGTGACTGAAGCCCGCTCAGGGATATGCCAGCCCAGCTATACTGGGGGCCTGCTGTAATCTTCCCCACTGTGTAATGTGAGTACCTGTGTGTGCCTGTAGGCGGCTGGCTGAGATGGGGCAAAGGAAGTGGGAGGAAACTCCAGGGGGATGGACCACTAGGACCCTCACTGCCACAACACAGGCCATCGAGTCCCTGTCACTGCCAGGTGCAGGAGTGAAAGCCGAGAGGAGGAGCTGATGGAAAGGAGGTGTTGGCTGGGGACTTCTCAGTTCTCTGCTTACTGCTGCAACACAAAATTCTGGAGATGAAGACACCTCTGTTCTCAGCCACTGACTTTGCTAATGAAGTAATCCAGGCCCTGAGAGTTGACCTGAGGTCCCAGGTGGTAATACAACCAACACTCACAATGTGCTCTGTATTCCAAAGATAGGATGTCAAAGGCCTGTCCTGAAGCACCAGCAAGGTTCCCAAGGGTTTCTTTTTAACTTTGAGCATAACAGATCTGTATCTTTCTCTCCAGATTAATGGGATGTAATAGAGAGTTCAGAAATAAACTCTCCCACCTGTGGTTAATTGATTTTCAACAAGGATGCCAAGTGCACCCTTATTAAATGGGTAAAGAATATTCTCTTTAAAAGATGGTGCTGGGATGACAGATATCCACATGCAAAAGATGTACAAAAATTAACTCAAAATGAATCAGCAGCCTAAACAGAACAGCTAAAAACCATAAAACTCTTAGAAGAAAACATAAACATAGGATGATTATTTTTGCTAAACATCTCTGCAAGGAAGTCATGAAATCTGAAATGATCGAGAGTTAGTGGCCAGGCCAGATCTGAAATAATTTTTAACAGCTTTGTTGAGATATAATTCACATGCCAGACAGTTCACCCAGGTAAAGTGTCAGTCAGTGGTTTTGGTATAGTACATTATTAATTTTCGAAACTGCGGTAAAATAAAATGTAACATTTGCCATTTTAGCCATTTTAAGTGTACAGTTCTGTGACATTAATTATATGCCCACCATTGTGCAATCCTCACCACTGTCTATTTCCAAAACTTTTTCATCTCTCCAAACAGAAACTCTGTAACCACGAAGCAATAACTCCCCATTCCCTCCTCCTCTCAGCCCCTAGTAACCACAAATCTAATTTCTGTCTCTATGAATTTGCCTATTCTAAATAGTCCATATAAATGAAATCATATAATCCCGTTTTTTCTTTTGTGTCTGGCTTATTTCACTTGACGTTATGTGTTCAAGGTTCTTTCACATTGCTGAATGTGTCAGAAAGGCATTTCCTTTGTTTCTGAACAAAAGTTGTTTATCCAAGTATTTTCTCCCATTTTGTAGGTTTTCTTCTCACTATCTTGATTATATCCTTTGATGCCCAAAAGTTTTTAATTTTGATGAAGTCTAATTAATCTATTTTTTTCTTCTGTCATTCATGCTTTTGGTGACATATCTAAGAAGCCATTGCTACATCTTAGATCTTGAAGATGTACTCCTGTGTTTTCTTCTGTTTTACGGTTTTAGCTCTTCTGTTTTGGCTGCTAATTCATTATGAGTTGATTTTTGTACATCTTTTGTATGTGGATACCCTGTTGTCCCACCACCATCGTTTAAAGAGAGTATTCTTTCCCCATTGAACACATTTGACATCCTTGTTGAAAATCATTCACCATAAATATGAGTATATGTCTGAACTCTCAATTATATTCCAGTAATCTTGATCTCTATTTGGGTTATTATATCTTTTTAAATCAGGAAGTGTGAGTTTACCAACTCTGTTTTTCCTTTTGAAGATTGTTTTGGCTACTCAGTTTCCTCTTCCAATTCCGTATGAATTTAAGGATCAGTTTTTCCGTTTCTGCAAAATGGCCATTGGAATGTTGATAGGGATCTGTGGGTCTACGGATCGCTTTAGGTGACTAGGACACTGTTGAATATTTCTAGCTGTGGCATGGAACGTCTTTCCATTTATTTAGGTCTTCTTTAATTTCTAATAACTATTTTTTAAACACCTTTATGAACCCATGTGTGATCAGAGAAAATAGAAGAAACAGCCCCCGTCTTCTGGAATGCCTGTAGGAACAAGAGAGACCATCTTTTTTCCTATTTAGAAGTTAAAGCCATTGTTTGTCTCAGTGCTTTTTGGTAAGTCTCTTACTTCATATGAGCAGCCAGTAATCACTAAAGAGCAAAGTATCAAGACGTTAGCTTCCAAATGCTTATTCTGGCATTGGAGGAGTATAAATAGGATAAGACAAGAACCCTAAAAGCAAGTTCCCCCGTTCTTAAAAGAAGAACCCTTAGGCAAAGCCAACATGGGAAAGATGAAAACACGAGACCATGTGAAAAAGAATTAAATTCTGTATAGGGAAGCAAAGTTGCAAAAAAAATAGTGGTCTGTAAAAAAAAATTTGACATATTTGACAAGTAGCTATTGTTTTCCCCAAGATGATTACACAAATCCCTGAGACAAAGATGAACAACCACAAAGAAAATTGAGTGGAGGCTGTTTGCAAATGACATGTAAAATTGGCTAATAAACAAATAAAGAGGTTCTAAACCTCATTACAGTTCAATATATATACATCTTAACAACAAAATACCATGTTTTACCTATCAGATGGGCCTTGATTAAAAAGTTGACTAATGCCCTTTATGTGGGCGATGCTGTAAGGAATGAGCAACTCATAACCTGTTTATGGGAATATAAATTGGTGCAACTCTTTGGAAAGTGATTTGGAAACACACATTACATTTAAAAAAAAATCCTTTGACTCAGCAATTTCTCTGTTACGAAGTGATCCTACAAGTATGCTCACAAAACTATGCCAAGGTACGTGTGGAAGGATGCTGTTTTCGGTATTGTTCGTAATGGCACAACTAGAGCAAATTAGAGAGAGAACCTAAGTACTCATCAATGAGGAACTCTCAAATGTTATGCTGTATCCATTCTAACTGTATCTGGGGTAGAGAAAACAAGTCTCTCATGTGACTCAACCCATGTGAAAGAGGGAAGAGAGAATATTTCTGCCCAGGGTGGTTCATCTGCATAAGAGTCACAGCTTTCAGGATGCAGGGTAATTAACAGAAGAGTTTTTTTTTGTTTTTGAGACAGAGTCTCGCTCCATTGCCAGGCTGGAGCGCAGTGGCGCAATCTCGGCTCACCACAACCTCTGACTCCCTGGTTCAAGCGATTCTCCTGACTGTACCTCCCAAGTAGCTGGGATTACAGACACGTGCCACCATGCCCAGCTAATTTTTGTATTTTTAGTAAAGACAGGGTTTCACCATATTGGCCAGGATGGTCTTGATCTCCTGACCTCGTGATGTTCCTGTCTCTGCCTCCCAAAGTGCTGGGATTACAGGGGTGAGCCACTGCGCCTGGCCAGAGTTTTGCTTTTTTAACCATGTGTTTGAGATATAATTTACATGTGCAGAAAGTATTGCACATTTTAAATATGATGACAGTTCAGTTATTAACATATTTATTGAATGCTTTGGTTGATATGTATGTTATGAATGTAGATGAAACTCAAAGCTAAATTATTAAGTATAAAAAGCAAGTGGCTAAATGTGAATAATGGTGTAAAATTATTCAGTGAGTGTGGATTTTTGCAGCATAGACACACATGGGCATATGTATAACATTTCTCTGGAGGTTTACATAGGAGCCTGCTAAGTAGTGTCTGCCTTTGAGTGGAGGGACCAGGACTGAGAGTGGAGGGAAGTTCATGAAAGAAACTTTTCTATGTTACTTCATTTCCTTCTGTACTCTCTGAAGTTTTACCATGTATCCCTATGATACTTACATTAAATAAAACTCTGTAAAACAGTCAGAAAACTAGCTAAAAATGACACTTTCCAAATTTATGCAAAATAATCATACCTTTGGGCTAATTAGTTGACTTTTTAACATGCAAAAGTTTGTGACAGGATTAAGACCTTTTAATGTGATTAATTGAAATTATTAAAAGGCACACACGTGTGCACATACACACATATATACACACACACACGTTCATTGTTCTCTAGTTGTGTTGATCTATGACCAGAAGAATGCTGTGCGGGTATGTGTGTGTGTGTGTGTATGTGCGTGTTGTATGCATATGTTTGGGGATACATGTGGGGTGTGTGTGGAGGTGTGCTGTGTGGTATGTGTGTAGTATGTGCAAGCGCCTGTGTGTGTGCATGTAGTATGTGTGGTATATGTCTACACATGTGTGTGCACATGCAAGTGCATGTGGTATGTAAATGGAATGTGTGCGTGTGTGTGTGACTGTGTTTGTAGATAAGCATGACTGCCGGGCTTCAGGGCGAAGAGTAGGATTACCAGCAGTCCAGGGAAAGGGGCTCCCAGGCAGAGGGAGTGACTAGGGAGGAAAGGGAGGGAGCCTGGAAATGAACACGTACCCTGTGGCTGGGTCTGGGGACCCTGGCACAGCCACCTCCGTGCTCACCACTGAAAATGAGCTCCACATGATCATTGGCCCTTGGTGTGGATGTCAGATTCACAGTGTAGGTGGCCGTGGTGCAGGAGCATGGCATGATGGTGCACAGTCATGCCACGAAAGACAATGGAGTTATCTCGCATGTGTCTCTTCTTCCCTCTACCAAGGCAAAGAAATGCAACAAAAGAAAGGAGGCCGTCATGGACAAGCTGCTGCCAGGGCCAATTCAGTCAGAGTTCCATGATGCTTTCAACCCTTTTATTAAACGAGAAGTTGTACCGGTTGGTTTCTCAAGCACCTTTGAACTCCAAGGATAGAGAGGCAACCTAGGACTCCTAAGGAGCACAGTGACCATTTCACCATCAGTGAAAGAGAGGAGAACAGTGGCGGAGGGTGGCCTGCTGCAGCACCAGGGCCTGTTGGGCAAACACTGATTGAGAAACTCAGCCCCGGGCCCCACTGGAGCCCCGACAGATGCTGTAGCCACCCTGAGTCTGGCTCCTCTAAAGTGGCCCCAGCTAGCGCATAGCAGACCCACATCTTGTGAGTGCTAGCAGCCCCGGACGACAGGACAGCCTTGTGACATGTGGCCAAAGACCTCAGACAAATCCCCGAGCCTCTGGGGCCTTTACCTTGTCTTCAACAAGCTGAGGTCAGTGCAGAACCTCCCTGGGAGCACTCCATCAACTCTGTAGCGACACTGCAAATTGGTGTCATTTGTCCCCGTTGACTTGGCCTGTCACATCCATCCAGTGGTGTGGACATGGCCATGGGTACTGATATGACGTAGCTGAGGCCCTGACATCTGGGGACCTCTCCTCGCTACCCCCAAATCCAAACAGGAACACTGAATGTCCCATCTTAAGGCTGTAAATGTTTTCAGCAAGAAGTTAGAAGTGGATGACAAGTTTCACTTAACTCCCAGCAACAGCTGCAGTGGTGGACACACAATTAAGTGCTTACTGATGAGACTGGAATCCTATTTCCAGTCAGCTGCTTGGCTCTGTACATGCCTTTCTTATGGCTTATTCTGCAGCATTTCCAGTCAAGCTGCCTGTTCTGAAGAAAGAGAAAAAGTCAGATATAGAATGTTATCCAAGAAGTACTTTCACTTTCACTGTGGTTTAGTCACTTCACTCTGAACAAAGTAAGCCCACAGCACGGTGTTCAAAGGGGTGATGGGATCCTGGAGTTGAACACACCACACATGCCTGCGTTGGATGACTGCAGTCCAGCCCTGAGTCCAGATGCACTGGCTTAAGAGCCCACAGCCTGGCTCACATGCCATCCTTGGAGTAGCCTTTGGACCTTCAGGGCAGTCCTGGACCTTTGAGCATTTCAAGGGAGAATCAAACGTGACAAGCTCATTTCTAGACTCTGTTTCAAAGACACAGGAAGCTGTGATTCAGTCAGAGGATGGCCCTGCTGACCTACATGCGCCAAATGAAATGTCCTCACTTAGAAGACGGCCCTTGCCCCTCTCCTTCTCTTCACCTCGGTGGGAAAAAGTCCAGAGCCTGGGTCCACAAGATCTGTTCTGTCTCTGCCCTGGATTGGTTCCATGGGCCTTGGCCTCAAGGTTGGGGAAAACAGAAAATAAATTATCTTTCAGAGCCTCAGAGCAGCCAGCAACATAGGGATGTCAGACAACCCAAACAGAAGGAACCTCACGTCTACATCCACTGGGAAGAGGGTTTCCAGTGTTTACTTCATGTTGGCCCTGTCCATGCAGAGATCCCTGAGAGGCACACAATGGCACCAGTGTGACTGCACCATACCCACCTAGTCTCCAGGCATCTACCGTGACCCCAGACAGCATATGTTCCAACTCCAGGAGTTTACTGGATCCTGAACAGTCTCTCCTCCCTCCTGTCACGCTTTCCATCCCTGTCTCCAGGCATCCACTGTGATCCCGAGTGGGCCCCACCCCAACTCTAGACATCCACATTGACCCCATACAGTCTCCACTCCATCCCTAGGCATCCAGTGGACTTTTTTAGCCAGACAGTAAGGCTGTTACCAGGAGAACTGCAATTTGGTCCTCAAGAAGGGAGATGGGTTGTTGACCTCCACGTGCAAGCCCCATGGGGGCAATGGACTTGCCCTCCCAAAGGTTCTGTGTCTACAGAATGGACCTGCGGGCCGTCTGTGGTCCAGGGAGGGAAGAGATGGGTCAGGACACACTTGAGGAAGCAGCTCATCTGCTCAAGGACTGGAGAAAATTCCACATCTCACCTTCCTCCTATAAGTAGACATTTCAAGAATACACTTCAACCAATACACCTTCTGTTATTTCTTTTGTTTTGATTCTTTTTTCCTTTCTGGAGAAATTTCTAAGAACCCTGAGATAAATGCCAGGGTGAAAAATTTGTACATTCCCACATGGCAACCTAAATTAGCTCTGAGGTTTGGCTGCGGAGAAAGAACCAGTAACTGGTTGTATTTGAACTATACGGCCACCGTTAGTCCAGTGTAGTTAGGTGTTCACATAGGGAGACAGGCTAAAGGAGAGCTAGGGGCACTGATGGGAAGGTGTTTCTGTTCTTCAGTTTTCTTTGGGCCTCTCCTCACCCCAGTTCCAAATCGGAGACAAATCAATTTTGTTTTGCCCTTTAGTTCACTTTCCACATTAAAAAAATATGCTGTTCCAATCCAGGCAGGCCAGGTAGGAATGCAACGCATCTGAAATTTCTATTGTCACCTGGAGCAGTTGGTGAAGCCCAGCTCGTGGGAGCCCAGGACATCCTAGAACCTTGGGCTGTGTGTAGTGTGACCTCAGTGAACCACAGGGGCCACACAGAGGATCTGACTCAGCTGTGCACACTGGACAGCTAGGACACGTCTGTATGGGTCCGTGTCCCCATCCATAACATAAAATGGAGATGACAGTAGAGGTCAGTTCAGACACTTATTCTGCAGTTCACACAAATAAAGGGATAGGCTGGAGGCTGACAGATGTGAACCCCAAAGCATTTTAATTTCCTAATCACATGGCTGTGTTATACATTCAGAACACAAGTAAATAGAAATAATGCAATACATTTGTAAAATACAAGCCATGGGCCGGAGAGATTTGCAACATTGATCACCGACAAAGCAGTCATATAGAGAATTAATCAGTAATTCCTATAAGCCCATACTGAAGATATGAACAGTGAATAGGAAAATGGGCAACAGACATGAACATGAAATTTGTCAAAGGAAAAAACTTTAATGTTCAATAAAATATTTGAAAAGATGTTTAACAGGCTGGCCTGCCCCTGGCCACGCCCCCATAGAGAATGCTTCCGGTGCTGTGGGGTAGGCCTGGGCCAGTGTTCTTCAAGGTCCCTGGCAGAGTGTGAGACCCATCGCCGCTTGCCCATACTCACATTTTATTTTTATTTTTTATTTATGTTTATGGATTTTTTTCTTTTTTTTTCTTTTTTTTTTTTTTTTGAGACGGAGTCTTGCGAAGTCGCCCAGGCTGAAGTGCAGTTGGGCGATCTCGGCTCACTGCAAGCTCCGCCTTCCAGGTTCACGCCATTCTCCTGCCTCATCCTCCCGAGTAGCTGGGACTACAGGCGCCGCCACCACGCCCGGCTAATTTTTTATATTTTTAGTAGAGACGGGGTTTCACTGTGTTAGCCAGGATGGTCTCGATCTCCTGACCTTATGATTCACCCACCTTGGCCTTCCAAAGTGCTGGGATTACAGGCTTTTTTTCTTTTTTGAGATGAGGTGCCACGATGGCTCACTGCAGCCTCAACCTCCTGGGTTCAAGTGATCCCCCCACCTCAACCTACCAAAGTGCTGAAATTATATTCATAAGCCATCACACCCACATGCCCACATTTTAGAGAGATTCATTCAAGCATTCTTGTTAATAATAAGTATTTTTGAAACATTTAAATACCTATTAATAGAGAAATCAATGAATACAGCTTTTATACTTGTATGATAGAATATTTCCATCAGTAAAAATAAATAATTGTGTAGCAACATGGATAAGTCTCTAAAACATTGTGCTCAGAGGAGAAAGCAAGTGGAAGAATGATGCATACAGTTAATGCCATTTCTGTAACTTTTTAAAATGTACAATTAAGTTATTATGGACTATAGTTTCTGTGATACGTTAATAGCATGCTAGCATGCTATAGCTCCATTATAAGTAGGAAACATATTAAACCATTGGAAGAGGACATTGTGCCAGTGGAGAAGAAATGAGGTTGTCTGTCAGGAGTTTATTAAAAAGAACTTCAGGCCGGGCGCGGTGACTCTCACCTGTAATCCTAGCACTTAGGGAGGCCGAGTTCGGCAGATCACCTGAGGTCAGGAGTTTGAGACCAGCCTAGTCAACATGGTGAAACCCCGTTTATACTAGAAATACAAAAATTAGCCGGGTATGGTGGCACATGCCTGTAATCCCAGCTACCTGGGAGGCTGAGGCAGGAGAATCACTGGAACCCAGGAGGCAGAGGTTGCAGTGAGCCGAGATCACGCCAATGCACTCCAGCCTGGATGACACAGCGAGACCCTGTCTCAAAAAAAAAAAACAAAAAAAAAAAACTTCAGTTCAGTTCTGCATGCCATGATTCATTTCTTGGAAGGAAAACATCTGTAAACAAATATGGCAAAATATGAACTCATGGGAAGCCAGGTGGTATTCATAGGCACATTGGTTCTATTCTTTCTGTTTCCATAATAAACTTTTAAAGGGATGGTGGCATCAGGACTTGAAGAGGTTTGTGAACCTGCAGTCCAGATGTGGGAATAGCTGCAGGCTTCCATATCCAAGGGAGCAGAAGGGCTTCACCTGACCCCGGGGGCTCTTCGTTTATGTCTTTGAACATCTGTTCTCTCCTAGTCCTCCCCAGGGATGCAGGCTGCGCATCACCACGCCTCCTCAGAGCTATGAGTTCATTGGGAATTGGGATAAATGCAGAACTCGCTCCCCTTTCCCTGACATACACACACACACACACACACACACACACTCGATGTTCCAGCATCCCAAACTTCCAGTAACACATGCATCTCACTCTGACTCTGTCTCTTTGATCCAGGGCTCCCTTGCCTGGCACACCCTCTTTGCTTTTCAGCTGAGCCCCTGTTCATGTGACTCTAGCTAATTCCTACCAATGGTAAGAGTTAAACCAGATGCCACCTCCTCCGGGAAGGCTGCTTGGCTTCCAAAGTGGGGTTTGTTGTAAGGCGTTACCTCATGGTTGATAACGGCCTGTTAATGTATTTGTCATCTCCAGTGGGTGGGTGTTCCCTGAAGACAGACCTGTCTAAGTCATCATTGTACCCCAAATCCTAGCAAAGGGCCCAATGCAGCAAGCAGATTCAATGTGTATTTTTCAAATGCATGTACCAACCTTTTACAACCTCCTGCTCCAAACATCTGCAACATGAATATGTGTCCATCTGTCAGCACATTTAAGATAAATTAATGGTCTATAGTGTGTGAGAGCTGAAATCATCCCCAAGTGTCTGCAAAATGCCACCTTCTCCTTCATGGAAGCAGCTTTTAGGAGAAGCTGTACACTAGAACCTAACAAATCCCTGGACCTACAGGCAGCTTCACACTAGAAGTCCTCACTCTTGCCTGGGAAACTAATGCTCTGCTGTTATGTCTTATCACCTGGGATACCACTCAGAAAGAGCAGGAGCCCCTCTCTGCCTGCAGCCCCCAGGAACCTCCCACTTTCATGCTAGCCTACCCTTGGGCTCTAGCAACTCATGAAAACTTCTAGTTTAATGTCTCTGCTGGCTTGTAGGGTGGCTTCTACCCAGGTATGCAAATGTCTGGCTCTTGTGTCCCCTGCTGAACCCTGTCACTCTCCACAATGGCCGTTTGTCCTGTGATCTCAGTTCTCTGATGGGTTCATGGAAAGCTGTAAATTTTCTATCTGTCTAACTTTTTCCCTGTTGTAAGGATGGAGCTCACTGCATGTGGAATTGGACTCTACCTAGAGCCACTTATCTGTGTGAAAGTCCTTTGGCCACTGCAGCCACTCCCAATAAGTATGACGTTGCAGTGGTATATGGAGGAATGAAAGGGCATCCCTGGTGCCCCATCACACACTCCCTCAAACCTCCGTTTACAACTTCTCACACCAGCTGTCAGAACACCATGGGTGGCAAAGTCAGAAGTCAATAGGTGCCTGGCCCTGGACATGCAATCCACCTGCTTTGGAAAACAATTTGGCAGTTTCTTAACAAGTTAAACATACACCTATCATGTAACCCAACAGTTCCTCTCCTAAATATTTACTCCAAAGAACTGAAAGCATGAAAGAGTTGTGCAGGAATGTTCTCAGTGACTTTATTGGAACAGCCCAAACTGGCAGCAACCCAAATGTCCACCAACAGGGAGTTAATAAACACACTGTGGTGTCTCCAAATCATGGAAAACTCATCAGCACTAAAAAGGTATAAACTGGAAATACACACAAAAAAATGGATACATCTCAAAGTAATTATGTGGAGTGAAAGAAGTCGGAACAAAAGTATACCAGGTGTGACTTTTCTTTATATAAATTACAGAAAAGTCACATTTATCTGCAGTGTCGGAAAGTAAACCAGCAGGTGGCTGGGAGTGGAGGAGGGTATAGGAAGGGGCCCAGGGCATTTTGGGGGGTGAAGAATATGAATATGTTCATTACCTTGGTTGGTGTGACGATTTCACAATCATATACATCCATCAAACTCATCACATTGTATACTTTGAATATGTGCGATTATCTGTATGGATTATAGCTCTATAAACCTGAAAGAAAAACTGCCAGCAGGGAAAATATTGGGGGTACACTAGTCAAATGGAGCCCTGCAAGCAATGGAGCCCTGCAACTGAGTCCCAGCTAATTGTTACCATACAAGACAATGGGCATAATGTTGTTCGTGCTCTATTTTCCAAGAAAACCTAGAAGATAAAATAAATTTATGTATGCCTCTTTTAAATTATTGCTAACTCCCCCCTGCCAAAAAAAACACTGCAGGTCTAAAAAATAAAAAGATAAAATAAAATAAAACATTAGAAGCCAGCAGGCCACCTGTTTGTGACTTCTAATATAAATATTAATGCATGTAAAACACACTAACTTCTCACCTTCCAGAGACAGGGGCACACATATTGATATATATTTCTAAGAAGTCAATATCTACCAAAGATTTAAGAGGCAGAAGGTTCAGGCAAGAGAGCAGAGTGTACAAGCATGTAAGCTCCAGAGTCTAAATGCCTGGATTCAAACTTCAGTTCTGCTTCTCACTTGCTATGTGACCTTGAGCAAGTTATTTAACCTCTCTGTGTTTCACTTTTCCCCTCTGTAAAATGGACATAATTCCCATATCGACCTCCACAGAGTTATAGCCAGTTTAGAATGCATTAATACAGCTCTATTATTTGGAGATGTGCCTGAAATATTCCACATGCTCCATAATTGTTATTGCATTTTGTTATATTATTATTGTTATTTCTTCCTACAGGCCTAGCTCCTATATTTCTCTTCAAGAAATGCTATGCTCTCCTTTCCCTCTACTCCAACATGAAGCAGTGTGTTCAGATATTTAGAATTTAAATTCTTCCACCAAAAGTGTGATCTTAAATGAGATGTAAAATGCCCTTCTGAAAAGTTTGAGCCATGTGTCTTGTTGGGTATGACATTGGTTAAGTGTGAGATGGGAGAAGTTGGCTGGCTCTTCGATGATTGCTTCATATTTTGATCCCCCATTGCTGTAATCTCCACTGCAAGAGTGAGGAAAGAAGGTTCAGGGCTGAGTGCTTCTTGTAAACAAACCCCCCTGGGCAGGTCTTGCTCTCAGCCCACTCCATTCATCCGTTAAGAAATACTATTGGGCACTGGCTGGGTTCCCACTCAGCTCAGACATTGGCAAGGAA
The DNA here is from genome assembly GCF_000951035.1 of Colobus angolensis palliatus. Taxonomy (NCBI): domain Eukaryota; kingdom Metazoa; phylum Chordata; class Mammalia; order Primates; family Cercopithecidae; genus Colobus; species Colobus angolensis. The sequence goes on from NW_012115955.1 coordinate 2,236,820, forward strand.
ACATTCCCTGACAGTCAAGCATCTATCTCCATTTTGCCTTGGATTTTTAGGGCCCCTCTTCCTCTGTGTCCTTATGGTAGAGACAGCTGAGCACGGTGCTCCTACTATAGCGGCCTCGCAAGTTCCAGAAACACACCCACCTGACTCAGGTCTGCAGGCAGGTAAGCCTACTCCTCCCTATCCGTTAGCTGCTGTCTGGATCAGCACTCCCCAGTAGAGCTCCCTGCATGGACGAAACTGTTCTCTATCTATCATGCCCGGCATAGTACTTGCTGCTGCATGTGACTATTGAGCATGGAGGTATCAATGCGTATGTTTATTTCACTTTGTCAAATGTAAATAGCCACCTGTGACTAGTGACCATGGTATTGAACCCCTAGATGCCGAGCGCATGCTCTTCCTCCTAGCACAGGTGTTTAAAGATTGCTTACACCGCGTGCTAAGATATGCAGTTGCAGGCTGCTGGGTGTGCAGTTTTGCCCCAGTAACTAAGATGACATCTGATGACATCTGGAGTGGCACCCACTATGACTGAGGTCTGTTCCAAGCATTTTCAATAACTCACCTGGTTCTCCTAACAGTCCTATGGGTTATCATCTCCATTTTCTGAGACGGGAAACAGAGACCGAGTGAGATTAGGCCACTCTGCCATCACCAGGGAGTATGATGGTGGAGTGGGGTCCCATATAGACAGTCCGGCTGTGCCGATTTCACTACGGCTGCAGCTCGCTTGGCATGCAGCCACCAGGCTTCCCGTTTCATTCCCGGGCATCTGTCCTTATGTGAAGCTGTGCTCTCTCTGAGCTGGCCTTCCCTGGGCATGGCCCAGGCTTATCTGGGCAGCATCTGAACTCCTCTTTTCAGGTCCCTGTGTCCCCTGGATAACGTGGCTTCCACCCAGAAAGTCCCAGCAGCGTTTTTGCAGGACGCACGTTTGGCTCCCAATGTGGCCTCTGGGGTGCCCAGAGCCCTGAGAGAGACAGCCAGGGCACTGGCAGCCAGAAGCATCTGGGAGCCTCCTTTCTTCTATTCTAGAGAAAAACAAGGAGACGGGGGGGCCTGCCCGTGCCATGGGTCTGACCCAGAGGACTTCTAGAGGGAGCAGATGTCCAATCTGAGGATTCCCAGTCAGCCCCCCTTTGGCTTGGCACCTGTGCCCTGCTCAAAGGGCCTGATTAAGCAGCAGTGCCACTGAGCAGATGGACACAGTTCAAGGCAGGCCAGCAATGGCACCGTGTGACTAAACGCGTGTGCTGTGGGCACCACTCCCAGTTGGCAGGGCTGTGCAGCTGCAGGCTCCTTGCCCTGCTGACCCTCTGCTTCAGATCATGGCAGACCCTGCCTGGTGTAGATGGTTTTGACAATCACTACTGAAACCATGTTTTCTTTCTCCAAAAGGTTTTTCCTTTAGACTGTTTATGTGTTTGGGCTTCTTTTGCTTTTGTTTTCTTATCAGGCTTATTGACATATCCAAATTGTGGGTGCTTTCTAGGTGTGGGAGCTTGGGTTGATGAATCAGAAACAGCCAATTGTCACCAGTGCCTGTGTTGTCCTTTCTCCTGGCACATACCTGCATGGTGTTTACCAGTGTTTTAGTCCATTTTTGTTGTTACAGTGGAATACCTGAGGCTAGAAAGTCTATAAAGATAAGAGGTATATTTGGCTCAGGGTTCTGAAGGCTGTATAAGAATCATGGCATCAGCATCTGCTTCTGGTGAGGGAGACCTCAGGCTGCTTCCACTCATAATAGAAAGGGAAGGGGCAGCAGGCATCTCACAGCAAGAGAGAAAGGGAGGGGAGGGAGGTGCCAGGCTCTTTTTAACAATCAGTTCCCTAGGAACTAATAGAGGAAGAACTTACTCATCATCAGGACAGCACCAAGCCATTCATGAGGGATCCACCCCCAGGACCCAAACACCTCTCCACAGGCACCACCCCCCACATTGGGGGTCAAATTTCAACATGAGATTTGCAGGGCCAAACATCCAAACTATACCAACCAGCTTCCCTTGGGGCTGAGTGAGGCCATGTGCCCTGAGTTCTGGCCAAAGGAGTGTAAGCAGTAGTGTGCCCCACCTCCAAGACCTGCCCATGAAATCTCTCACATGTAATCCCTGCTCTCTTTTCTCATCTGCCAGGTAAATGGAGAGAATTCCAGGAACCAAGAGGAAGGCCAAGTCACAGATAGAAGAAGCCTAAATTCCTGAATGACCATGTGGAGCAGAGAATCTCTTCCAATCCACATAGGACTGTGTTGTGAGTAAGAATTATGTTTTTATTTCATTAAGCCCCTGCAATGCAATTTTGACTCATCTGTTGTAGCAGTTAGTCCACTCTGACTAATACTCCTAAAATCACTAGTCTTGCTATGTTTTATTCCCTGTTTTTTTTCTATAGAATGCTTAGAAATGAGTTTATTACAATAAGACAAATTATGTCAACTTCAGAATAGTGCTGCCCAAATTTTGCTTTTCTTAGACAAAGTTTATTTACATATGATCTTAACAGCAGCCAGGATGTGAGGGAACTATAAATCACCTCACTGGTTAATAATAAAGAAAGTAATTGAATCTTCACAGAAGGAAAGATGTGTGCTTTTGACACTCAATCCCGCCACTGCTCAGTCTCTGGCAAAAGACCAAATAAATTTCTATTGACATGGTTTTGGGAAAACGCTATGAATATATCATATAAATTATATATAAAGGTAAATGGATATAACAGAAATGGGTTTGGAGTGGTCTTCCCCTTTGCAAGGATGTCATAGTTACTAAATCTACAGAAACAAGAGAAATCACATTTCTGCAGAGCAAATATATGCAAAGTCCTTAACGTAGAAATGAGTTTGGAGTCTTCAAGCCATCCTGAAAATTCCAGGACCTGAAATGTGATAGATATAAGGAAGAGGTGCAGGGTAGAGGTAGAGGTGGCAGGGAATATGTTGTGCTGGGCCTTGGAGGTCATTTGTAGGAGTTCACGTTGTTTTTCCGAAGCACAAGGAAGAACCACGGGAGGGTTTTAAACATGACTGGATTTATGACTGCAAAAGTCCAGCTGGTAGCCCAGGTATGGAATAATTTGCTGTGAGTCCAGCATGAATGTGGCCCAGGCAAGAGGCAACTTGGGTTGGGATAGAGCAGCTGGAGAAGCTGAAGAATGGGGATGATTGTTGTCTTTTAGGGATAGGAGGCACTAAAGCACACTTAAGGGGTTGAAAATGAGCCCATAGCAAGAGAAGATCTGTAGTTCCTGGGAAAGCATAAAAAGAAGGGACCCGGGGTGCATGCCGAGAAATAGCATTTTGGTAAGAGACAGGGAAAGTTAGTTGCAGCCAGAAGAGAAAAAAAGATCATGCAGATAAATTCAGCTTTGAGCATCTGATGACGAAGAGGTCATCAGCAAGGACACTGGCTAAGGGTGCAGAGAGGTAATTTGAGGGGAAAAAACACAAAATAATTCAACGAGGGACCAGGAAATCTACTAGGTAATTTAGCAAGGCTCACAAAGTGTTGCTGTAACAGACTAATAGGTACAGTATTCCCTTTCATCTAGTATTCGGTTCATGCCCAAGCTCCTGGTGTAGCCCCAGCACCAGAATCTGAGTCTGTTTGCTGGGGAGCTGCCTACAGGATGCTGGAGCCCACCCTCTCCACTCCTGGGAGCTGGAAGTGCCTGAAGAATTTGGCCTTTCTCCCTGTGTCAGTGCCCTACCTGCCAGGCTTCCTTGGTTCCTGGTGGGGACAACTCTGAGATGTGACTCACAGAGCTCTGTGTGGGGTTTGTTTGATTTGCCATCCAGCTTGATGTCCTCACCTTCCTGGTCCTGCATCCTCAGTTTTCTCACAGGTGAGCCTCTTACAGGAATAGAAAACACCAAAGTTGAATTTTCTCCTGGCTTTAACCTTATTAAAAAGAATGATGAGTTGCCAGTTGGTATACAGAAAACCATCCAGAGATGGATGCGATTCATAGAATCCTGAGTTTGCCAAGGAATTATGCCAGAGTCCTTGTAGGAAAAAGAAACTTACCTTCTGCAAATAATTTCACAAGATCCCTAAACACTCTCAATGACATGCTAAGAAACCTAGAACACATATGAGGAATCCAGTCTCCCATGTACTCATGTAGCTGTTGCAATGGAGAATCTTTTTCCTGAACCATCTCTTGCATTCAGAGCAAAGAGTCCCGATACCAGAAGAGAGAGGACCAGAAATCTATACAGATCATTACTGGGAGCCAACAGTCAGAGTGACAGAGCTCCACAAATGTTGGGAGACCCTGGCTCCAACTCTCTAAAATGTGACTTTAAAAAGGGTATTTTCACAACTATCATCTACATATTAATTGTGTCCCACACTCAGAGAACACATGAATCTGTACATCCACTTTACAGATATGCAAAGTAGAGGGATTTTCTCAAAATTAAGACAGGCCTCATTAGAGCAGCCAGGGGCAGAACAATCCTCGTGTTCTCACCATCATAGGTAGTTTATATGTCCACCCCGCAAATCACCTAGGATCTTCTTAGAGCAGGGACCATTTCCGTCCACCTTGCAGCCCCAGAATCTAATCTGAAAAAGCAGGAAGAACTCTCTAAGAGTGTCTGGGAAGGCTGTGTCTCCACAGTGGCCTTTGTCACAGAGTTCTCCTGGATGCTCCATCATCAGACCCCTCCGCCACACTCCGGATGTGGTATCATTGCACGAATCACTGTATGTTTAATTATGAAATGACTTGGCATGAACTTCTTTGGAGTTATCCTATTTGCCAGATTTGGGGAGTTTTCAACTATTCTTTCTTCAATTCCTGTTTCAGTCTCACTCTCTTGTCTCCTCTTCCAGAACTCTGATTATATCAATGTTAGTTCTTTTGTTATTGCCCCACAGATTCCTGAGATAACTTTTGTCTTTTCCCCCAATAGTCTATGTTCTTCTCATTGTTGAGATGGAGTAAGTCCTATTAATCTGCTGTCAGATTCGCTGACCCTGTCCTGCCATCTCTCCTCTTCTATTGAGCCCATTCAGCAAGTTGCTTTTTGTTTTGTTTGCTTTTTTTTTTTTTGAGATGGAGTCTGGCTCTGTCACCCAGGCTGGAGTGCAGTGGACGGATCTCAGCTCACTGCAAGCTCCGCCCCCCCGGGTTGACGCCATTCTCCGGCCTCAGCCTCCCAAGTAGCTGGGACTACAGGCGCCCGCCACCTCGCCTGGCTCGTTTTTTGTATTTTTTAGTAGAGACGGGATTTCACCGTGTTAGCCAGGATGGTCTCGATCTCCTGACCTCGTGATCCGCCCGTCTCGGCCTCCCAAAGTGCTGGGATTACAGGCTTGAGCCACCGCGCCCGGCCTTGTTTGCTTTTTGTTTGTTTTTTCTTTTTGTGGGGAGGGGTTGGTAATAGTATTTCTTCAGTTACATAACTTTCATATGATTATTTTTATGTTATCTATCTCTTGCTAACATTTTCAATTTTTTAATTTGTTTCAAGATAATTTGCAGTAGCTTGTTGAAGAGTTTTTATGGTGGGTGCTCAGATATTTCCAGCATCTGATTCATCTTGGTAATTCATCTGTTGGTTGTCATTTCTCATTCAGGTTGTAGTTTTCCTTGTTCTTGTTATGGTGAGTGACAATTAATTGTAACATCTGCCTTTGGGTACAGACTCTGGATTTTGCTGAGTCTTCTTTTGTTAGCAGGTAGCTCCCTGCTAACGTGCAGAGTAAGGGCCAGGTATGTACATGCAGCTTCCCTCTGGGTGATCTCTTTGTTCATAGGTGGAAAGGAAACTCAGCTATTTCCACACCCCACCAATGCTTTCCTGAAGTAGGGACCAATTCACACTGTCACATTGCCTCTGAGTGAGAATGTAAGTTCAACCAACCACTGGGTGCTGCTGATAGCAGAGAAGGGGAGGGGAAACGAAAGCCAACCAGTCCCACCTCCCTCAAACCTGTTCTGCTTCATTGATGCTGAGTGGGAGTGAAGGGTCAGCTCTCCTGAGTTATGTATGGTTCACAGACCAGCAGTGGTGGCATGGCGTTGTTAGAAATGCAGAATCTCAGGACTTGTCCCAGGCCTAGGGACTACATTTTGACAGCATTCCCAGATGATTCATGTGCATATTAAAGTTAGAAAGCACTGATCTAAATACTTACAACTATAAGTGAGAAGCAATGACCTATCTAAAACTTCTGCAACTACATTTACTTTTCTGCAAACAGTACAAGGAATCCCCAGGCCACAGACATTACCTTGACTAAAGAAATTTTGTATTCAGTTGAAGATGTCCAGAAGACTGTCTTCCACTTGTGGTTGCCTTTTGGGTATTATAGAAGTTACTAAACCTCTGCTGTCATTCACTCATTGATTTCAAGTGACAATGTTATTCAAGGCCAAATTTCTGCAAGAATACTCTCTTTGAGGTACAATTTTTACTTTTGAAAAAATCTTCCAATCTAACAACAAAAGAAAAAAGTCCTTGAACATAATGTGAGCCAGAATTTGTTAGACCAGACCTTGAAGCATGGATTATTGTCTGCCTCACCATTAGTCATTATGTGGCTGTTACAGTTTGTTTCCCTCTCCCCACCCAGATCTCATGTTGAATTGTAATTTCCAGTGTTGGAGATGGAGCCTGGTGAGAGGCGATTGGATCATGGGGGTAGTTTCCAATGGTTTAGCACCATTTCCTAGTGCTGTCTCGTGACAGAGTTCTCATGAGATCTGGTTGTTTGAAAGTATGTAGCACCTCCCTCTTCACTCACTTGCATGTTCTCTCTCACTCTCTCTCTCTCTCTCCTGCCCACCATGTGAAGAAGGTACTCACTTCCCCTTTGCCCTTCTGCCATGATTATATGTTTCCTGAGCCCCCCACCAACCCCGCTTCCTGTACAACCAGCAGAACTGAGTCAGTTAAACCTCTTTTCTTCATAAATTACGCAGTTTCAAGTACTTCTTTATTGCAGTGTGAGAATGGACTGATACAGTGGCTTTTCATGTACAGTGTGAAGGGGAATCACTCACATCCCCAGATGGCTTCATGATCCTTTTCCACGTCCACAGCAATTTTCTCACACATGTTTAAAGTGTTCCAGAATCCAGTATTAATTATCAATGTAATTATAATATCAATTACCTTGTAATTAATAACATATTACATTATTAATATTAATAATATAATATAATATCAATGTAAAATAATATTAATTATCTTGTAAAAATACAAGACTTTGGGATAAGCAAAAATATTACTGGGCATCCTCTCAATGGATAAGGGTGTCCCTCTGATGATCTGAACCATTAGGGATCAGAGACTTTTCTCGAAGCTGTTTAACATTGCTGTAGAGGTTTTGGTTAACATGTGGAAAACTGATAGTAATGCAAATAATTGTCCATAGACCTGCAAATCAATTCTATCCCAAAGAGAAACTATGACTTTCACTCCAAGCCAGTTTCACTTCCATTTACAAATTTGTTTCAATATTCTTAATCCATAAATCGTTATTGGGTTCTCCTTTGAAACTTTTGTGACATTTTACTAGTTTATTCACTTCAAAATGAGTTAAATAATTTGCACAGGCCCTGTTGATGTTATTACAGCTCATGTTTGATTTTGTCCATGATTGTTCAGTGCTTCGTAGGCACTCTAAGAGAGAAAGCGGTGCTATCTAGATGTAAACTCTTTGAAGGCAAGAATGGGGTCTTTATGCCTACAAGTGTCACCCTAAGAGTGCACAGGCAACCTACAGAATGGGAGAAAATTTTTGCAATCTACTTATCTGACAAAGGGCTAATATTCAGAACCTACGAAGAACTCAAACGAATTTACAAGAAAAAAACAAACAAACCCATCAAAAAGTGGGCAAAGGAAATGAACAGACTCTTCTCAAAAGAAGACATTTATACAGCCAACAGACACATGAAAAAATGCTCATCATCACTGGCCATCAGAGAAATGCAAATCAAAACCACAGTGAGATACCATCTCATACCAGTTAGATACTATCTCACACCAGTTAGAATGTCAATCATTAAAAAGTCAGGAAACAGGTGCTGGAGAGGATGTGGAGAAATAGGAACACTTTTACACTGTTGGTGGGATGGTAAACTAGTTCAACCATCATGGAAGACAGTGTGGTGATTCCTCAAGGATCTAGGACTAGAAATACCATTTGATCCAGCCATCCCATTACTGGGTATATACCCAAAGGATTACAAATCATGCTGCTATAAAGACACATGCCCATGTATGTTTATTGTGGCACTATTCACAATAGCAAAGACTTGGAACCAACCCAAATGTCCATCAATGACAGACTGGATTAAGAAAATGTGGCACATATACACCATGGAATACTATGCAACCATAAAAAAGGATGAGTTCACGTCCTTTGTAGGGACATGGATGCAGCTGGAAACCATCATTCTCAGCAAACTATCACAAGGACAGAAAACCAAACACTGCATGTTCTCACTCGTAGTAGGAGTTGAACAATGAGATCACTTGGGCATAGAAAGGGGAACATACACACTGGAGCCTGTTGTGGGGTGGGGGGAGGGGGAGGGATAGCATTTGGAGATATACCTAATGTAAATGATGAGTTAATGGGTGCAGCACTCCGACATGCCACATGTATACATATGTAACAAACCTGCATGCTGTGCACATGTACCCTAGAACATAAAGTATAATAAAAAGAAAAGAAAAGAAAAAAAAAAGAGTGTTGCATACAGAAGTAGATTCACCTGACTTTTCAGGTAAAATCTTATCAGTGAAAATCCCCAAATCCCCATGGTTCACACTTGCCCTCCTTACAACCTCTGCCTGGGATCACAAGCCCCTCCAGACATCATCACTTGTTCTCTTAACCTTTGCAAGATCTTTGGAGGGAAATCTAGATAAGCACAACAAACATTTTTGATGATCTAAGGATAACACCTTTGACAAATTTGTATTGCCCCTTGAATCACAGTATCTGACAACTCTTGTCAAAATTTGAGTTCCTGGCCTGCTGCCGATTGTTTTTGATAGCCTCCGTAGTCTTGGATTTAAGAGTTACTGTCAAGTAGTATCTTTCCTGCCTTTGTTACACAAAGAAATCTGCTTTGCATTAAACTCTCTTTGAAAAAGTGTTTTGAAATATCATTAGAACATGCTTTGTGATTGTGCAGAGAACAGATTGCACAGAACACAAACGACTGTGTTCTGGCATACCTAATTCCTCTTTGCTCTTGCATATTGAAAACATGACTGTAGGTGTCTGGATACAGCAGCCAAATGATTCAGGTCAGCAAAGTTCACCCTTGAAAGCCCTCATAAGCTAATTATTTTCACCTTTCTCTCTTCCCTACTCAAGTGTTGGAAACACTGTTGGGTAAAACTCGGTGTTCAGAGCGCTATAAAGGCAGAACCGGGCCTTGGGTGTTCCGTGGTGAGACTTTTAGAGCCAGACTGGTAGATATGTGTCACTTTGCAATCACTGCTTGCAGCTGCACCTCTCCAGGGATCTGATGGAAAAGAGATCTGAGCAGCAGAACTTGTAATAAAACCAAAATCTTAGCATGGTTGGGGTAAGTCTGCATTGTACAAGCAGCTTTCTCCTAAAAATGATGGGAGATCCACATGGAGGAACTTCTGCCACAAGGTTGGGACCACAGCAGCAATGGGTCACTTGTTCCATCTCCCCTCTGTTACCACACCCCTTCCTTACAGGTAGCCTTCTTGTCCATGAGCCTCCAGGAAAGACATCCTGACATGCTCCCTTAGAAAACCCTCGCAGGTTCTCCAACGCCTATGTCCTATTTTGTTTGTTTGCTTTTTTCTTTTTCTCTTCTGGTACCAAACTCTAATCATTCTGCAGCAATTTAGAATCAATTCCTTTTGTGCATTCTTCTATGGCATCCAATCTTGCACCGCCCTCTGTGTGGATAACTTTAGTCCACCTGAAGATTGTACAAGTAGACCCATTTCAACTTTGCAGCTGAGGCAGACAACCTCACTTCTCTTAGTGTTCTGTTTGTTTTGCAGAAAACAAGGACGCAGTTAGCATCTTGGGGTGTCAAGTCCTCACACTGGCTCCCAGCTCTCTCTTGGGGTGCGAGTGCAATATTTACTTTTGAGGGTCTGGTTTTCCATTTGTGAGATGATGTCATCTCCATGTCATACCTCCCAGAGCTGGTCTACGTTTTCAAACAAAAGTAGAAAATGGGACCTGGGTCCTAGGGCGGCATGTCCAAGTGATGGAACTGATACAGATGAAAGAGTCTTTGAGGAGGCAGCTGGGCCCCACCTCGTTAGGAAGAGAAAGAAGAAAAGTGAACCACAGGGGTCTCTGGTGTGGCCTTGTGTTATCTTCCTTGCACTCAGGGGTAGGTTTTTCAGGAAGATGTCGGGCTATCCCTCCACTTCATTGCACTCATGAGCTTTCGGGGCATGCACATCTGGGTGATCACAGTAGCCACCTCTGGGTGAAGGCCTACTGTGGGATTGTTCTCCCTCTATTTGCACAGGTCCGTCATAAGCCAGGCATCACCCACTCTACTTCTGATGGTGAAGATGAGGGGAGAATGGGAGTGAGTTAGCAGCGTCTGCATCCCCATAAGTAATAGAGCTGGAAGAGGCCTGGGGAGAAGAGGCGAGACCAGGCATGGTGACTAGGTAACAAGGCATGGGAAGCTGAGGCTCTGACCACAGTCAGACATGCCACGGACCACTGGGGGAAGCAGGGTCTTGTGCATTTCCAGACCATGCTCTGCAGAGCAGAGGAGACCCTCAAACCTTTGAAAAGGTGAGTGGGGAAGAGGAAAGCTGAGGACCCCGACCCTTCTTTCCAACTGAGCCCCTTGGCCTCCGGTTCACACATTGGGCTTGTATTCATGTTTCACCTAAGACAAAAAAATAGTCTAAAGCACTGGGCGCAGTGGTTCACGCCTGTAATCCCAGTACTTTGGGAGGCTGAGGCAGCAGATCACCTGAGGTCTGGAGTTTGAGACCAACCTGGTCAATATGGTGCAACCCTGTCTCTACTTAGAATACAAAAATTAGTCATGGTGGTGGTGGGCGCCTATAATCCCAGCTACTCGGGAGGCTGAGGCAGGAGAATTGCTTGAGCCCAGGAGGTGGACGTTGCAGTGAGCCAAGATCATGCCATTGCATTCCAGTCTGGGTAACAAGAGTGAGACTGTCTCAAAAAAAAAAAAAAAAAAAAAAACCTGGCCTGAAGGATAAAATCCAAAGTCCCGGGGTAGCAATGCCTGGCATGCCTGGCACCCATGCCTCAGCTGGACCCTTCCTCTCCCTCCAAACCCTGGGCCTTTGCAGGGGGGGTCCCTGCTCCCTGCCTCTGCACACTTGTCCATGCCCTTCCTCCTCCCCTCCCCTGTGTCATCATTCTTGGGAGGTGCTCTTTGATTTGTTTTTTCTAAGACCACCAGAGCGAGCACAAAAGAACCAGCCAATAGGCAAGGCTAGGAGCAAAACTGCAAATTTATTTTTGGTCACCTAGCTTCAAGGAGGAAGGTAGGTAGGGAGAGGTCTGTCGGCCTCCAGCAAAGGAGGCCAACAGAGTCCCCCGGTGGGGCTCTCGGGCCGGATTTGGATACAGTCCCGACATCCCGACAGGAGGAGGGGGCTGGGAAGTCCGCATGGGACCCTGGCCGAGAGCGGCTTTTCTAGGAGTGGGAGGGCAATAGGCGGGGCACGGGCGTGTTGGGGGCGTTCCGCAGGTGCAACCAGGTAAATCTTGGTCTCTTCGGATTGACGTCACCTGGCGCATGCCCAGTTGGTCTGCACCTTCCCGGGTCGCGGGCTGCATTTTCAAGTGCAGGGGAAAAGTTGGTGGTGAAGAACCCGGAAGTGCACCATCTTGCCTCCGTTCGTCCAAACACTCTTCAGCCTGCCTAGGATGAGGTAGCACCCCTCCCTTTGCTGCCTCCATAGTCCTCTGCAGCTTCATGGTAGAATAGTGGCTTCTCTGCTGTCTGGAGTGTGAGCCCTCTGTATTCCCACTCCTGGCATGGCATGGGCCTTGGACCTGGCACAAAGGAAGAGCCCGTAGTTGGCTGTGCATGGATGTAAGGACCTAAGGTGGGTGCATAGACTTGAAAGAGATGACACATGGACTTGCAATGGTCTGCATGGGTCTTCTATTCAGGAACCAGAAAAGCAGCCCGAACATAGCCTTTTCCGAACAGATGTCACTAAAGAGGTTACTTACCCCAACACTTGGTAAGCTTTGAGTGACTTGTCTGATTTGATTAAATGCCTGTGCTTTAATTCTATTTCTTTCTGAACAGACTTGATTTATTCAGTAGAAGGAACTTAAATCATAGAAGAAAACATTTTGTCCTACAAGGATTTTTTTAATGTCATAAATAAAATACATTTACAATACTTCAACCTTTAGATGCTTGGAAAACAGCCCACCGGGTGACAAAAAGCGTTGTAGCACATGAGTATCAGTTTGTGTTACAAGTCAAACATTAAATAAAGGTAAGGAGTCATAAAATAAAGAGTTTTAAAGCCCTTTGCTGTAAATTTCAAACACCTAACAGATCATCTGAAACACTCCAGAGGAGGGTGAGACCCAGAGAGCAGACCTGACCAACCCAAGCCAGCGGAAAACACGGTCAAGGATACCAGATGATGAAAGGAAACCGAGTCACCATGTGGGCTGTTGGAACCTCTGCTTCTCCCCATAGCCTGCTTTCTCTAGCAAATGCCCTTGAAAGCTAATCAATAAAGAAAGTCATACATGTTATTCCTTCTGAAAAAAAGTAGCAGCAATAACTCAAATGCTTGGGGAGGGAAAGGGGTGCAAGGTCCCTCCAAAGGCAGGGCAGGGTGGGGGATGAGATCAGAGAATCATGTCCCCAAGATGGAAGGCGTCATCTGGAGCCCGGACTGCAGGTGTGAGGATACAGCAGGAGACTCTGCGAGTCATGCTCTCATAACCACCACGGGCGCAAAGGATTTCCAGCCAGGATGAATGCTCAGAGGCACAGTCCCAAAGGCAGGTCCCACCCAAGGGGTCTGTGCTCCTTTTCTTTTTCTTAATCCAGGTCCAGTGCATTAGAGTTGGTGCAGGGGTACACAAGACAATGCTGAGATTCCTTACAGGGTGTTTGCTTTGCAAAGGAGGGTAGGTAACCTGACTCAGGAGGTCTTTAGGTTGCAGACATGTGGAAATGCTATTTTAAGTCTAGCAGGTAGTGGAAACCACGTATAGCAGGAATATCTTCAGGGCTCTCCAGACAGCCGCCGTCTTACTCAGTGGCCCATTATTCTCACCTGGCCTGTTCTAACTGCTCCTGTCATACCCCTGGATCCCTTCTCACACATGCCCACTGAACTCTATCGTCACTACGGGCTCCTCCTAGAACATCTGGATTTTTTGCTCTGCTGCTCTGAAGCTGCTGCTGCACACACATTGTCAAAGAGACATAGCCCTCCTCCTAACCTACAGGACGTTGCACAAAAATGTCCAGTTGCTGAGCTTGGGGGAGGCTGGTTCGCACCCCATAATTCAAGACCCTCCTCTTCAGCTTCCATCTATCCACAGCCAGGCCTGCTGTGCTTCCTCAGCTCCCACACTCCAACCTTATGCCTCAGAGCCTGGCCCCTTCCTTCTTTCCTCCCTCATCTTTCTCTCACAGCATCTCTAACTTTTCTTGATTTCTGAATTTCTGTGTCGGCCTGGGCTGCAGTCATCTCAAGATTTGTCTTGGGGAAGATCCGCTCCCGAGGTCACACATGTGGCTGCTGGCAGGTGCTCAGGTTCCTACAACTGTTGACAAAAGACATCAGCCTCTTTCCACATGGGCAACTCACAACATGGCAGCATGATTCAGTAGAGCAGGCGAGCTGTGAAGACTTGGGGGAAGAGGTGGGTGCAAAGAGGGAGAGATAGAGGAAAGTCACAGTCTTTCAATCATCTAATCTGGGGTCTCCTTCACAGCCCAGCATATCCTGTATCGTGCTATCTTTCACTCTCCATTCCTTTCCGTATCTCTTTCCTGCTTTCTCTGGGGCCAAATACCTTTCTTTGTTTTTCCTTTATTTCTGAGTTTCTGGCTTCTGCCCTGCTCGGAACCCCTACGTCTGCTAGAAAGTTGACTTCCAGATGGCTGACGTGATGATAATACTATCGTGAATGTATCTGGTTTATTTCTTTTAGAAGCTCCCATACATTCCATACATGTGATCTCATTAGCCTCCCAGCATCTCTGCAAACTGGGAGAGTGACAGGTGTTTACAGGGAGGGCATGCGCCTTAAGTAATCTCTTCAAAATTATACGGTGAGTCACAGGGAGCACAAGGACTTAAATAGAAACTGCTAGGGTTGCAATGTGGCCCTTTTTCCACTCAGTTGATTGGCAAAGAGTTATTGCTTTTTTTTCCACCAACAAATGGGTGTTTACGCTACACAGATAAGCATGTTCCAAAATCTCCAGCACTCACCCACTGGGGCCAGGAAAAAATCAGCATTTTTCAGCCTGGCATAGTAGGTTCCCTATACAATAGCTCTTCGTCCATGACAGGTCTCCCCACTTTTATCAGCCCCTTGCCCACTCTTTGAACCTATACTACAGCTGAATTGCTGTAGCTCTTCGGGATGGTTGCTGCACCTGGACTGCCTCCCAAAACCCTGGAGCATGGCAAGCTGCACTCTTCCTCCAACCCTCAGCTCAGATGCTAAGCCCTTTCTCTTCTAGGCCTGGTTGTAATGATTTCTGTCCATGGTTTTAGCCATGACACTGAGAGCAAAGAACGTGCCTTTTAATCTGCAATTTCAGCTTGAACAGTGTTCTGCTTACAGCTGTGGAACATACTGTGGGAAAGTACCCCAAAACTAGTTGTTTAAAACCACCATTTTAATTTGCTCATTTGTTGTTATTGCTGGTTTAGTTTTTTGTTTTTGTTTTTGTTTTTTGTCTTTTTTGAGACAGGGTCTCACTCTGTCACCCAGACAGGAGTACATGGCATGACCTCAGCTCACTGCAACCTCTGCCTCCCAGCTTCAAGCGATTCTCCTGCCTCAGCCTCCTGAGTAGCTGGGATTACAGGTGTGCACCACTACAGTCCAGCTAATTTTTTGTATTTTTAGTAGAGATGGGGTTTCACCATTTTGGCCAGACTGGTCTTAAACTCCTGACCTCAAATGATCCACCCACCTCAGCCTACCAAAGTGCTGGGATTACAGGCGTGAGCCACCCTGCCCAGCCTATTTGTGTGTCAGGGATTTGAAAGGAGCTGGCTGGAAAACTCTAGCTTAGGGCCTCTCATGGGTGACCATCAGATGTCATCCAAAGGCTTGGTGGGCTGGCCTTGCATGATGTCTTGCTCACATGGCTGGCAGGTGCACAGGCTGCTGCATGCAGCTGGACTGGGGTTGTCAACTACAGTGTGTATTCATGGCATGCTGATCTTAAGGTAATCACACTTCCTACGTGGAGAGTGGCTTGTCTTGGTCTTCAGAGAACCGGGCAGAAGCATGGCTTTCCTGACTGAGCCACGAAAGTCATTCAGCACCAATTCCACTGCATTCTGTTAGTCACAAGTGAGTCACGAGGCCAGTCCAGATTCAAGGGGATGAGAATGAGGCTTCACCTCCTGATAAAGAATGTCAAGGTCACCTTGCAGAAGAGCACATGAAACAAGAGAAATTGTTGCAGACTTCTTTGGAAAATACAATCTATGACAAGTGGCATGGTACTTTTGCTTAGTAATTACTTTATAAATATTGAATGACCGTAAATGAAGCTTGTCTCTACCCTAGCCACTTGGTGAAGACGAATTGTCACAGAGTGTGGTGGTTCCAGCCACTCTAGGACAGGCTTTCTCTGTGCTTGCTGCTCAACCGCCATCAGAAGTCCCAGATGCTGCTTAAAAAGGCAGATTTCCAGGCCCCACTCTGGACTCATCAGCTAGTGCCTCCTAGGGTATTGTCAAATGTATGTATTTTAATCAATCCCCTGCCCCAGGACAATTCTAACCTGCTATCCAGGGGAGATGGAGGAAAGATTTCACATGAGGTTGTATTAGTTACCTATTGCTGTGTGGAAGATGCCTCCAGGTCTTAGTGATTTAAAGCAGCAACCACTTATTATCTCCTGATTTCTGTGGGTCAGGAGTCTGGGCGTGGTTTAGCTGGGTGTCTCTGACCCTGGGTCGCTCACAGGGCCACAGTCAAGGTATGGGCCCAGGCTGCGGTCATCTCAAGGCTTGTCCTCAGGAAGATCTGCTCTCAAGGTCACGCACACGGCTGCTGGCAGGTGCTCAGATTCTCACGACTGATGGCAAAAGACATTAGCCCCTTTCCACACAGGCAACGCACAACATGGCAGTGCGATTCAGTAGAACAGGAGAGCTGTGAAGACTTTGGGGGAGGGGTAGGTGCAGAGAGGGAGAGACAGAGTAAAGTCACAGTCTTTCTATAATCTAATATCAGATGTGACATCTCTTCCATTTTGCCATATTCTATTAGTGCTAAGTCACAGGTCCTGCCCACCCTCGTGGGGAGGGAACCCCAGAAGTGTGAGCATCTAGAGGTGAGGATGACTGGGCCACCCCAGAGGCTGCCTGCCATAGGGTTACAGAAGCATGGGACTGGGTGCAGACCACCAAGGAGTTGGTTGAAGGAAGCTAGAGATGAGCAGAGCTGGGCATTTCTGAGTGCAGACTTGATTGATTCTGAGAACAAAGGGCCAAAATGGTCTGGACACAGGAGAACCAGAGAAACTGTAGCGTCTGAGACATTCCCAAAGCTTCTGGTTGCAGGGGAAGTCTTGATTGCATCTTTTTGAACAGGACTGGACTTAAATAGGCCGGAAAAGGAGAGAGAAGGAAAGGACAAGTCTCATTGATTTTATGAGGACTGCTTTCCAGATCCCGGGTGGGAATGTTACCAAAACAGAAACTCTGCTTCGGTATGTTAGAAGCATGACCCAGCAGTTTCTGTGTCAGAAGAAGCCCCGTGTATCATAATAAAGGTTTTGGTCCAAGCACCCCATCCCCCACATTCTAAAATGGATCCCATCAGTAATTTGCTCTTGTGAGTTAAGAAAATGAAGCCACACACAAATCTAACCCGACCTCCTAACCTAATGCTATGAACAACAAATGACTTCAGAAAGGGAAGAGACAGAGAGAGACAGGGGACAAAGGAGCGAAAAGAACAGGGGTTTCCAAAGACCTTCCCAGGCTTGGTTTGTGAAGTTCAAGGCAACTTTCTACTTTGTGAATCAACAACATCGTGAAAAATAATATTTCCATCCCCAATGTGGAGAGAAGCAGCTCCAAGACACTATTTATTCAAGCTTTCTGCAGGAAAGGAAAGAGGAAAGTAAGAAAGGGCAAGGAAAGAGAAAAAAACACTGTGAAAACCAAAACAATCTAATCTGGAAAAAAACCACAAACTGAAGGCAGAAGTTTCCTCAAGCATTCTGAACTTCAGGGTAAAAAAATAAAGGAATGTGAATTTAGTTATTAACAGAAGTTTCACATAAGGGATTTCTTTTTAAAACAGGTGAGAATTTGGAAATAAGTAACCAAATTGAGGCTTAAGCCACCATTTACAGAGTTAATTAATTAAGAGCAACAGTGGATAATATACACAAGTAAAAAAAGAAAATCACGTTATATTGACAGTAACAAAATTTTGTTAACCTTCTTATTTACTCTTTCATTTTTGGGTAATAGAAGACTAGGTAATTTAAACCAATGCTTCTATTGGAAAGAACCCTAAAATGCCAATCTATGTTTCATCCATCCATATCTATATGTAAATACATATGTCTACTTCTATATCCATAAGTATTTATCTCTACCAATATCTATCTTTCTATAAAGGCTTAAAGGCAGTAAACAGCTAAGCAGATGGTGAGAAATTAGCTGACTGAAATCCAGAAAAGTTCTGGAATCTAGCAAATTGAGTCAAGCACTTGAAGCTAATTTTTGTCCTGGAGAAATTTCAAAATCTGGAAGCAAGGATTTAGAATCTGAGTTATATTCTTGCTGACCTCATGACATTAGAGAGGCAAAGTTACACAGAGGTGCCCAAGGACCTAGTAAAATAACCCCTCAAAATGACACTAAAAAACACCAGGAGAAGGTACCTTTTATGGTGTCAAAGGATTGTTTATCCCTTTCCAAAATCACCAAGACTATCCAGTGTCACAGGTGAATTTTTTTAATGTTTGAAGTAACAGAATATTTTAGTGCATTTAAACTATTTCAGAAAGCATAGCAAAAATAAGAAAGTAACACAATTTTTTTTACAGTCAGTGTAATGTAATTTTTCTTTTGTAATTAATAAGCCTTGTCTGGGCAGTAAGACCATAGCTCACTTTTGTTGCTTTCTTCTTTTTATTTTTCTGTGTTTAGACAATTTTACTAAGTGATTAAAAATACATTAAATATGCCTAAAATGGAGCATCAAGGTAATGAATAAGTTTACAAAGTGGTAGGATAGGCAAGAATATCTATTCAATTTCCAAATATGGTCAAAACATCATAAACTTTTGAACCACACAAATTCAAAGTATGTGGAAAATCAGATCTCAAAATCCAAAATCATGTGTGTAGAAGGTGCAAATAGGGAGGGTAAAGCAAAATACAAGAGCTTGGGAGAGTGAATGGCCTGGTCGGGAGACCAGGCAGAGGCCACTCTAAGCCAAGAGCCCCTGTGTGTCTGCCCAATGCCTCCACCCCACCAGACATAGAAGATTCATAAACCAGATAGTGCCTTAAAAAAGAGTGATGATTCTGCCATGGCACTTTAACATACTTCTGGGCCATTTTTTGTCCTTCTCTTGTGCAAATATTAACCTCCTTCTTCTTTCAGATAAATTATTTGGTACTTTTAAATGTCCTAAAATGTTTTGATGTTAAGTCTGTTTTATCCAGCAAAATAAGCATTCAGTGAACACACACCTTGCACCAGGAATGTGCTAACCATTTAGGTAAGAACTGGTACAAGAGGGTCATAGAATCACAATTTTAAAAATCGTGGGAGCAAGGTCCGCTTGACCTGTCTATCACGGAGGGCTGACAGAGAGCAAAGCCTGGCTGCCAAACACCTTTCACCTAGTTCTAAAGCTCACTCAGGTGCTTGAAGAGAAAAAACCACTCTATGACTGCTCCTCTGTGTAAGAACAAATAGTGAGAGGAACCCAGGAGCTCAGTGATTATAGCTGCTTCACACAAAGATCCATCTCATAGACATGGGACCCTTGGCACTTTGACCTTAGGAAGAACCGCTGAGGAAATGTAAGGGAGTGACATTGACCTAACTACTCTTACTAGGTTTTTTTTTTTTTCCTTTTCTGAGACGGAGTCTTGCTCTGTCACCAAGCTGGAGGGCAGCAGTGTGATCTTGGCTCACTACAACCTCCACCTCCCGGGTTCAAGTGATTCTCCTGCCTCAGCCTCCTGAGTATCTGGGACTACAGGCACACGCCACCACACCCAGCTAATTTTTGTTATTTTTAGTAGAGATGGGGTTTCACCATGATGACCAGGATGGTCTCAATCTCTTGACCTCGTGATCCCCCCTCCTCGGCCTCCCAAAGTGCTGGGATTACAGGTGTGAACCCCCACCCGGCCCTAACCTTACTAATTCTTAAGAATGATAACCTTTCATCAACAAAAGAGAGACCTTTTCCCTCAACCTGCAGTTTCCAGCAAAGCTCCCACAGTTCTGGAAGATCTGTCATGGGTTGCAGTCTTCTGAAGCATTCTCAGTCAATATCCACTATTTGGATCATTCAAGGGCCCCAGTGAGTTCTTGTGGTGTGCCTTCCTCCAAGCAGGCAAGTCAGCTCAGAATGGACAGAATTGCCCACCCTCTTCTTTCCCTTATGGCCTGAGTTGTTTGCACTAGGCTGAGAGGGCAGCCTCTTTGACAGATGAACCAGGAACACAGGAGAGCTGCTGGGTGCTTTCTCAGGAGTGGGCAGGTCCTTGATCGCTTTGTCTGTTATACTCCTCTGTCCTCTGAATCCAGCCCAGCTGCTTTCATAAGAGCCTGAAAGCATCCTTCTATGTCTTTGCCTATTTTGTGATAAAGTATGGTCAATTTCCATTTCTTCTTTTCTTCAGAGCACTTGAATTCCTCCAAATATAAAACCCGAGGTCGTTTCAGTTTTAGGCTGATAAAAAGTTAGTTTCACGTGTGCATTCTGCTTTATCCACAAGCCTCAACCCAAGGTTTAGGAATAAGGGTTCCATCCTGAGTGAAAGTAAGTCAATTGAGAATTGTTCCCTGGCTCACTGACGGTGTTTTATCCAGGGGATGCCTTACTGCTAGTTCAAATGAGAAGCTGATTCAGAGGCTAGGAAACTGTGTGTAGATTCTGATGCCCAGGGATGGAGAGAACACCTGTTTCTTAAACTCCTATTCCCAATACACACATTGTTTCAGGCATTATGGTGTCCAACAGGGTTAGTGGTGCCATAGTATTGAGCCACCACGAAGCAAGAAGTAAGGAAACAGAACACATCAATCATCCGAACATTCTGGGGACCTGTCCCATGTTCTTTTTCACTCCCAGTATGAGATGGAGACATTTTATAACACCCTCAGTCACTCTGAAGACAAGGAATAGGAAGAAACCGACTTGGACTGGAAAACACTGCCAACTAGGACAGGAATGCCAGTGCATATCCTGGGCTGGTTTTTGTGACTTTGATGGTTAGGTAGGATGACTGGGTGAATGTACTTGGAAAGCAATGAAGCACCAGAAAAATAGGTGCTAAGGTGGAAATTCAACAACCAGGTTTCAGAACAGCTGGGCTCAAGTCCAAGCTCTGCCCAGTCTATGTGATCTTAGGCAGGCAAAATGCAGTCTGCATGGCTTGCAGTGTTCTCAACACTTCATTCTCCTGGCTTCCCAATGTCTACCATGACTAGTGTCTGAAGTGGGCTCTCCATCCCTCTTGGCTTGGACACTCCAGTTCGGAACAGTCCTCCATTTCCCGGCTACGGAGTTTATACAAACAAGTGGTGCTTGTCCGAGAACCTCTCCGAGTGTTTGGGCTGACAAAGCAAAGCACAGCCAGAATGCAGGCAGCTCCAGCCTCCAGCCTCCTTGACCATCTTCACAAAGGACTGTAGAGGAAGTGACATCAAAGAAAGGGGCCATGGTGACAGCTTTTCTATTGATTGTAACTGTCCCTTTGAGTTAGAAACAGACTTTGAAAGTGGGGCCATTGTCTGAGCAGGCTCCCTGTTAGTGCACATTTTGCCCGGACCTAACAGGTCTCTTGTCTCCTACAACAACTGTTGTGCCACACTGGGCAGCTGCCAACCTCAAAGCACACACCTTCCAGCCAGGTGTGATCAGGTACAGTCCATATTTATGTCGAGAGATGGAGAAGGGGACAGTCACCCTCCGCCTGGATTCCAACCAGTGTGCCTGGCACCCTATGCAAGAAGGAAGGGCTCGCTGTCCAGGGTCATCATGGCCAAAAGAGCAGCTGGGGCTGGGGTATTCCCAGAGTGGGCTGAGCCCCTGGGAAGGCTGAGCAGAGGATGGCCCCATGACATGCAAGCTGGCAAAGTCAAAGTTCAGGTTGTGGGTTCTAAACTCTTGACCACAGATGACATGGTGATATGACCCTGAATCTGGAGTTTGGAGAAAGATATTCCTAAGATACCTCATGGAAACATGCATCAACAGCCAACTTCATATTGCCGTCACTTTCCCCCACCCTCTCCCTCTCCTTCCCTCTCTTCAAATGTGTCTTATTCCTCTTATGCTCAAGGAATCAGGGCTTTCTTACAATAATGGTTGGAATAAAAAAGCAGTAGGCATTTTGAGTTAAAACAGCCAGTGATGACAGGGAGACAGACAAGCTGGGAAGATGCAGTCACTAATGCAGAGCACAGCAGGGCTAACGAGCACTTCTGGGAGGGAGTCAGCCTGCCCTGGAGTGACCTTCACCTGATGCCTCTTCCTGGGACCGAGTTACATGGAGGAGAACACACCGTCCAGAAAGAGACCTGCAGAAGGATTGCCTTCTCTCTGAGTCCGCACACCTGTATTTCAATCTGTCATCTGAGGTCATCCGAGATTGAAGACGGAGCTCTGCATATCCATTACCAACCAAATTATGTCTAACAGCAGGGCCCCACCTGTCTGTATGTGGTTACGGCCAGACCCAGCCCACTCAAGGGGGAGAATATGAACGTGACTCATCCATCCCAAGTTTCACAGGGAAAGGACCAGAAACATTTCCCCCGCCCAAAACACCCTTTTAGGAAATGCTTCTTCATACCTGGCCACTTGTCAGCAGTCAGAAAGTGACCTTCAATCTCAAACAAGAATGCTGTGTGAATACCAAAGTCTTTTTATATTCTGGCAATAAAAAAAAAAAAAAATAACAAAAATAACAAGTACCATAAGTGCATTTAAGCCGGCACAAGCACAGGCATTTGTGGCCAATGACCCATGTTGCTAGCAAAACAGAAACATTTTGTACCAGCATGTGCTAAGGCCAGCTCAGTCTACTCTTCTGTTTTGAGGACAACGTGGTCAGAGAGCAAAGCCCTGGGTTCTGTTGGTGCTGCCTCACTAGAAATGTGCCATGGCTCGAAATCAAGGAGAAGGTTTGGGTAAAACCATCTGCCTCACAACTGTGCTTGTCACAACTCTGCAAAGCGTGGGCCAGGAAAGAAATGTTCTTACTTGGGATGCAATGTCCTTTCCCTTCTCCAAACTCCCATGTGTGTTTGCCCTCATCATGAGCAAACTACTCCGTACTGCAGGCACTTCTCTCCTCTGTGGACTTTCTCTCCTCTCCCCTATCTCACATCAGCTGTTCCCTGAGGACCTACTTATCCAATACCTACCTCCAGGACCCGTAGAGGCTTAGGTTCCTTACCCGCAGCCCTGGATCCAGAGATGGGGTTGGTGTTCTCCTTGCAGAAGCTTCCTTGCTCCTCCAGATGCTTAGTTCGGCTTCAGCCTCTCTAGGAAGCCTTCGACCCCTTTTCCATTGGACTTTTGATTTCCATCCCATTCATCCCTACCACCCTCTTTACCTCCTGCTGCGGGCAACATGGGTCATTGGCCACAAATGTTTGTGCTTGTGCCGGCTTAAATGCACTTACGGTACTTGTTATTTTTGTTATTTTTTTTTATTGCCAGAATATAAAAAGACTTTGGTATTCACACAGCATTCTTGTTTGAGATTGAAGCCCATCCTTTCCTGGGCTTGCCCACCCCCTCAGGGTGAGGAGACCTGCCTCAGAGTCCTTCTCTCCCACCATTGTCCCACACAAACTCATCACCCCTCCTGCCAACCATCTCTTGGTACCCTTGCATTTATCTCCAAAGGCCTTGTCTCCCTCTCCAGAGAAGCTTCAGCTCCTCATCCTGCCCCATCATCCTGCTCAGCCATAAGAAGCAACTTCTCATCCATTCAGGTTTAGTCATGAGATTGTAGCAATCCAGTCTCATCTTCAGGCTCCACCTCTTTGGTTTTGTTTGTTTGTTTTTGAGATGGAGTTTCGCTCTTGTTGCCCGGGCTGCAGTACAATGACTCCACCTTGGCTCACTGCAACCTCCACCTCTCGGTTTCAAGCGATTCTTCTACCTCAACCTCTGGAGTAGCTGGGATTACAGGCATGCGCCACCATGCCTGGCTAATTTTGTATTTTTAGTAGAGACAGGGTTTCTCCATGTTGGTCAGGTTGGTCTCGAACTTCCAACCTCAGGTGATCCTCCTGCCTCAGCCTCCCAATGTGCTGGGATTACAGGCTTTCTCTTGCTATTTCCACCACTTCTGTAGTGAATTCCTCCCTGGAAGTCCTCTGAACCTCTCAAAGTCATTTATGAGGGTTGAAATCAGCTTCTTCCAAACTCCTGTTTATGATACTTCGGCCTCCTCCCATGAATCATGAATGTTCTTAATGGTGTCTTAATGATGAATTCTTTCCAGGAGGTTAACCACTTTTTCTCTCGAAAGGTACTATTTGTAAGTTGTAATTAAATCAAGTCTTGACCATTTCTAGCTAGAAACTCTCTCCTTGCTGTGTTCTCTGAGAAGCTCTATGGGTTACACTGTTGGAAGAGGAGGAAAGCTTTGCTCCAGAAAGACTGCCACTTCCTTTGCCTGTTTGGAAATGGGCAATGGCTCTGTTTGAAATTATTTTTATGAGGCTTGAATCTGTAACCTCTGGATCCGGCGTCAACAAAGACTGCTGCAGCCTGGAGGCTCCTAGAGGGTCAGAGGAGAGAAGCAGGGGTGGGGCTCAGTCCCCCAGCTCCAGAGCAGACCACCCCACCCAAGCCTTGTTCCAACACAGCCCCTGGCACTGCAGGCTCTAAGCCTCTAGTGTGTCCACAGATCCATGCAGGTCACACAGTCTTCCTCACTCAGGATGGTTCCCCCTGCTTACACACCTGTGTAACACAAGTCTCCCCACAGAGACTCCCAATGTTGTCTTGTGGAAAAACAAAATTGTATTGAAGTGTTTTGTGTGTGTGTGTGTGTGTGTGTGTGTGTGTGTGTATATATATATGGAAAAGTATAACTGAATTTTCACAAACTAACCCCACGTGTGAAACCAGCACCAGAGGAAAACAGGACATTCACAGCTCCCAGAAGCCCCTCATGACCCCTTCTCATCACTAACCCAAGGGGAACCGCTCTTCAAACTTTCAACAGCAGGATTCACTTGGCCTGTGCGTACTACATCAAGGCAATCATGTAGTAGGTACTGTTTCACTCACGCCTGCCTCCCAAAAAGTCCCTTTTAACACAATCCGTACTGTTCCTTCTTAAGGCAACCCAAGTTTTAATTCCAAGAGCAGTCATGCCAAGAGCCGCTGTGCAGGGGATTCTCCCTCCCACGTAGGCAAAATCTGAATTTGCCTGCACTGTGGTCTTTCCGCCTCTCGGAGGAGGAGGGTGGTGCAGGTGCTGGCACTCTCGCTCACAAAACAGACAAACCAGGGCAGACTCTGGGAGTCGGTACAGGCTTCACTGGTATTGCCAACCAGAAACCCAGGTGAGACTTCAGGGCCTTGTGGAGACCAGAATCCCTCGAGAGGAAGAGACTAAATCGAAAACGCAGGGGCGCCCCAAACAGGAAGCCTGAGCTTCATGATGACTCCCCTCTTTCTTCCCCCGTCCCCACCCCATGCCTGCACTCTCCCCACGCTCTGCGGCTCTGTCCTCTCTCCTACCTGGCCCTCTTCCTGCCACCATCTCTCCACCCCCTTCCCTGGCCTCTGTCCCCTCCCAGGTTCCACCTGATGCCAGGAGCCCCTCCAGCAGCCTGCCTACCACCGGGCCGCCTTGCCCCAGGCCTGCCGCTCTCTAGTCCATGCTCCACGGTATGCACAGAGGGATTTTTCTAACTCAGAACCTCACCATGTCACTAGGCCATTACAGACATTAATGGCTCCACATGCCCCTAGCACGGCCTCTTCCTCCCTAGGCTGGCCCCTCGTACTCCATGCTCAGCCACACTCTGCTCCTTGGCTTGTGGAGAGGGCATTTCCTCTGCCCAGCATAGTCTCCCTCCCTTGGATCCCTTCATCTCTCAGTCCACACGTGGATGCTACAGCTTTCTCTCCAAGCAGCCTCTGCTTCCTATGGGCCCCAGCCCTACGCCCACGAAGTGGCAGTGTAACTGCTGGCCTCACCAACTCTCTGTATGCCGCCTGAGAGCTGGGATTAGGTTTCTGTGCTTTGCTGCTTTTTCCTCCAGAAAAAGTACTGATGTATACTAGACATGTAAGAAAGACTAACTGAATGAATGAATGAATGAATGGATGGATGTACTGTCAACAACCCATCAAAGCAGGTCAGTACAAATCTATGCCCGGCTCTCCATCACCTGCCCAATCAGACCTTACTCCACAGGCCCTATACGTGAAGAAAGATGCACCAATTGTACCAAAAGTTATCAGAGTGAAACCAGGGCCTTTGTCAATAACATAGAAAAAGTAGTAGCCTCAGGGTGGCAGCTGGTTTCTAAGAGGCAGAGGAAGCACCCTGGTGCTGAGACAGATGGAGGAGGATCTGTGTGATGATTTCCGCCTGGTGTCCTCCCCGCTGCTCTCTGTGCCATACCCTTTAGGGGCTAAGGCTCCACGAATGCAAACAACAAGGAAATCACAAAGGATGACTGCCAGGAACAGGAAGTGGGTATAAAAATAGCTTCAATGGGACACAGCTGCCCCTAGACTGTGCAGCAGTAGGGGAGGAAGGGGGAGCAGACAGACATGTGTGTATATCCTGTGTGTTGTGACCAGCTGTAAATATCTGGCCCTATTTTTTTCTTAGTGTCTCCTTTTCCATTTGGCAACCAGGGACTTGCCAGAGGTGGGAGGCACCTGGGCATCAGCTTCCATGAAGAATAACACAAAAGACGTTACAGTTTCACCAAATAAATTAACATCATCATGAATTTGTGATTCATTATTATGAATCACAAATGTTACAAATTCGTGACCATATTCAGAGATGGAGTGTCTCAGAGGGAATATTGCAGAAATCGCAGCCAGGCTGTGCAAAACCGAGGGATGGCTGAGCAGAGGACTTGGGCTCTAAAACACTCCTTCTCCCTTCCCCAGCCCCTTCTCCCTTCCCCTGCCCCTGCTCCCTTCCCCAGCCCCTGCTCCCTTCCCCTGCCCCTGCTCAGGTTAGATTTCCATTGGCACTTCAGGCCTGGATGTAATAAATCAACTACTGGTATAGGTCACAATCTGGAGGCCTTTGCTGGTGATCAAAGCGGGAGCTAGACCATTGACCTCCCCAGTATAACAAATTACCCGTAAGGCCTGAAGGCTGCAGTTTACAGCAAATCTCTGTTCCTCATTCCCCTGAGACTATCTTTAATAAGTAGCAAGACCCCTGACCCCATGCTCCAGCCTGGCGTATGAACGCTTACAGCTTGTCCTGTCTCTCCTGAGTGAAAGAGGTTGGACAGCATTCCACAGGCTGGGCCAGGGCACTGGTGGCTTGCTTTGTTTGA
The DNA here is from genome assembly GCF_000951035.1 of Colobus angolensis palliatus. Classification (NCBI taxonomy): domain Eukaryota; kingdom Metazoa; phylum Chordata; class Mammalia; order Primates; family Cercopithecidae; genus Colobus; species Colobus angolensis. The sequence continues at coordinate 2,263,801 of NW_012115955.1, forward strand.
TTGGGTTTCTGTCTGAAGGCCCACTTCTCAGAGCCTTTGAGTCCTTGCTGACACTTTCACCATGACCCCCCTAGAAGCGCCTGTGTCACCCAATGCTCTCCAGCGATGGAGATGCTTAGGAGAAGACCACCTATCACTTTTGCCTCAAATCTTCAGAGACAACCCAAAGGGTTATTCAGGAATAGTGGGCTACATGGCGGAAAGGTCTGGGAAAGCTTCTGGGAGGCTGGAATTTGAATGTCTGCCCCTGCCTGCTTTGTGAAAAGGACCTTTAACGGAGATTCAAAAGCTCTTTGTCAGTCTACAACTATCTAGGACAAGCATGGAGACCACCTGGCTCAGGAGGACCGCTGGGCTGGATGGCAGAATCAGCCCCTTACTGCGGAGGGCCATGGTTCTGGACTGTCCTGTTCTAAGTTCAGTTTGGTTGAGCTGAAAATAAGTCTCCTGGAATCCTTCCCTGCATGGATTGGGGACAGAGTTGGTCAAAAGTGAACACTGGCCTAAGGTCTGGAAGCAGGGTGGGGCAGCGTGTGTCTCTGGTCAACAAGTATGGAGGGGCTGGTGGGTGAAGCTCATCATTACCCTCCTTTGCTCGGTATCTGCTTCTTCCCACCACCTGGCAGCTCTAGGCCACCTACAAACATCTATTGCCCAGTGGTGGTAGCTGCAGAGGCAACTGCTCTCCATAAACTCCTCCACCAGCACCCCTTGGCGGTCTCACTCCTGCATCTGGCTTCCCAGATTTCCCTGCAAGCTCTGACTCGGCAACCCATGCCAGTAGTTCACGAGGTTTGCTTGGCGACCTAATTCTCCAACATCCTCTTCACACCTTCCCTTCCCCAGCTTCTGCCCCAAGTGTGGGATTCCTGGCACCTACAAGAGACCCTTTTCCATGACCCTAATGGGGGCTTTTCTCTCTTGATTGAGCCCTGACTGATGTGACTCCAAGCCCTCAAATGAGTTGGTGAAGAAGAGACTGTGTGGGACTGTTGGGCTCTCCCAAACCAGCCCCCTAAATGTGAATATTCCCTGCCATCCCTCCCAGGCTCATGCTGCCCCACAGTTACTAAAGCAAGTGTCCGAAACTGCAGGCTCCTTGAAGTTGTGTCCCCTGATCTGGACTCCTCTTGCCCAGATGCTTGTGTGGCTTGCACTAGCACATTGCTCGGTCTCTACCCAGATCCAGTTGCTTCCAGCTGGCCCAGAGATGTCTTTGCTTTTCCAAGGCCTGAAGGTCTGGGAGGGCACAAAGCTGCCCATGCTGCCAACGAGGAGAGGACTCCAGGAACCCATGTCTAGAACTCTGCCCACTGGGCAGTTCCCATGCCTTCCAGCAACTCTCTTTTTGTGCGCTCCATCTTTGCCGATCTGCTGAAGCCACCAACTCTGTGGTTTCCTTGGGGTCTTTTTAAAAGGCTTCGTTTTATTGATTTTTCAAAATAGACTTGAATTTGAAAAATGTTGAGTGTTCCAAAGATCTGAGGTTTGACTTCATTTGATGAGATGTAGTCTCTGAAAGGATGTCCAAAGGATTTTTTGCTTTGGCTAAAGGATGCTTCATTTAGTGTTATCCTAAGGCTTTGCTGCAACACTAGCTAGGTAAAATTAAAATATATCCACTGTTACTCTGAAAAGAAGAAGATATGACCAGGTTCCAGAATTCCCAAACCCTGAAAGAGCAACAACACAAAGATCTCCACGAATCACACTGCTGCCTAAAAAGGCACCACGATCCTTTGTCTTCTAACTGGGTGGATGTCAGGCACAAACACCGCTCTGCATCTGCACAGCTGCCCCATTCTGGTACAAGTCTCCAGTCTGGCCACTCCAATCAGCCAGCAGTGACATTCATGTTCCCTTTACCCTTTCTCCCCAAGCAACCCCACTGTGTGTCACTGGTCTATAGCGGCCCTACTTTCTACAGTAAATTTGGGAAGGGGAAGTCGGCAGGCTAGTAAGTGGAGAACCCATGTCTCCATAAAATCCCTCCAGCCCTCACTGATGTCTGTCCTCAGTGGGGAGGACAGTCGGAGGACATCCTAACTGAGAACACCAAATAGGAGGGCTTGAAGACATCCATTCCAGGAAGGCTGACAGGTGATGAAAGTGTGGGGCATAGGCAGACACACTGGTGAGTACATGCAGACAGGAGAGAGGAAGAGTGATGGAGCCATGAGATTCACAGTAGACACTGAAATTTACAAGTTGTCCCCTATCCTAGAAGCTAAAGCTTTATAACAGCTGCTGTCAATTAAGTAGCATAGTAGAGAGCTGCAGCTCAATCAAAAGCATCAGAAAAACGCCGTTTCCTTTCTCACCCATTGACAGGTACTCCCAGCACCCCTGTGCTGCCTCCTCTGCAAGGAGGAGCGTAGCTGTCACTCACCCACCTCCCACCTCGGGAACCAGGAGGGCAAGGTGTTAGTGCCCTAAGCTTCCTGCTACAAAGAGAATTCCAAGGTGATGCTGACAGTTGGAGAGGTAGGGCTCCAAGGAGCAGGAAGATTTCCTCCCAGTTCTGAGCATACAGGAAAAACTCCATGGGCTGATCACCCTCACAGAAAGTCAACACAAAATCCTGCCAGAAAGCCTTTCCCTTTCTGTGAGGCTCCGCAAGCTTGTGTGTACACATTTTTCTCCCCGCCTTTCTGCGGTAAAGTTATGCTTCTGTATTTAGCAAAGTACGTGCACACAGTGAAAGCAAGGAGTTCTATGTAGCTGATGTTAAAACAGTGTTGGGCCCAGTGCCCAAGCCTTCCCTGCTTCATAGAGGAAAGCATTTTCAACTTTTAAAGATATATTTTCCTAGTATTTATTTCTGCATATCTATGTAATATACTATTCTGCTATTTCTTGGTTATTCAACATTTTAGAGTATCTTATTGGTTTTCTGTTCGGAAAGGTGTGAAGTCAGTTCTTTTACATCACCCCAGCCCCCACCTCTTTGCCTCCCCTCCCCGCAGGCACAGTTTATGTTGTTAATGTGAGATGCTGCTCGTACCCCACTGAGGCCAGTGGCCTGCTATGAGCATGCCTCCTCTCTCACACCACTCTATGTTTGTTTTCCTGGGAGTTCAAAATTGCCTTGGGCTTTTGTTTGCTCAGTTTTCCCTGTGCTTCTTGCTAATATTTCTAAACATTTTAACACATCTGTTAAATGCCTAAACACATTTCCAAGTGCTCAAATACAGTAGCTTTTCTTTCTCAGAGACTTTCGAGGCTTTTTCATCTCTGTCTTGTGTTGGGTCCTCTGTTTCCAGAATTCCGTGTTATCCAGTTTTCTTCCTTATTTTATTTAAGTGCATTATCCAGTAGTTTTGAAAGAAAGTACTCAGGCAAAAAGACAGATGGATAGATAGTGATGAATAAATATGTATATAAGTAGATGGCGGATATACAGAGGATTAATAAATAGATAAATAATATAGGTGGATAGATGATTGATGGACAAATCTTGTTTTCATGTTTAAAAATATCTATGTTCCCTCCCACCTTCTAGACCAGTACTTAGTAATTTTATTTAATAGCGCATTTTTCCTTCTGTGCAGATGCAATACCGTCTTAGATATCTGAGAACATGAAATATTATTTTTCAATTATTTAGCTCTCTGGTTCTTTTTGTTTCTTTCGCACACCTGCTTCGCGATTTTTACCCCTTAGTGTCTGTCTTTCATGTAAAGACTTTACAGCTTCTGGTGGCCCTCGGCTGCCCATCACATCGCAGAATGGGGCATTAAAGTAAGCACGGATTGGAGTTTGGCTGGGGAGCTGGAAATAGCAGAGGGCTTGCAGACTGGTGCAATGGGAGCTAGTCTCAAGCCAGGACCCATCCAATGCCAGTTCTTGCCAATGTTTTCTCCGGGAGTTTTTTACTTTCTCGAAGGAGGAGCCCTCCACACTTCTCCCAGGTGAGGGCAGGGTAGAGCTGTGGAAGCAGAGTCGGAAGAGGAGCTGAGGGTCCCAGGTTCAGGAAGCCGGTTTGCATGCAATCTGTCATTTTAGCCCCAAAGCTCCCCCAGCCCTCTCTGGGTCTTCCATTCCCAGCCTAATGGGACTGTCTGTTCCTTCAGCAAGCAAACGTCCGGCCTAGTTACAGGTTGAATTATGTTCCCTCCAAAATCCACAGGTTGAAGTCCTAACCCCGAGTCCCTGGGAGTGTGTGACTAGATCTGGAGACAGGCTGTTACCGAGGTAATTATTTAAGATAGGATTGCTAGGGTAGGCCCTAATCCAGTATGATTCATATCTTTATGCAAAGGGGACATTTGGGCTTAGATGCATGTGTACACGTAGAGAATGCCACGTGAGGATTGGAGCTCTGCTGCCACCCAGCCAAGGAACTAACAGAAGGTAGGAGAGAGGCCTTGGGCAGAGAGAGGCCTGGTGCCTTCAGAGGGACCATGGCCCTGCCAACACCTGGATCTTGGATTTCTGGCCTCCAGAACTGTAAGACACTCCATTCGTGTTATTCTAAGCCACCTAGTGTGTGGCACTTTGTCATGGCATCCCCAGTCAACTGCCACCTCCTATGCAGACTGTGTCCAGAGTAGCTATAGGCCATACAGACTGGGAGAGGGAACTGTGGTGCCTGAGGTCCTCCAGGCAGATACTGAAGGGGCCCTGCCATGAGCCCAGGGCTTTGTTCACCTCCGTCTGCTTGCACTTTCCAGTGGGTGGCAGGAGAGGGGACACTCCTGGTCAGGATCTGCTCAGATGAGACACTTAAAAAATGTGTTGTGATGCTTTACCCTTGGTTATCCCTGCTGTCTTTCTCTCTATAAGTTAACACGGTTTTTGTCCCTTTCTTATCATTTTAGAGGGACTGGGAGACAGAGGGATGGCACCTGAGCATAGCGAGCCTGCTCTCCTTAACTGGATTCTCTTCGGGTCTCTGTAAAGCAAGCATCCATGCCACTAGTCAGAAGCCCCTCACCCAGAGGGTGCAGGCATCTTCACTGAGACTGCCAAGGTGTTACGGGTGAAAATGTCACCTTCCCACAGAGGGAAAAGGAAGCCTCATAACTAGTTCGATAATAATGATCAAAAGCATAAAGTGAGCATTTCCTGATTACTAGGGTGGTTTTAATGTACCTCACAAATTACACCAGGGAGTGTAGTTTCATTTCCTGCCCCTTGCGTGTGGGCAGGACTTTCACAAACATGAAAAAAAGGAAAAGAGAAAAACAGTCACTAAACAGTGGAAAAACCTGGCAGATGTCGCCCAGACCAAAAGCTGAAGGTCAGCGTCCTAGGAATGAGTCACGTGGCTGTCATGCCTGCTTTGATGTGGAGTGGTAAGTGGGACCATTCACCTCCTTGCCGTTCTTCCGAAAACCAGCAACTGTGATCCCATCAGAGAAAATCTCAAGCCAACTCAGCCGGAGGAAAGTCCGGCAAAAGAGCTGGCCGGTACCTGTCAAAAGCATCAAGGTTGGCAAAGACAAAGGAAGACAGAGGAGCTGTCGCAGGCTGGAGGGGAGACGGAGTCCTGACACCCTAGTGCAATGCAGGTTCCTGGTCTGGGTCCTGGAGCAGAAACAGGGAGTAAGTGGAAAGATAGGGAAACTCAAACAAAGTCTACACTTTGGCTAATCATATTTAACCCACGATAATTCCTCAGATTTGACATGTGGGCCGTGTTGATACACGATCTTGACATGAAAAAAAGTGCGTATGGAAACTCTACCCTTGTAACTCTTCTGCCAGCCTGACACTATTTCAACACAGAAAGTTGGAAAAATGACCTTAAGTTCAAGCTCTCCGTTTTTCTTTATTTTTTTCTTTCATCCAGCCTGAGCTGGTTCCAGGGCAAGCCCTGCATTGTCTCCTCTCTAATTTCCCCTTCCAAACTTCTTCCTCACCCACCATGGGCATGTCAGCCTCTCTCTGGGGCTCTGTGAGCACTAATCTTCCACGCACGCAGAGCTTCCAGCTCCCTCCACACCCCCTGCACAACCCGTCTCCACAGTGGGGGAAGGAATACAGCCTAGACAAAACCTATAGAGTCTTCCTCTCACTGCATGAACCGCCCTCCCCTGCTGCTGGGCTTCACTCTGGACACTCTGGCTGTGCCCCAGGGCCTCCCTGGCTGCTCCTCTGCTCCTCCTGGACAGCCTTTGGCATCGGCTCTGGGCTCCAGGGCCTCCTTCTGCAGGCTCCTGGGTGCTCTTTCCCTCCGGTAATTCCTGGTTATCATGTTCACAGATACGTTCATTTCTTATTCCTGCCTCCCATCCAAACCCCCAAGCTCCATGACTCCAGGGTGATACCCATTTTTTTTATCAGTGCCCCCCACCCACCTCCTAGAAGGACCTGGAAGAGTGCTTGGCACATCAGGGACACTCACAAGTGTGTTGAGAGGATGGATGGCAGCGTGTCGGGCTGGGGAGGAGGCTGGCGTGCTCTCACAGTCTCTCTCCTGCAGGAAGTGAGTGCTTCCTGGGAGGAGCCTTCCAGGCTTTGCTGCAAGAATTCCTTTGATAGTGAGGACCAGGGAATCAGCCAAGAAAAGTGGAGAAAATGTGTGTGGGGGTGTGTCTAATGTGTGTGTGCAGTGCATGTGCATATGTGTGTGTATAGGTGTGCATAGTATTGTGTGGTATGTTTATAATGTGTGTAGTATGATCTGTGTGCACGTGTGTGCGTATATGTGTGTGGTATGTGTAGGGCAGTATGCGTGCATGTGTGTGGTGTCTGTGTATGTGTGCGTATACATGTGTGTAGCATTGTGCAGTGTGTGATGTGTGTAGTGGGGTGTGTGTGCATGTCCGTGCATACATGTGTGTGGTGGTGTGTGGTGTGCGTGTGCATATGTGTGTGTGGTATGTGGTGTGTGTGTGCATATCCACGGGGAGTGTGGGTGTGGTGTGTGTGTGATACAGTATGTGTCCATATGCACACATGCGCACACACCACACACACAAATCTTTGACTTGGAATCAGTCAAAGAAGAGTTAATAAGAGAAATTCAAAGAGCTATGGCCTCCCCCAGCCCCCCGAGACCTCTAATAAAAGGCCAGGCTGGCCCTGCAGGTGAGCAAACAGACACCACCAAGCTCCAGCAAGGCAGGCATTTTGGTGCCCTGCTTCCAGCTGGACCTGATGTCACTCAGCCAGGGGTGAGGCACTCAGGCATGGCCCGAAGCGAGGGCAGGAGAGGATAAACAGGCCGGCCATCTGCACCATTCGAAGGAGCACTCACCACACATCCTGTTTGGAGGGGAAAGGGCTGAGGACATCCAGATACAATGGCTTTTCTCAGGCACACTGATAAACTGTGTCCTGCTCATTAATTGCAAACTGACTTCGTGGAATGCTCTGGATAGTTGAGCACTTGGGTTAATCAAAAGATAATACAGCTACTGAATGTGTTGGACACTTTTAAAAGTTCAGAAAAGTAAAATAGTGTTTATACTGAACAATATCTTGATGATAAGTCGATCATTTTGTCATTTTAGAAGTGTGTCCACACCTTATAATGGCAGAAGTGCATTATTTTGAATGTCATGCACAAAGGCTAGCAAAAACTTCAGGATAGGTGGGAGGGCACAATACTTTAGCTGTGACGTATCCAGAAGAGCAATGCTTTAGTAAAACAAGTTAAAAGAGTACAGTTTATTACTTGCAAAGAAAACATTACTTTGATATTACTTCCTTGAAAGCAGAAAGCCCAAATCTCAAGAAAAACAAGTATTTTTTCCATTTTTAAAAGCAGAATTCAAAAAGTAGAAGGGTGTTGTGTTTCCACATTTGAAAGTTCTTGCACCCATTTCAGAAATAAGTGTAATTTGCTCTTCCCTCTCTAATTGAAACAGCTTTTTAAAGAAAAATAATATGAAGGAGACAGATACAGTCAAATCTCTGAATGACTCCCTTCGTTTTAATGAGGATCCCTGAAGATGGCTCCCCAGGGGCCCCCTGCTTGCCTGCCCCATGCTCCTATAATAACCTGAGCTTTGTGTGATTGAAACCTTGGTCCCTTGAGACGTTAGTTTTGCTGGTGGTCTTTCTGTTACCATTAGCAAGGGAATTTAGAAATCCATGAACACGATGCGAGAACTAGAGTGCCAGCGTATACGGAGCTCCACTGCAGGCTCTGAGAGAGGCTGGTATTTCAGAAGGAACTCAGACTCACACCCCTTCACTCCAATCTTCCAACACGAGGATCCCGCTGCACATTCACCCTGCTGTCTAAAGGTAGCGCCCTCAAATACTACATGTGCACACCGGCTGAGAAGGCCAAGTACCCCTTTTGTTTCTCTCTTGCTTTGCAAGGATTGAAAATTCTCCCTCCCTGAGCAATACAGCAGTCATCTTCAAAAGTAGGACAGATCTCAGTTGGGAAGCTCTGTTTCTGGGACACTGCCCTGAGGGTGTTTGTGAATGTGGTCGCCTTGTGAGGAGAGCTGCAGCCGCCAGCAGGGACAGCTTCAGCAGATGCAGTCTGGACTCACAAGACGGGTGCCTTTCTTTTTCATACCACTTGCCTGGCATCAGTTCACAAAAGATGTTTCATGAATGAATGTTAGAACAGTGGGAGTTCAAAACAAGAGGCTGTATACCATCTTCGCCCCAGTGACACTTCCAGCATTCCAGGAACGAGGCTGGATTTGTCTTCTTGGGCTCCCAGAACAAAGCAGAGTTCGCATGGCTTAAAATGCAGACATCATTTTCTCACAGTTCTGGAGGTTGGAGGTCCCAGATCAGGGTGCTGGCATAGTGGGGTTCTGGTGAGGGCTCTCTTTCTGCCTTACAGATGGCTGTCTTCTTGCTTGTCCTCAAGTGGTAAAGTGGGGAAGTGAGGAAAAAGGGAGGGGATAGAGAAAGAGAGGGAGAGAAAGCTCTCAGCTCTCTTATAAGGATACTAACCCCATGACAAGGGCCCACTCTTACAACCTCATTCAACCTTAATTACCTCCTAAAACCCTATGTCAAGATACGGCCACACTGGGAGTTAGGACTTCAGCATATTAATTTGGAAGCGACACAATTCAATCCATAGCAAAAGTCTTATGACGTCTGCTCCATTTGACCCTATTCAATGCACACCCTTTCCCTCCTCATCCCCCAACTTGGGCTTCTCAGACAACACTCCCTGGGTCTCCTTCCTGTCTTTCCAGCCTCTCCTCCATTTCCATCCTGGCCACTGCCACCCTCCCACCTGGCCTCCCAGCTGCCTTCTCTCCTCCTACTGCCCTCCACCCCAGGCAAGCTGATTTTAACACATGACTTTCTTGATGTTGTCTCTGGTATAAGGAACAACATGATGAGCTGTAGAGTCAGACCAACCTAAGCATGGATCCCAGCGATGCCACTTTCTAGCTATGTGATCTCAGCCACATTAGCACCTCCACATCCCAGTTTCTGTCCCAGTACAGTGGGTAGAGTTCACTCCCCATTCACCCAATCCAGCGTTTATTCCCTGCAGTCCACCCGGACTCCTCCTTGCCACATTCCTTGGCCTCTTCTCTCTTCCCGTTCTATTTTTCAAATGTTTATTTTGTCATCATTTCCTTGCTTTTCTAATCGTTATTACATGCATATACCTCCCTCAAAATATATATTGTTTAGTTCTGCATATTTTGAACTTGAAAAAAGAATGGTGTTGCAAAGTACACATTATTCCTTGATACTGTTGATTGGCCCATTTGTGTGTGTTTTTAAATCTTATCCCCATGTGTAAACATGTTGTTATTACTGTTTATAGGTATAACAAGCCTTTTAACAAAAAAGTGGAAGTCAGTTTTACAAAGCTCTTGGTGCTTCTTCTCTACATGCCCATGGTAAGTCTGGCTACCTAGGGGAACCATGGCTGCCCTACAGACAACGCCTTCCTTGATGAGGGGCCCTGGCCTTTCCTTCGGCACTGCCCAGGGAACCCAGTGCTGGATACTTGTCCCCCACAGCAGCAAGCTATGGGGGAGGAGGAACAAAAAGGTGGTGGTTGTGAGTCAGGGTTATGGGAGGCTATGTTAAGGGGGCTTGAGAGGCCAACATAAGGACATCTCAGCTCTGTTTCTATGGGGTTGGGGTGGAGGGACGGGGTGCCCAAGCAGGAACAGGAAGAGAGGAAGAGATGTGAAGAAGGGAGAGGACTGCACAGGTGGAGACAGAGTGTATCAGAGCCTGTGACCTGTGAGCCGACAGCACCAACCCAGCTGTCTGGATTTGGGACTGAGGTGAGGAGGCAGCACCCAGGAGAAGCACGGTGCCATCCTATGGATGCTTTGGGAACATCCTCTGCACCCCAACTGCTGCGTGGGGTATAGGCTGGGCAGGAGGCTGGGGTGAAAGAAGGAAAGCCATCCCGGGCATAAGGAAGCACTCCTGCCCCGGGCAGATACCTGCTGCCCACTATTGAGTTCTCCCATGTGCCAGGCACATGCCCACACCAACTATCTTTTCTATTCCTCTCAGAAAGTCTCCACATTCACTCCAGAATTACTCTTCTCCCCACGTTGAGGAGAAAGAAACCGAGGCTGAAAGTTGTTCCTTCTGTTACTCACCATCCCATAACTGGCCAAGGGTAGAACTAGGAACCAATGGTGTAGGTTGGGTTCCAAACCTGTTGTGAAGATGCCCTGCTGGTTATGGAAAGAGGGACTGATATGTGAGATGTCAAGGGGCGATACAGACCGGGCTCGATAACCGAAGGGAAAGAAAGATGGGGGAGGTGGCATTGACCCTCATGCCTGGGTGAACCACGGTGTTCACCCTCCACGTTCACAGGCTTCCTTCTGTTCCTGGGCTCTACAAGATGGTACCTGCCTCAGGGACATTGCTCACACCACAGTGTCCTCCAGGGACATTGCTCGCACCAGTGTCCTCCATGGCTGGCTTCTTCCCTTCACTCAGTCGCTGCTTCACAGGGGTCCTTCCTGATGATTCTGCAGGAAGTTTCTGTTCTCTCTGCTCACTCTCACAAGGTGAACACCCTGGACCTGCCTCGCCGGCCGCCATGGCCCCATCCCAGAGCAGCACCTGCCAGGGCAGTGGCCAGCACACACTGTGGAAGGAATGAATGGGGGACAAAGCCTATCTCATAGGGGTGTGGGGTCCGGCAAGGTCACATCTGGGCATCCAGCGCTCTCCCTGGCAACAGTGAGTACCACATGAGTGGTGGGGGAGGAGTCGTCAAGGTCATTCATAGCTCACCTCTGACTCTCCCTGGAACTCTAGAATTGCTTTTGTGTTCCTTTAGAGACATTATTTTCTCTCTCTCTCTCTCGAGACGGAGTTTCGCTCTTGTTGCCCAGGCTGGAGTGCAAAGGCGCGATCTTGGCTCACTGCAACCTCCGCCTCCCAGGTTCAAGCAATTCTCCTATCTCAGCCTCCTGAGTAGCTAGGATTACAGGCGCCCACCACTACACCTGGCTAATTTTTGTATTTTTGGTAGAGATGGGGTTTCATCATGTTGGCCAGGCTAGTCTCAAACTGCTGACCTCAGGTGATCCACCTGCCTAGTCCTCCCAAAGTGCTGGGATTACAGGCATGAGCCACCATGCCCAGCCCCTTTAGAGACATTTTAACAGGGAAGTCCTTCAGTCCCTCAAATGCCCCTCCTTCGTTTTTTACTGTCCTTTTCCTCTCCTGAGAAATAACACCGTGGTTCACCCAGGCATGAAGGTCAGCCCCACCTACCCCATCTTTCTTTTCCATCATGTCCTAGGGGATAGGACACGTGGAGAGGCAACTGGGCTGGTTGCTGGGATCTTTGTAGTTTGAATTTATTCCAGTGTGTTAGAAAACCATCGGAAAGTTTATGCAACAGAGACATGATTGTAGAGATAGAGTAAGAGACCGGTTAGTTAGCAGACCAGTGGGTAGTCCAGGCAAAAAATGGTAATTGCTGAAACTAGAATGGCAGCATTGAAAATGAGGAATGTGGACGGATTTGGGAGATATTTCAGAAGTAGGTTGGGATGGGAGTGTGATGTTAGAATATCGAGATGGAAGAGCCCAGAGGAGGTTCCTTGGCTTGGGTCATGGCATATTTATGGTATTCGTCTTATATTGTACCTCAGCAGTGATATTTCTATAAGATCTTTAACCATAACACAGCTACATCCACACATTACACTTACACATTCATAGCGTGTAAGAATATTTGTATAGTACTTAGAACAAATCGAATACTTCACAATTGCATTTTTAAGAAATTTAAGGTATGACAGGAACAAACTACAAACTGTTTATGGTGGTTACCTAACTTGAAAACTAGTTGGGGCAAAAATAGACTGAATAAGGAAAAAAAAAAAAAGACATAATGAATGCTAAGTCCAATAAATCATGACTAGTGTCAGTGATCTCACTGAAGTTGATTGACAGCACGCTGCCTGAGGATCCTAGAGAGAGGCTCTGAGTCAACAGCCAGTATGGAGCTGTGCCCTGCTGTGACCAAGCCAACCCTCTACCTGGCCATTGTAGAATTTCTGAAGGCCAGCTTGTCACTGTAGATCATATCACAGCAGGTTAAGGGGATATTTTAATTTAAAAAATCTAAACTGTTGGTAAAGTTTTTCCAACCACAGATGGTAGGGAATAGTGAAGGTTTTCTACAGCTGTGCATGTTATCTTACAAGAAAAACACTGATAAATCCCTGCCTTTCCTGAAAAATCCCCTTTGTTTTTAGGATCAGGGCCAGGAGTGAAGGGGTGGTGCAATGCTGGATAATTCTGGCATGATGGGAGAGCTGATGTGAAAGGGACCTCAAGTCATCCAATCCAGTCCTGTCATTTTACATGAAATGTAAAGGGGCTCAAACACCACTGTAAGCCTTTTATTGAGTAGAGGATATTTGTGGCAGAGTGCAAGAGGAATTCAGACTTGAATTCATGTTATCAACAAGTCCACACTACTACCGAATAAAAGAGAAATGGGAAATAATTAATTCACAGATTATGTGAGACCTCGCCTGGATTAATCATTCTGGTATTTTCTCCTTATTTAGAAAAAAAAAAACAGATTGTTTTCCCAAAAAACTCCATGAATTTTCCAAGCAGCCTTAGTACAGGAACCTGCTCCATGAATTTTTTTATTTATGCAAACCCTAGAAGAATTCAACAGTGGAAAAGAGCAGCCACACCCAGGAACTTGGCCCTGGGGAAAGAAAATTCAAAAGAAATAAGGTCACTCCAGATTGCAGGGGAGGGGGCTACACTGAGAACCATCACCCAGGGCTGGGCCCTTCAGAGTCCTGCTGTCCTCGGGCAGATGCAAGTAGATGTCACTGAAGACACAGGGGAGCTAGGAGTGACAATCTACATTTTTAAAATACACCGTAGTGGCATGTGATATTGAGATCTATATGAGAAACATATATTTGGTCTCTGCCCTGGTTTCTGGCACACAGCTCCTAAAACCTTTGGAATCTCCAGAGTGATAAGAATGTCTTTTGTGTGTTAATGGAAGCACTGGTGGCTGGGGGCCCCTAGATAACTTCAGGATGAGGCTGCTTCTGAGAAAGGAGAAAGACCAAGCCATCATCAGAGAATTGGGGCCTTCAGTCGCACGCAACCTCTGAGTGAAGATTGAGTTTATCACCCACGACCAGTGGTTTAATCTAAGCTTGTCCACCCCATGGGCCAAGTGTGGCCCATGAGAGCTCTGAATGCAGCCCAACACAAATACATTATGAGTTTTTGTTTTGTTTTGTTTTGTTTTAGGTCATCGACTATCATTAGTGTTAGTGTATTTTATGTGTGGCCTAAGACAATTCTTCTTCCCATGTGGCCCAGTGAAGCCAAAAGATTGGACACCCTTAAGGAATCATGCCTATATAATGAAGCCTCCATAAAATCCCAAAGGACAGAGTTCAGAGAGCTTGTGGCTAGCGGAACACACAGAGGTTCCTGGGGGTGGCACCTGGAAAGGGCCTGGAAGCTCCACACTCTCCCCCATGCCTCAGCCCATGCACCTCTTCATCTGTATCCTTTTTACTATCTCTATAATAAATGGGTCAATGTAGGTAAAATGGTTCCCTGAGTTCTGTGAGCTGCTCTAGCAAATTAATGGAACCCCAGGAGGGGGTGATGGTGGGAACCCCGATTTATAGCCATTCATTCAGCATAGGCTGGGATCTGAAGTTGGGGGAGACTTGTGGGACGGAGCCATCATTATCTCTAAGCAGGTCATGTCAGAAGTGAATTATAGAACACCCAGGTGCCCGCTAGAAAATTGGCTGGTGTATGGGAACCCCCTCATCCTGCATCGGAGGTCAGAGGTCAGTGGTGAGTGGTGTGGGACAGCAGAGAGAAAAAACAGTTTGTTTTTCACTTCAGAGGGGGCCTTCCTAAACATGGCCAGAAATCCATAAGCCACGTAGGAAGTAATTGGCAATATTTTACATTAAAATTTTAATATTTTAAATAATTTAAAATTCATTAAAAATGTTCCAAATTTAATCATTGTTTCCATCAAAAACATAATAAAATTTACATTAAAAAACTAGACTGGGGCCAGGCACGGTGGCTCACGCCTGTAATCCCAGCACTTTGGGAGGTCAAGGCGGGTGGATCACCTGAAGTCAGGAGTTCGAGACCAGCCTGACCAACATGGTGGAACCCCATCTCTACTGAAAATACAAAAATTAGCCTGGCGTGGTAGCAGGCGCCTGTAATCCCAGCTGCTCAGGAGACTGAGGCATGAGAATCGCTTGAACCCAGGAGGCAGAGGTTGCAGTGAGCCAAGATAGCACCACTGCACTCCAGCCTGGGTACGACAGAGCGAGGCTCCATTTCGATAAATAAATAAATAAATAAATAAATAAAAAGCTAGATTGGGTCAGGCACGTTGGCTCACACCTGTAATCCCAGCACTTTGGGAGACTGAGGAGGGTGGATCACGAGGTCAGGAGTTCTAGACCAGTCCAACCAACATGTTGAAACCTTGTCTCTACTAAAAATGCAAAAATTAGCCGGGCGTGGTGGCACATGCCTGTAATCCCAGCTACTCAGGAAGCTAAGGCAAGAGAATCGCTTGAACCTGGGAGGCGGAGGTTGCAGTGAGCCAAGATCATGCCACTACACTCCAGCCTGGCCAACAGAGCAAGACTCCGTCTCAAAAAAAGAAAAAAAAAAAAAGGTAGACTGAAAATTATTCTTACACATTTAGTAGAGAGAGTTGATGGGCTTAATGCATACACTCCTGTAAATTAATAATGAAAAGCAACCAGAGGCGAGTGACATGCAAATTCACAGATAATAGACAGGCTGATGACCAATTAACCTGTACAAGGAAATTCAAAATAAAACAGCAACCATGCATCATTTTTTGTTAATCAGTGCATAAAAAAATGTCAACATTGTAACAACCTATGGTTGGTGGAAGTGTGGGAGAACAGGTCTCTCACACTATTATGGGAAAGTCAATTATTGTAACTTTTCATGAATTAGACAGAATTTAATAGAAGACCTAGCAGTTCTACCTCTAGAAAGCTCTATTACAGAAATACAAGTGGCTATTTATAATAAATAAATAAAATTATCATTGCATTAGTGATGTTGCTAGAAAGACCCTGGCAGCAACAAAGTGCCCTCCTCCAGAGAAGACAGTTGAGTGAATCATGACATGCCCAATCTATGTCGTAAAAGATTACATAATTAGTGTAAAGAAAAAAAAAAGTAAAGAAGGCTTATATGGATTGAATTAGAAATATTTTCCCAGGCCAGGCGCGGTGGCTCACGCCTGTAATCCCAGCACTTTGGGAGGCTGAAGTGGGTGGATCACCTGAGGTCAGGTGTTCAAGACCAGCCTGGCCAACATAGTGAAACCCCATCTCTACTAAAAATACAAATATGAGCCAGGCATGGTGGCGGGGGCCTGTAATCCCTACTACTTGGGAGTCTGAGGCAGGAGAATTGCTTGAACCTGGGAAGTGGAGGTTCCAGTGAGCCGAGATCACACTATTACACTCCAGCCTGGGCCACAAGGGCAAAACTCTGTCTCAGACAGAAAAAAAAAAAAAAAAAAAAAAAAAGGAAAAAAAAAAAAAAAAAAAAAAAACGGAAAAAAAATGTTAGAACAATGTATATCGAAAGCCTCTATTTCATGAAAAAATAAAAAGCAGCCATCTCTAATCTCTCTGTGTGAATCTACATCAACACATATAGAGAGCTAGAAATGCTTTATTTGAGGTAAGAATAGAAGATCTGTGGAAGGTTCCCATCAACTGCTGACTTTGGTACCCTTAGCAAGCTTGTAATGGGGTATATTAATATTTATTAATGCTCTCTTATATTCCTGTGTCATTTACACTATTTCCACAGCCATATATTAGTTTTATAATTCAAAATATAAAATAAAGTATATCCTGGGCAAAAGCAATCACTGATATATATGCATAGAAAAAATAGGAGGTTGGATTATGTTGTTATTTTATCTTTTTTGCCTGTATGTATTTATAAAAACATAGCTGCACTAAAAATATATTACTTTTGGGAAAAGAAAGCAATTAGTATAAGTGTATACCCCCCAAAACAAAGGACTCATTTCTACACTGGAAAGTGTCTGCTACTTTTTGGTGCTGGTGAACAGAGGACATTACTCTCCCATGACCAGGTGTGAACTGCAAATGCCTCCCAATTTTTAATGGGATGAGAGTAGGGAAAGGGCAGGTGTCCTTATTCATGTCACTCACTTTTTCTGTGTGAAACTTCTTCAGACACCATGCTGGTCACCTTGAGGTTGTGGAGTGGCAAGTGCATCCTCAGGGTGTTATGCAGCTAGTCCTGTCACTGGGCAGCTGACCAAACACAGCCCCTTCCAGAAGCTTCTCAGGTTTTTTTTGTTTTTGTTTTTGTTTTTTGAGATGGAGTCTTGCTCTGTCACCCAGGCTGGAGTGCAGTGGCACTATCTTGGCTCACTGCAAACTCCGCCTCCCGGGTTCATGCCATTCTCCTGCCTCAGCCTCCCGAGTAGCTGGAATTACAGGTTCCCACCACCACCACAGCTAATTTTTGTATTTTCAGCAGAGACACAGTTTCATCATGTTGGCCAGGCTGGTCTTGAACTCCTGCCCTTAGGTGATCCACCTCTCTCGGCCTCCCAAAGTGCTGGAATTACAAGTGTGAGCCACCGCACCCAGCTGTGAGTTTCTTTACTATTAGGGAAAAGGTAGTCATGCTTCTTTCAGATGCTCCTTGCCTATGGCAGCATGTTCAGGCTGCTGTGATTCTGAGGCCACGCTGGATTAGGGAACCTGGTCTATGACTTTTGAAGAACAATTCTGCCATACAAGAGCAAGCACCTACTGACAGAGAAATCAGGAAGGATTCTAAGGACTCTCCAGTCCGTTTTTGGAAGCTCAGGAAGTAAGGCCTGGCAAGCTGACACAGCCCAAATACAGGGGCTGAACCAGAATTAACCCACATATTCTGAATCTACATAGGACAAGACATTCTTTATCAGATCAACTGCCCTTCTCCTGGATGCAGAGCTGGCCACCCTCCCTGCTTCCTCTGCAGGCTAGAATGTGCATGGTTGTGATGCTGGCCACCCTGAGGACCAGTCCTTCCAGAGCCTCCACACGAGCCTCCTGCCCTTTGCTCCTCACGTGTCCTCAAAAGACAGGTGTGAAAGATGGTGGGCCAGAGCTCGTGGGGAGGGAGCAATCACCACCGGCCCTCGGAGTCCTTCAGCAGTTAGTGCTCTTGACTAACAGGAAATGCCTCAGCATGTCCTCAGACTACATAATTGCCCTCCTAGTAGGACATGAGAATGTGGTCAGAATTCACTTACTTTACTCCAATACATTCTTTCCACATGACCCATTTGGCCACACAATATGGGATGACAGAAAAAGTCTTGGTGTGTTTGCAGAAGTGATTCTGACTATAGAAGCAAAGGAGGCTAACTCAGCCATCGGAGGATGAGCAGTGGTATCAGCTTCTAGTAACAATCATTCTGTTATCTATCTCTATGAGTTTATATTTTTTAGCTCCCACATATGAGTGAGAACATGCAATATTTGTCTTCTATGCTTAGCTTATTTCACTTAACATAATGACCTCCAGTTTCATTATGTTGTTGCAAATGATAGGATTTCATAGAATTCCATTTTATATGGCCAATATTCCATTGTGTATACATGCCACATTGTCTTTATCTGTTCATCCATTGATGGGTAGCTTCGTCCTAGAGGGGTAGCCACCTATATGAGGTGTCTGTCGGCCCCTACTGGGAGGTGTCTCCCAGTTAGGCTACACAGGGGTCAGGGACCCACTTGAGGAGGCAGTCTGTCCATTCTCAGATCTCAAACACTGTGCTGGGAGAACCACTGCTCTCTTCAGAGCTGAGTTGGAAATGCAGAAATCACCTGTCTTCTGCATCGATCATGCTGGGAGCTGCAGACCGGAGCTGTTCCTATTCAGCCATCTTGGAATGCTGTCATCAGAATTGGAATCTTCTTAACACAAAGAAATGATAAATGTTTGACATCATGGATATCTCAATTACATTGAACTGAACACTACACATTATAGGCTTGTATTAAATATTGCATGTCCCCATAAATATGTACAACTATTAGGTATCCATAATAACTAAAAATTTTAAAAAATTAAAACTTTAAAGCAGGAACTAATAAAAATGCTAAAATGACCCCAAAAGGAAGAAATATTGGAATGGACAGAAAAGGGCTGAACCTCAGAAAAGGGGAGTCTGCTGAACTGGCACCTGTTCCAACCTGAGAAGGGGACAGGTCTCCTAGTGAATTTCTGCCATATGGCGGTTCCCATCAGACATGTGTGTGTAACTTCCTAGTGCAGTGCAGGTTACATGGAAGCATAGAATTTGCAAGTCTCCTCTTGGGAGCCTGGCCCCCTGGGGCAGAGTCTGCCCACTGTCACAAGCTCTGCAGGAACAATGACCTAGCTCTTGCCCTTGTGAGCTGAGTGGTGGGTAGCAGCAGATAGAAGAGTTAAAGCAGCTAAAGCTTGTCCCCAAAGCAATAATAACCCTCTAGTGGCTACAAAGTCAGTCTTCTCCCTCTAGGTCCCTGTCCCGTCAACCCCTCCCCACCTTCCCCAGAGTGGGCAGGAGGACTCTGAGAAAGGCTTTCTCAGCATTGAGCTAACAGCTGTTTCTTCCTCCAGTTTGCCCCCTTCCTCCTACCCTCCTAAATGGCTCTAGGGAAGACTATGAAGAGACAATGGGAGATCCAACAGGGAGGATATCCCCAGGATCCTCCACCCTGAGCAACTGGGAAGTGTTGGGTAACAGGGTCTCCACATGACTCAGACCACCTCTCCACTCCGTAGAGCACAGTATCAGCAGCCCACTCGCATAAGAAACCAATTGCACACCATTCATCACTCTCTTATTGAGCAAGTTTTCTGATGTTTCAAGAATATGTGTTCCTAAAATCATACTGAAAATCCCAGGCAGACACTGAAGTAGATGAGACAGATGTGCTTGAATTGACTGGGAATATGGTCAAGGTACTTTGTTCTTTGAAAGAAACAGCTTGTCATACAACATGTGTAGTATCATCCCATTATAGCATAGATGATGATGATGAAGACAGGGAGATAGATGAATAGATTAATGTGCATACGAAAAAGGTGTGGAAGAAAAATGCGTAAAACTTCAGAGCGGGCAGCTACAGTGACAATGGGTATGGGATGAAAACTCCACTTATTTTGATCATTTCCATACCGTTTATATTTTTTCCTATTATTTTTGCTATTATTGATTTTAAGTGTTGTAAATACTTGTCAAAAATTGAAAAAGTGCAGAATACTATAAAGTGAAAGACAAAATTCTCTTTTCCTGCCAGGTGAAAGTGTCATTAACATTTTCTTATGTGTCTTTTTATAAAATACACAATTATGCAAATGCTTACATATACATACTCTTTATAGAATTAAATAAGTATGTGCTCATACACAATCTATACTATCCAACTTTCTAATTTAATTGATTATGTATCTTAAGTGTTTTCCAAATGAGTACAAATAGATCTCTATGCCTTTTTTTAAAAATGTGGCCTAACATTTAATTTTTATGGATATAAAAATGTATTTAATCAGACTCTTAGCAATGGACATTTATATTTTTTCTATAATTTTAATTTTCAAATAATGATGCAAAGTACATCCTCATACTTAAATATTTGATTTTAGGGGGAGAGAGATTTGCCCATGTCAAATATATTTCAAGTATATCTTAAATTATCAAATCTGCAGAATTAAAGTCGTATGCATTCTTAACTTTGATAGCTATTGAAGAATGCTTTTCCAAAAATGTTCTGAATTATATCCCATCCACACTATGTCATGTGTCCTTAATCTCCAGTTGTTGAAATTTAAACGTTGATCTTCATCTTTTTAGGTATTCATTGGCTATGTGCATTTCTCTGTAAACAATATTTTGGCATCCCAATAAAAAGAAAATCTGGGTGGGATGTAATTCAGCATTGCATACTATATGTGTGTGTATCTGGGTGTTTCCTCAAGTTTGCTTTCTCACAGTCACTTTTATAACTATAAATAATCTACTGTAAACTATTTTTGATTTGTAAAGTTTAGACAATCTCATCTCTATCATTTTTTCTTATCAAATGTGAGTCCATCAGATCATTTCTGAGCCTATTCCATCCTTCCCATGCCTAATATCTAAATTGGGTGACTTACATTAGACTGTTCTTACACCGTCCTTGTGCATGACACTGACATTCTGTTGGGGGCAGGAAAACTGACCTCTAGTTGATGTGTCTGCATCAGCCTCACTAAAGACTAACGTGGGACCTTGTCAAGTAGCTTAACCACTCTATGCCTCAGTTTCCCCGACCTGTGAAATGGGGACAAACCAACTGCACAGATTCATTGCAAAACTAAATTTGTAGGCTGCTTGGCAAATCTTCAAACAGAACCTTACTCCCAGTGATTTTAATTTGGTTCTTTCTATGTGAAATAAATCACCACCAGCCCACACCTATCCCACCCCTTCATACAAACTCTACTGTTGCCAAGTTTATTATTTTCATTAAGCTCTTGACTCCATTTTTCATTCCAGTAGTATTTTCAAAAAGGTTCATTCATGTGACTTACATGTTAGAAAATATCAAACAGCATCATATGCCTGCTGACCAAGCATAGAATCCCTGATTCCATTTCTAACACCTCTTTAAAGAGATGTTTTCTTAAGGAACCTGAAATCAGACTCACTTTTCCAACTTTTGATGACTTTGGTTTTCTGTCTGGAAGCCAAGCCATTCCTTCTCATCCTTGACACTGACCAACTTCACAGGAGGGTCTTAGAGTTCACTGTTTTGCAGTTATCATTTCTAGCACAAGGCCATCCCTTCAACTTGTGGTCCATTTCTTCTTTATTTCAAGAATATTAACCAAATTGCACAGCAAATATTAATGAATTCTATGTAATGAAGCAAAATAGCTTTAAGCAGCTTTAATCGCAGCCTCTCTTTTCTCATGAACACTCAACACTCCCCACTGCCTCCCAAATTAAATAATAGTAAGTGACACATATTTATTAAGCATTATCTACTTTCCAGGCATCACAAAGTTGTAAGCACTTATTTTATTCAAGCTCCCAACAGCCCTATGAGACCTGTCTTACTAATTAAGGAACAGAGGCCACTGCCTTGTGCTTCTGAAGGCTGGTTGCTGGTCTGGTAGCTCATCCCAAGGTGCAGGTCAGCAACTGGATAGGCTCTAGGCTCCTCCAGTTGCTGCCTGACTCTCGAGTTTCTCTGGGTCCTGGGCCAGGTTAGCAGGCTGGCCCTTGGCCAAGCACTCCACTTTCTTCTACAGGTCTCTGGATCAGATGCAGTAAGAGAGAAGTGTGGGTGTTCACTTTGCTTTTGTGGGTCCCAGAGTGTTCTTAGGAGCCCCCAGATTTCCCCCTCTTGAAGGTTCCTCGTTCTCCATTCTGCAAATGGTCTGACAGCAACTTCAGGCCAAACTCCAGCAACCGAGCAGCCCACAGTATGGACTTCTTCCCCATAACTCTGCTCTACTCTGTCTGAGAGCAAGTCTCTGCTCTAATTGTCTGAGCCTCCAACCAGACCCTCCCAGACCATTGTTGCCCCAGCTTCTCCTACAATTGTTCAAGGTCCAATTCTCAACAGAAAAAAGGAAAGCAAAGAGAAAACAAACCCTAATTCCACAGGACTCCGAGTAGTTCTGTTTTCCTGATCAAATCCATTAATACCAAAGAGCATGTATTATTAATCACAAAAATGCATCACATTAAATTACAACATTTTATCCATCTTCTTCCTTACAGTGCCTTCTTTCTTATATTGTGTAAAGCAAAGGATATATTTAGAACAGCCACAGGAATGCCAATTTCCCTCCCCACCGTGCAGGAAAAGCAGAGAGCCCACGGCACGTCTCCTGGAGCGAAGGGACCAGGCAGCGTGTGGAGTGTGTATGGGGATGAGTCAGTTCTGTGCTCTCCACCTCCTCCTGCTGCTATTCTCTTAGGGGAAGCTGCCTTTTGCCTCCTCACATGCTCATCTGCATCACCTGGAACTCAAGGAGCGCTCTCCATCCACAGGTGAGTAGGAAGAATGTGAAATATCAGCCCTGCTATAATGAGGATTGGACTCCAGTGCTGACAGAACAGGTGATTTCTGGGCAACATCAATTTCTGCTCTCTTTTCTTTCTTTTTTTTTTTTATTCATTTTTAAGGCTGCAAACATTTAGTGAGGAAATAAAAGTGAAGCAGGAAGGATGAGCAGAGAGAGAAATAGACGTCAGAGTGGGGTCATGGCTGGGTAGCAATTGTCACCCACAGGCCACTCTCCTACAGGCCTTAGGCTACTCCCAAGAACATGTCTCAGGCTGTCAGTTTCCTCGAATTGTAACTTTGGTCATGGACCTCCATATAAGAGTAGGAGCACACTTATAAAGAAGTCAATCAAATTTACAAGAAAAAAAAAACAACCCCATCAAAAAGTGGGCAAAGGATATGAACAGACACTTCTCAAAAGAAGACATTCATACAGCCAACAGACACATGAAAAAATGCTCATCATCACTTGCCATCAGAGAAATGCAAACCAAAACCACAATGAGATACCATCTCACACCAGTTAGAATGGCAATCATTAAAAAATAAGGAAACAACAGGTGCTGGAGAGGATGTGGAGAAATAGGAACACTTTTACACTGTTGGTGGGAGTGTAAACTAGTTCAACCATTGTGAAAAACAGTGTGGTGATTCCTCAAGGATCTAGAACTAGAAATACCATTTGACCCAGCCATCCCTTTATATGCTTTGGGATATACTTATACTTATACATTATAAGTATACTTATAATGCTTTGGGATATACCCAAAGCATTATAAGTCATGCTGCTATAAAGACACACGCACACATATATTTATTGTGGCACTATTCACAATGGCAAAGACTTGGAATCAACCCAAATGTCCATCAGTGACAGACTGGATTGAGAAAATGTGGCACATAAACACCATGGAATACTATGCAGCCATAAAAAAGGATGAGTTCGTGTCCTTTGTAGGGACGTGGATGCAGCTGGAAATCATCATTCTCAGCAAACTATCGCAAGACCAGAAAACCAAACACCGCATGTTCTCACTCATAGGTGAGAATTGAACAATGAGATCACTTGGACACAGGAAGGGGAACATCACACACTGGGTCCTATTGTGGGGAGGGGGGAGGGGGCAAGGATAACATTAGGAGATATACCTAATGTAAATGATGAGTTAATGGGTGCAGCACACCAACATGGCACAAGTATACATATGTAACAAACCTGCACGTTGTGCACATGTACCCTAGAACTCAAAGTATAAAAATAAAAATAAAAAAAATTAAAAATAAAATAAAAGAACCACACCTTTCCCTAGTAGGAAGTGTCAGCACAGCTCTTAAAACATGCAAGGGCTCAGGCACAGCCTGGAGGAGCTCTGGAAGGAGGAAATCAACTCTGATTTTCTGCTTCCTAAGCGTTAAGGATGATGACAACCCCATTAAACAGCCATTTCTGGAGGAATGTTTAATGATGCTGGAAAGTAGACACCATATATTAAGTTTTAAAAACAAGATACAAGTGTTATAAAAATTATAAATAATGAGCAGAAGGATTTGTAAGACATCAAAGACATTCATTATTTCGGAGTAGTCAGATTTTGAGTTATTTTTTACTTTTTTATATTTTTAAATGTTTTACAATAAATATGTATTACTTCTATAATTAGAAAAAGTACTAAATGCTATTTTGTAAAAGAGAGAGAGATTTTTAACTTTGCAGAAATAAGACTTTACCCTTAAGTTGGGACTTAGTACCATGGCAATGCACAATTTACAAAAGATCCAGAGAGTATTTACTTTTAACTCAACTTGTCTAAAGTTAAACTTATGATATTTTCTCCTAAACTTGGTCCTCTTCCGTCTTTTCTGTCTCAGTGGTTATCCTTCCACTCATTGAGTTTCACAAGCCAAAATACCTCCCTCTCCCTTACGGCCCCTTAACCAATGCAACGTTATCCTGCAAGTTGACATCTTAAAGTATCTCTCAACTCCATCTCCTTCTCTTTTTACCTCCAGCCACCATTCCCACCCATCCATACCTTACATCCAACCTCGCATCATTTCTATTGCAAAAGCTCAAGATCCACTTTCTCCACTTTCCTCTGGTCAATTTCATCCCAAAGCCATTCCACATCCCATATTGCTGCTGGTATGGATGGCAGTTCTCTACTGAACATCTGCCTCCAGTTGGGTGTCAAACCTGTTCCTTCCCTGCCTGGCCTTTACTATCTCAGCAAATTATAACATCGTTCAATTAACTCATCACCAAACTCTGGAGAGACCCAGTTCGTACGTCTGTGGAAAGGCTTGTCAACCACAACTCCAAAATATATCCTAACTCTATCTATTTTGTTCCATCTCCATTGTTACCACCAGAATCCCAACCAACATTATCTCTTGTCTACCATGCAGTAGTAACCTCCTAACTGGTCACCTGTCTTTCATTCTTCATACTGCAATCTGCATATGATCCACAGATATATTGAAAGCAAAACAGAACAAAAACATAATTAAATCCCTCCAGTGAATGTTTTTTGTACTTGTGAAAAAAACAATGGACTTCTTTTCTTGCACAATTTGTTGCTGCTCACTTCTTGGATGTCACCTCTTACCCCTTTGCTCACCTGGTTCCAAACACGCTGATCCCTTTCTGTTGCTCAGACCAACGCTGATCACAGCTAGGGAACTTGGTGCTCACTGTTTCCTCTGTCAGGAAGGTTTCCCTCTGGGTTTTTGTATGATCTGGCCTTCTTTATCTTACAAAGCTCAGAGCATACATAACTTCTTAAAAGAGGCTTTCCTGTCCTGCCTTCTTGTAGGCAAGACCAACTCCTAGTCCTGAATCCCTCTCAATCACATGAACTACTTTTATTTCCTCCTTCACATTTATCACCACTGAAATTAGTCATGTTAATCAAGTGTCTGTGATATTACTCAGTCTCCTCCTACTGTAAAGTAAACTTCATTCTCTGTTTATTTCACTATTGTTTCCCAAGGTCTAACAAAGTGCCTAGGCTCATCAAATTTTTGTTGAATGAGTACATGAATGAATAAATTTCCCTGCCATAGATTTCATAGGTCGAATTTAGATTAATATGTATGAGCTGAATACCTTACCACATTTTCCAAAGATCAAACGGCCTCCTTGCAGTGAGAGCTGGTGAAGACATTGGCCCCATTCACAAAAGCATGCTCAGGCTCCCTATATTAGTTCATTTTCATGCAACTGATAAAGACATACCCAAGACTGGGGGAAAAAAAGAGGTTTAGTTGGACTTACAGTTCCACATGGCTGGGGAGGCCTCAGAATCATGGCGGGAGGTGAAAGGCACTTCTTACATGGTGGTATCAGGAGAAAATGAGGAAGAAGCAAAAGCAGAAATTCCGCTAAACCCATCAGATCTCGTGAGAATTATTCACTATCTCGAGAATAGCATGGGAAAGACTGGTCCCTGTAATTCAATTACCTCTCCCTGGGTCCCTCCCACAGCACATGGGAATTCTGGGAGATACAATTCAAGTTGAGATTTGGGTGGGGACGCAGCCAAACCGTATCACTCCCTGAGCACCACATCTAGGAATCCACAGCTCCAAGTGGCCTGAAGATGCCATTTGCTGCTCTCTGGCATCTGTGGCATGTGCTGGAGGAAGCAAGCAGCTGCCACATGATAAAGCAAAGCAAACAGGAAAGGCTTCACTTTTTGCTAGTGTGCTTCTGCCCTGAGCTGAGAGAGGTTCCTTGTCCTTCAGAGACAAAAAGTGAAAAGCATTCCAGAAGATGAGGGGAAAGCACAGGTAGATGGGAGTGGGGGTAGGACGATGCTGCTTCTTTCCTATGTGCTCTGTC
Organism: Colobus angolensis palliatus; assembly: GCF_000951035.1. Lineage (NCBI taxonomy): Eukaryota > Metazoa > Chordata > Mammalia > Primates > Cercopithecidae > Colobus > Colobus angolensis. Next base: position 2,290,180 of record NW_012115955.1, read on the forward strand.
CTTACATGCCAATCCTTAGAGTGTTTTTACCAGTGCTTGCATTGTGCCTGGTGGGACAACTCTGAGTTGACTGGATAAAAGGTGCATAAGCAGGACTCGGGGACACTGGCTTCCCATGTCCTGTCCATTCTCAGAGACCAGCCCTTAGGGAGGTATTTTTGAGAGCAATGACCATTGTCAAACTACAGCATATTTCATCAGTGTGAAAAGTCATGAGTCAAACTGTCCAGATCAACAAAGCCCATTATCTCATCATTTTGCTTCTATTTCTTAAACTGCATTTTGGACACACAGGGGTTCAGGGAATGGTGTATGAGGACAGAACATCCATGGCAGAGAACCAGACCCTAGGGTCAGAGAATAATCTGGGCCTCTTTGTCCAGAGTGAATTAAATCTTGGCTTGTTCATGCCATGAATCATAAAAGTAATAGCTCCAGGCACACACCCTTGGAGAGGGGAAGGTATCACTAAAGCAGGAGCAGAATGCCATGGAGTGATCTCCTGTACCACCTGGTACCTCCAAGAGTTATAAGGTCACAATCAAAATAGAAGGAAAATCACCTGGATGAAGCAGATCCAAGGGCACGAGTAGAAGCGGGTTTTCTAGATGGGTGGAGTTACATAAAACTCAAGTCCACACCTGAACACTGGGACCTTTCCAGCCAGGAGCATGTTAGCCCCTTTCTAAAATCAACAGAATGGGCAAAACCTAGACCACGGCTCCAGTCCATTCAGCTTATTCTTCTAGACAAATACTAGCATTCAGAGTAGTTGGCTTGTTAAAACTTGAGCTCACAAGGTAGGGGAGATGAGACAACTGAGGAGAATAACCAATATTATAAAAGATAATACAGGCCAGAAGTGATGGCTCACATCTGTAATCCCAGCACTCTGGGAGGCTAAGACTAGAGAACCACTTGAGGTCAGGAGTTTCAGACTAACCTGGGCAACAAAGTGAGACCTGTGTTTACAAAAAAACAAAAAAAAATGTAAAAATTAGCTGGGTATTGTGGTACATACCGGTGGTCACAGCTACTTGGGAAGCTGGGGCAGGAGGATTGCTTGAGACCTGGAGTTTGAGGCTGCAGTGAGCTATGATTGCACCACTGCACGCCAGCCTGGGTGACAAAGCGAGACCCCGCCTCCAAAAAAATATGTAAATAAATAAAAATGTTTTAAAGATAATATATTGGATCATCTGAATCAGATGAAGAGGAACGAATGGACTGAGACAGAGAACTTAAATATAACAAATATTCTTGAAGAGGAAAGGGAAGATACTGATGACACGACAAAGGGGCAGAAGTGTTTCTAAAGAAGAGCCAAGTAAAAATGCCAGGCTTAGAAAGTATGAGTACAAAAATCTCAATATATAGGATTCATTGTCGAACGAATGTAGCTAGAGAAGGAATGTATGAGTTGAAACATGAGGTGAAGAACTCCTTTTAGAAGGCATCATGGAGTAGCAGAAAAGACAAGAAAGGTAAATGAAAAGGAATTCATGTGATAGATTCCAATGTTCATATTCTATTCATATACTATACAACATATGCTATTGAATATATTATATACATTACACATACTACTACATATATTAGAGAGGAAGAATTATTGAAAGAAAGAATGAAATTTGACTGACTTAAAGAAAAATGCAAGCTCTAAAGTTGAAAGGTCTGACCATGTACCAAGAAAAGATACATATGGAAAAATCCATACTAGAAACATAGGCCTATTCAAAAATATCACAGACATAGAAAAACTCCAAAAGTGTTTGATGGGAGGGGTTAATCACTTCCAAAAAAAACTCAGAATCTGAATGTCATCAATCTTTCAATAATAGCATGGAGAATAAGAAGATAATAGAGTCATGCTCAAATACCTGAAATAAAATCATTAAAATGAGAATTATACATTTGGCTACACTCACATTTCGATGAAAAGGCAAAAACATGGGTCCTAGGGTTACGTTCCTCCTGGTTAAAGGATGAGGAAAACAGTGGCTTTACAACAGAAAGTACTGAATATTCGCAATTTTAACCGTGCTGGCCAAACATCAACAGGAAAACCCACATCCTACTCTCCTGCCCCTGCCACACTGTGATTTCGGCGGACCAAGCTGAGAGCTGATCTCCCACTCCACACCATCTATATCTTACAGCAACATGAAGTCTCTCTTCAGTTCCGCTGCTCAGGAGTGTCCAAGGGGCACCAGGAAAATGGGAATAACCACCAATGTTCACCTCCTTCTTGGCAGAGGCAGGTCGTGGTAGGGTGTTTTGATTCCCCTGCATGGTAGCATCGGCAGGACGAAGCAGGCAGCTGATCTACCATCTCCCCCTAGACAGGGGCAGGTGGTGTTCTAACTCCCTCACCAAGGCTGAGTCCAGGTGGCAGGTGACAGCCAGTCCTGCAAGCTGAATCCCTTCCAACATCAACTAGATAAAATAAGGCAGTCTGAGTGGGGCCTGGACAGCACACCATTTTCCCCCCACGTTGGTCAGTGGGCCAGATGGGGAATCCAACATCTGCCCTCATCCAGCATTAGTGAGGCAGAATGAAGTGGTGGGAAAGGAGGCTAGTTGTCATTCCACTTCTGTCCTCTCCTGGTGTCAACAGAGTCCAGCAGGGAGCTAAGGTTTGCATACTGTGTAGCAACAAAGTGGTATAAGTCAACCCTCCACTTACCCTCTGCCTGGTTTCAGGGTCCAATGGTGTATTAGTCAGGGTAGCAGATACTCAACTGTTAGGAGTATCTGCTACAAACGGGGAGCTCAGCTTACACCTCTGCACTCAGAGGCAATGAGGTAACATGAGCCAATGACCCACATTTTGGGGAAAGGTGTCAGTGAGGCCTATAGAGAAGCAGAACTTCCACCTCACCTTATCTGCAAAGACCAGTGTTATTAAACAGTTAGTTTTTGCTAGAAGGATGTCAGCAGAGCCAGGAGAAAGCTGAACATGCACACCCAACTGGCCATGATGCTATACCTCAACACAATGCTACCTCATAAAATAAATACACAAATAAAAGGTTGTGTAGATTTCTGAGTTTCATAATTCAATTTCCAAAATGCCCAGGATACAACTGAAAATCACTGGTCAAATCATGAACGGGAAAATCATAACCTGAATGAGAAAAAACAAGCAACAGACACAAGCACCACGATGAATCTGGTGTTGAAATCATCTCATAACGACTTTAAACCAGCCACCATAAAAATGCTTCAACAAGCAATTATGAATTACTTTGTAACAAATGAAAAAATAGAAAAATTACTAAAACCACTGGTGGTATAAAAAAGAACCAAAGACAATTACAGAACTAAAAATGCAATCACCAAAATACAATTTAAGGAAACCTCGGTGGATGGACTCATTGGAAATGAGAGAGGATGCAATCAGGAGACTTGAGGACAGGTAAAGAGAATGGGCCTAATCTGCACAACAAAAATAAAATAGGCTGAAAAAATCAATGACGCCTCAGAAAACTGGGGGTCAATAACAAAAGAAGTTTATATCATCAATAATATCGTCAAAGTTTCAGAAGGAGAGGAGAGAGAGAATGGAACTGAAAGGGTATTTGAAGAAGTCATGGCTCAAAATGTCTCACTTCAGTGAAAGGTATGTCTACAGATTCAAGAGACTGAGAAAATCTCAGATAAGATAAACGTAAAGAAATTCACACTGAAGGCACATCATAATTAAACTTTGTGCAACTAAAAACAAAGAAAGATTCTTTAAAGCAGCCAGAGAAAAACAGTATTCCTTATAAGAAAACCTGAGTTAAACGACAGTAGATTTCTCATTGGAAACATAGAGGCAAAAAAGAAGTAGAGTCACGTTTTTCAGGAACTAAAAGAAAAAAACTGTCACTCCCAAATTCTAAGTCTGATGAAAACATCTTACGGTAATTAAGGATAATCTCAGACAAGAAAACCAAAAGAATGTGTTAACAGCAAACCTACCCTTAAAGAATGGCTGCAGAAATTTTCCAAACAGAAAAGAAATAATAACAGAAGAAAGCTCAGAAAGAAAGAAAAAGACCATCAGAATGGGTCAAATTAGGGTTAAATATGATACACTGTTTTCCTATGAGTTTTAAAACTTATATTTGATGGTTGAATCAAATATAACACAATATGGTGGAATGCTCATTGTACATGTTACATAAGGCGATTATATTTCTAATAGACAGATTAAAGGAACCCAAATGGAAATAAATTTTCTGTACTTCATATAAAGTAGTAAAACATCAGTACCAGCACATTATAAATTATGTACGTATATTATAGTAGCTGGAATAACCACTCAGAAAACGATATTCAAAAAGGCTACAAATAAATCAAGAGTATATCCTAAAAAATGTGCAAACAACCCAAAGCAAAGTAACAAAAGAAAAACAAATGAAGAAGAAACTGAGGAAGCAAACAGAAAACAAGCAATAAAATAAAATAGAAGCCCTAACATATCAATAATTACCTTAAGTATAAATGATCTAAATATAACAATAGAAAGACAGATTGGCATAGTGGAGAGAGAGATATATATAATTTATAATTATATAGAAGATATATAAATATATATATATCACCTCAAATACAAACATATAAGTAGGTTGAAAAGAAAAGGATAAAGACACACTATAAAAACAATGAAAAAACAAGAGTGGCTATCATAACATTAGATGAAGTAGTACCAAATAAAATTACTAGAGATAAATAGAGACATTATAAAAATGATAAGGGAATCAACGTGCTGAAAAGACTTAAACAATTCTGAATAGGTATGCACCAAACATCAGAGCCTCAAAATACACGAAGGAGAAACTCACATTAGCATTAGCCATTAGGGAAATGTAAATTAATGCCCTTGCAAAATATCACTACACATTCATCAAAATAGCTAAAATAAAATAAAAAAATTAGTGATGGCTCCAAACATTGGTGAGGATGTGGAGAAATCGGATCATTCATTCATACATGGCTGGTGGGAAAAAAAGGGATGCAGCCACTCTGGAAAACAGTTTGGCAGATTCTTAGTATACAGAACATGCAACTACCCTACAACCCAGCAATTACACCCCCGGGCCATTATCTCAGAGAAATGAAAATGTATGTTCACCCAAAAACATGTACCAGAATCTTTGCTTTATTTGTAATCATCCAAAACTGGAAACAATCTGGATGCTCTTCAGGGAGTGGGTTGTTAAACCGTGGTCCATCTATACTATGGAATACTGATGAGCAATAAAAGGCAATGAACTATTTATATACAAAATAACTTGATGAGTCTTGAGGGAATTATACTGAGTGAAAAAGCCAGTCTTTGGTTACATACTGTATGATTCCATTTATGTAATATTCTGGAACTGACAAAATTCTAGAGCTGGAGAACAGACGAGTGGTTGCGAGAGGCTGGGTGGAGATGGGCAAGGAGAAAAGGCTGTAATAGAGTAGCATGAGGAATTCCTGTGGGGATGGGACTGTTTTGCACTTTGATTGTGGGGTGGTCACACAAATCTGCACATGTGGTAAAATTGCATAGAACTAAACACACACACGTACACACACAGCTGGTGAAATCTGAATAAAGTCAATGGATTTTTTCAATATAAATTTCCTGGTTGTGATATTGTACTAAAGTTATGCAAGATGTAACTATTAGAGAACTTGAGTATAGAGTATGTGGAATCTGTATTAATTCTTAAAACTGCATGCCAATCTGCAATTATTATCTCAAAATAAAATGTGAAAGAAGTACGTATGTAGAGATCTGGTGATGCAGCCTCAAACATACATGGCTATCTAGTAAAATTAATGTAACACCTCCCTCAAAACAGATAGAATGAGGATTCATAAAATACGCAAAGAAATATGAATTGAATAGTGTGATGACTAAGCTCACACTAATAGCAAATGTGTATCAATAGCAACAGAAATGGAGACCTTTGCTTTGCTCTCGTTGTGAACCTCATATGCAGTGTTCTAACAGAATTCACACATTCATTCAAACTGTTTTTCTGTGGAAAACAGACAGCAGAAGATATATGTAATATGTAAAACTGACTGGGTATACCTGGGATATACAAAGAGTGTCTACAAATGACCAAAAGATACCAATAAGCAATTCAAAAGTGAAGACGCCCAAATCACCTACAAGTATTTGCAGAGATGTTCAAAAATCACTGTTAATAGGAGACATGAGAATTATGAAAGTGGGGAGACAGCACACACCTCAGATTGGCAAAGCCATGAATACACTGAGTGATACCAATTAAAGATTAGTGAAAATAGAAGCCGCCATACTCACGAACAAAGCCACAGGCATTGCTGAAAGCAACCAGGCATTGCTTAGAAAATCAATCGTGTTTAGCACTGAGCCAGCAACTCCATTCTGTGGTGGCTTCTTCTTCCAGAGCCTTCACCGCAGGTCCACATGGGACATCTTTGCAGACTTTCATGATTGCATTGTCAGTGGTGGTGGAGGGGAATGGATTAACAAAGTGTGGGTGATGGAAACTATATCAGAAACAATAGCTAGATGTTCAGACAGCCAACAGTGACATGCACACACACCCCACACATACACGGTGACTACATACACGGGAAGGAGCAGAAAAAGAAACAGTACTCATATTCTACATGGATTAAAAAGCAATGTAGGCCAGACGCGGTGGCTTATGCCTGTAATCCCAGAACTTTGGGAGGCTGAGGCAGGCGGATCACCTGAGGTCGGGAGTTCGAGACCAGCCTGATCAACATGGAGAAACCCGGTCTCTACTAAAAATACAAAATTAGCCGGGTGTGGTGGTGCAAGCCTGTAAATCAGCTACTCGGGAGGCTGAAGCAGGAGAATCGTTTGAACCTGGGAGGCGGAGGTTGCAGTGAGCTGAGAACATGCCATTGCACTCCAGCCTGGGCAGCAAGAGCAAAACTCCATCTAAAAAAAAGAAAAAAAACAGTGTAAATGTACAAAACACTACTTAGGAAGGATACTTACACATTTATAGCGCATAGCATGTGAGCATGAGTGCCTCTGGAAAATGGAGTTGAAACAGGAATTGAGTATTGGAAAGAAATGAGACTTTGCATGGATTGATGCTGTTGTCTTCAACTATAAATAAAGAGAAAATAACATAAGACTATTATCTAGAGGCAGAGTGGGGGAAGGAATGAAAACAGGAGTCTTTCCAAGCACTTGCCTCTGGGTGGTTTCCCGAGTATGATTTCATAATTGTGTGTCCTCAGACTCTCTCCGAATGCCACTCACTCTCTGGGGCTCAGAGAGCACACCCTCACCAGGATGAGAGCCAAGTCTAGGGTAAAGAGAAACGCAGGGGACAGAGTTGGGGGCTTGGGGCAGAGAAGAGCTTGCAGGGCAGGTAGGAACAGGCAAGCCCACTTCACGTCTTGGGTGTTTTCTCCTTTTCTTGCCGTGCCAGCATGACGGAGACACAACCCTGGTGTGGGCCAGAGTCCACCCTGGGATAGGAGGTCCTGCCAAGGCAAAGTGGGCTGGTAACTTGGCGCTGTTTCCTGGGGAAAATGCAACCATTGTTTTTACACAAAACATGCCTCTGTCCCTGGTCAAGGCCCATCTGTAAAAAGTTATTTTCTTCAAAAGCCTGAAGGAAAAGGCTGCAAGAAGTGTGCTCTGAATTCAATCGCCCTACACACAGTTCTGGGCCAAGTACAGTAAGGCCAGCCGAGCAGGGTGACCCCCGATGGTGGAGGCAGGGCCATAGGCCCCAGCAAACAGGAGCAGCCTGACACACCAGGGATCTTAGCCTGAGCTTGGCCACAGACCCACTCAAAGCCTTGGCTACTCGCTGTCCTCTGAGTTTGACTTTTCCTGACACGCCAGAATATCGCAATGAAATGATTGGAGGCCATGGGCCCTGTGAACGCCTTCTCCAGAGATTGTCATAGTCCTGGAATGCCCATCTCCCCTGTCCAGCCCGAAACCTCCCACAAGCTGATAGAATAGACCATGGCCTCCACCACATCATCCCCAGACAAGAACCGGGTGGGCCCTGTGGCCAGCCTCCCTCCTCCTGGCCAGCCCCTCCTGGTCCAGCCAGGTACAGGGCTCCCACCCACCAGTCCTTCCCATCCCTGCAGGGGGGCACTGGAACTGGGCCTCCCAGCCAGGCGAGCATTGTGAGCGATCAGATATGGAAATAGTCCTGCCACCACCGGGGCACAACCAGTGGAAATCCTGAGTCCTGGAAGGGAATTTTCGTTACAATATTAAATTTTAAATGAAGAAACTTTACATTTTAATTCCCAGTAAGATATCTGGATAACGCCGAGTTGCATTTTGTAAAGGACTGTGCTGCTCAAAGTCTTTCCTTACCACCACCCAAGCCACCCCACACTGTGCAGGTCAAAGTGCCAGTAGAACTGGTGCCCGAGCCCGGACAAGGCGCTCTCATGCACCGACGGGCTCCGAGTCCACGGTCGTGCCCAGTGAGCCACTCAACCAGGAGCCAAGGGGCTCAGGGGCATCAGAATCTGTGAGCACACCCCCAGTGGAGCAAGTCCGTGGGCAAATGCCCCGACAACCGCCCCAAGGGCAGCAAAGTCAGGTGCAGTACTATCCTTCCACATTCCACGGTCAGCTTGGGGGCATTCACACCATCCTGCCTGCTCTCCTGGGCCCCTAGCACAACACCGCAGTCAAGTTTGGCCTGAGCTGGTGTAGGACCAGTGTGTGGGGCAGGGCCCTGCCTGTGGCAGGCAAGGCTCTCTGGCCCCGGGTGCAGGAGAACCCTGAGGATGAGGCGGAGCAACCTCAGAGGCAGATGCCAGAGAAGGGCTCCCCAGCGCTGAAGCAGGGCCTTCCAGGGGCTCCCAATTCCCAGCGTACATCATAACCCTGGCACAGGAGGTTTGCTTATTTACTCTGGAAATAGCCATGCCATCTGGGCCGGAAGCCCACACTGCAGAAGCCTCCATGGCTGGCCGTTTGCTCTTCTAATGACTCCAGAGTTTGGACAATCAGAGTTTCTGAGGCTGACACCAGCTGAAGTGTGTCTGCAGCAGGACATCTGCCACTGGAGCCCATGCGTAAGCCCGCGTCTGTCCAGGGCACTCTTTGAGCAAGTAGGTTGAGTGAACAAGGGAAGCACCTCCTTCCACCCAGCTATTGTCTGCCTCATGGAGGCTGGGAAGGAGGACATCTTCCTTCAACCTCATCTCTACAAACTTTCTCTCTTTCTCTAAATTATTTCCTCTTCCACCTCCACTGGGTCACCTCCCCAGGAGTGGATGAGCTGTCAGGGCTACTGCCCAACTGAGGGCCTTGGAGGGAACCAAGAGTGGGAGGAAGGCGAGGGTTATTCACAGTGCTGGGGGAAGAGCCTGGCCGTAAGGGAGGGGCCCTGCCTTATTCCACCCTGCCATCTGCGTTTGGGGCAGGGAAGGTCTAACAGTCAGCCTGGGCTGCCACAGCAAAGCACCACGGAGCTGGGGGGTGAAACTACCAGCATTCATCCTCTCAGCCCTGGAGGCTGGAAGTACCAGAGCAAGGCATCAGCAGGGCTGGTTTCTTCAGAGGCCTCACCCCATGGCTTGTAAATGGCGTCTTCTCCCTGCATCTTCACATGGTCGTCCTTCTGTGGGTATCTGCGTTCTCATCTCCCCTTCTTTTAGGACAGTAGCTATATTGGATTAGGCTTCAAAAAGGAAAATTAAAATTTGGGCCCCCAATTTACTCTGCCAAATGAAAACAATATCAAGCTGAAAACTGAGTCGTGCAAGAAGTTGCCTTTTCTTTTGTTCCTAAGCAGATAGTTACAGATAAAAGGTTAAGTATCTCCACAGGTAGCTGCTCTATGTTCACCTAATCTTACATAAAGTGCTGATTTACTGAGTACAAGATGCATACATTATTGACTATACCCCACCAGCTCCTTTTCTCTTGCAACATGTGGATTCTGTAATGTGACCATAGCCTCCCTCCTTCCCCCCCCAGCCTGCTTTTCCCCTTTAAATACTGAAACCCTCAAAATCTTCTTTGGAGAAAGACACAAACCTGTCTCTTGGGCATGAGCTATCAACCTTGGCAAAATACGCTTCTAAATTGATTGAAAGCTGTCTCAGATACGTTTTGGTTATAGGCCCACCCATATAAACTCACTCTAACTTAATTGCCTCTTTAAAGATCTTGTCTCCAAATACAGCCACATTCTGAGATATGGGGGTTAGAACTTCAACACAGGAATTTGTGGGGGACACAGCTCAGCCCATTGGCAGAGGATGTCTGCTAGCAGCACGTTCTGCAGGCCGGCCTCACCTGCAAAGCATGGTCAAGGTGAGAACAGAAGCTGGCCTGGGGCAAGGTACTCTAAGATCAGCCTCAAGGGTAGAGATGTTCTGCGAAGGGATTGAAAACTTAATAAACTTGGCAGAACTTGAAGCTACAGCATCTTTTTCCATCTTGTACACTAGAGCAGAGATAAGCAAATACTGCCCAGGCCAAATTCTACGGACTGGATGAGCCACCTGCTTTGTAGGTAAGGGTGTACTGGAGCACCACCACACCCCTTCATGATCCTGTCATCTGTGGCTGCTTTTGCCAAGTTGAGGAGCTGTGGCAGAGACCACACGGCCCCTGAAGCCTAAAACATTTGCCAAAAACATGCCAACCTTTGCACCGGAAGATCAGCTCCTTGTGGGCAGGGATTTTTCTCTGTCTGCCCACAGCTGTGCCCCCAGCATCTACAACTCTGTGTGGCAAGTACCAGGGGCTCAGACAATACTTGTTGGAAGAACAGGTCATTTTGTCTACATGGAACTGAAGGTGTGGTGAGATCATGGCCCAGGAAACTCCTTGAATTGTCCAATCCAAGTCTCTTGCCTTGGTGAGAGCAACCGCTTGCATCTGATCAGTGTTCTGTAGTGTCCCCACAAGACCACAGCAAGCACAAATAGCCCTTTCTACCTGGAAGGGCCTGGTCATTTCCTTTCTTCCCCTGCGACTGCCCCTAGCAACCCTCAGGGCTTTTACACACAGGGTCTGGAGGTTGAAATTCCATTGCCCCGCTGCTTATAGAAGACCACTGCCACTGCAATCATGAGCACTCCTCCAACATCTTCTGGCCCCTGGAACCCAGTAATGTCACCTGTACTTGATATTCTCTAAGACTCCACTTAGAGCCCAAACCAAGTAGGAAAGATTTTGGCCAAATCATTGGCTAGATCAGGTACTTCTGAGCAAGGAGCCTAAACAACTTAACCTGTGTTGAAGTTCTAACCCCATGTCTCAGAATGTGACTGTATTTGGAGACAAGTGGAGACAAGGTCTTTTAGAGGGTAATTAAGTTAGAGTGAGGATTCTGTCCTTCAACTCAGAATCCACACATGGACACGAGGAGGAAAACCAACCTTCCTTCCTTCCTTCCTTCCTTCCTTCCTTCCTTCCTTCCTTCCCAGATTCCAGTCTTAGGGTGTCCTTATAGCTTTTCATTACCACAAAGAAATCCAGGTGCTTAGAGACAGTGCTCCTCCCTCCCTGACCCACAGCTGTGGTTACATTTGAGTGGTTCTGACCCCACCTTGATCTCAGATAGGCTCAGGGTCCTCAAGGATGGACCTTGATTTTTTTCAGGAGCCTTTGCTACTGAACCTACAGGTAACTGGGGCCACCTCACTGCAATGACAACAGTCCTCCTTCCAGGCTGGGTCACTGACTGGGAGGACAGATGCAAATCAATTCCCAGGAATGACCTAGAGCATCCTACAGTTCTTCAAGGTGGGCACTTCAAACTCTCAAGTGCCCTGGTTCCAGGAGCCTTTGGACATGCTCTTGAGCTTGAGAAATGAGAGGAAGAGCCAAGAGGAGGCGGAAGACGCAGTGCCCTGGGTGGTGTTGACATCAGATTCCTGGAAGTGGCCTCGGATGTTAGCCCAGAGGAGCCTCCAGGACCACTGCAGGGCCTCCCTCCCTGCTTCACTAGAAAGGCCCTGCAGAAGCAAGATCGAGAGCATCCTTCAGAGGCAGAAGGACCCGAGCTGAACACTGGTTCTCCTGCTTCTTGAGTATGGACCTGAGGGGAAGCCTCACTTTCACATTTGTAAAGTGAAGTTGCTAATATCAGCCTTGAAGGACTCCTGAGAGAATTATGGCAAGTAGCCAGTGTGATCACTTACCACAGACGCTGGCCCACAGAGGAGGTTCATAAACACTGAACAGATGCAAAACCTGGAACACGGCACAAGAGGTGCAAGTTAACAATCCTGAAAAATAAAGGGAAAGGAAAGGAAGGATATTTTCTCCATATCTTAAAATTTTTTTTTCAAAAACTTCGTCAGGACAAAATGGAAGCAACTAGTTGAATTTTGTTCCCCAGGCCAACACTTACACACACACACACATGCACGTACACACACGCATGCATGCACCCATGCATGCACACATGCATGCACACACACGCACATGCACGCACACACTCATGCACACATGTGTGCACGTGTGTGAACACACACATGCACACACATGCACCCACATGCACATGCACATGTACACACACGTGCGCAGATGCACACACAGATGCACATGCACACACACAGACACGCACACACATACACGTGCACACCCACATGCTCGCACACACGTGCACACACACATGCACATGCACGTGCGCATGCGTGCACACACACGCACATGCACACAGCCACACATGCACACACATGCATGCACACACACACGCATGCACACACACACATGCACGCATGCACACACACACCACACACATACACGCCTGCACCTCTGCACAGAGGGGGCTGATCATCCTCGCAGCAACGTGGTTCGGACAATTCCCTTATGGAGATACTCCCCACCTTGATATTCTGCTCATAGAGTCTGCACATCTCTCGCACTGAGAGGTCAGCCTGAGAAGTGTTTTCTCCCTCCACCGCATGGATTGGCTCCACCTTAGCAAAGAGAGCCCCACAGTAAGTTTATTTTATCACAGGTTTTGGCCCATGACAAGTGCGAACAAATAGCTGGCTCTGGCGAGGGTGTGCCAGGGCACCTTGCAGACATTCCTTGATGCCTCTGTTTATTTGTTGGCTCCTTAACAGGTAAAATACTTCATCTTCCAAGACCACTGTGACTGCATTAGTTAAGTTTAGCAGTGTGCTGTGTGAATGTGCAGTGCTTCTATTATTAAGCTGACATAAGAGAGGTAAATATTTCCCCAGTGACATGCAGCAGCCCTGGCATCCAGGGACTCCTTTCCCAAAAGCCTTTCCAAATAGGAAAGCTTGCAGCACTCTAAAAATGAATCAGGGGACCCCAAAGAATTTGTGGATTTGAAAATATTCGACACATGCTCGAAATACCTTTCCTGTGAGGTATTCAGAAAGAACTGAACTCTGAATAGGAAGATCTTATGATCACAGAAAGTACAAAGGGCTGGCTGCACCGCCAGCCCCTCGGTTCCCTGGCCAGGCACTTAAGGAAATTGCACTGCACCTGTGTCCACTACTGTGTCCTCTGGGCGCTGGCATTGTCAGTTTCAGATTCAAAAGTCTCGCGATGCTAGCTCAGAACTCCAACTCACTGGGAAACACAAGAAACATTTCTCTTCCAAAAAGCCTTCAAAAATTTCAAAAGTAATGAATGGCCTGAACATTCAGAGAAAGTAAGCGAGTATAATACCTAATATTTATTGAGCATTCACTATGTTCTGGGCACTGGGCTTAACTTGTCTTATTTGATCTCACCGCCATTCAACGACATAAAGATAGTTACCAATTTCTTTTTCTTTCTTTTTTTTTTTTTTTTTACAGCATCTCGCTTGTCTCCCAGGCTGCAATACAGTGGCGTGATCTCAGCTCACTGCACCCTCCACCTCCCAGCTTCTTGTGCCTTAGCCACCCCACTTGGCTGATTTTTGTATTCTTAGTAGAGACGGGCTTACTCCATGTTGACCAGGCGGGTCTCGAACTCCTGGCCTCAAGTATCTCCCTGCCTCAGCCTCTCAAAGTGCTGGGATTGCAGGTGTGAGCCACCATGCCCAGCCCCAATGTCAGTTTTCATTCATCCCTTCAATAATAACAAATACTTATCGAGTGCCTACTGTGTACAACATGGTTCTAGCTGCCAGGCATGTGGCAGAGAGCAAGACGATATCCCTCCCCTGGTGGAGATGATAATCTAAGGGAAGGAGACAGACCACAGCAAAAGTCACAGGGTGATGATACTGTGTCGGGTGGTGGTAAGCATCTCAGAGAAAAAGGAAGCAGGCTTTGGGGTACCGGCAAAGAGAGCAGGGGCAGAAAGGACTTCTGGGAGGAGAGGGCATCTGAGCATGGACTTGAGAAAAGGAGGTGCAGCCAGTCTGGATGTGCAGAAAGCTCGCCTGCTTTGGGGACAGCAGTGCTCTGGCCTAGAGGCAGAGGGTACAGAGGACTCGGGTGGAGAGCAGGGAGCGAGGGCTGAAGGCCAGGTGGACACTGGGGAAGCAACTAGGACCTGACCATCAGGGTTCGTGGGGAGGCATGACATCTTGGACTTTATGGCGTTTAGGGCATTCCAGAATTTTCAGTTCCATGATATTTCACTCTTCTAAAAAAATGCTGATCACACTCCACAGAGCTGACTTTACAACCAAACATACCATCAGAAAGCCACACTCTTGCAGGGAACCCTTTCTCCTGAATTATCCTTATCAAAATACAGACATTAGAAAAGAGATATACCAAGTTTGTTCTTTGTACAGAGGCAGAAGAATCGACTGCAAAATGATCCTGTAACTGGAACCAAATAATGACCCCTTGATATTTTACATTCTAGGCCTGTCATCTTATAACTAAGGTAGTCTGCATGGCTCAAATGCCCATGAATGGCAACTGCAGGGACTATCGGGTTTGCCAAGAAGCCGTGAGCTGTCAGACCCACCCTGTCCCTGGCAGGCAGCTGACTGCTCCAGCCCTCGTGTCAGCTCCATGATCGCAATGCCGGGCATTTGTTGGCACCAGCCCACAATAACGGGACAGAGGAATTTAGATCTACAGATGCTCTTACAGGGGAAACGGTTCCCTCGAGTCCTACATCTCCAATTCGGGCTGGGTTTACGGCAGTTCTTATCTCATTCTTCTTATGGCATTCCTCTCTGTGCCTGCTAATCACAGAATTCCTGGATATTAAAAGAATATGGAGAGTCACATCCTGGAACCCCGTGCTACCATGGAGGGTCACGCCTGAATTCCCCAGAGCAGACGAACACAGACAGTCTCCAGACAGGGTCACGCAGCATCCACCAACCCACTTGGCCCTGGGTGTCACCACCCTGTCATACAATCCTTCCTAGAAATGGAAGCGGGTTCTGCTATTTCCCTATTACTTCTAGGCCCACTTTTGAAAAACAGCCCATCATCAGCTGCCACCCTCACCTTTCCAAAACCACACGGTCTTCATTTCTCATGATTGACAGCATGGAAGACTTGAGTTTGGGCACAAAGACCTGTGGATCCAGCCCTGGAGGCTCATGTGGACCTTGAAGGTCCACTGAGCCAGGGCCTCCCCAGGGCTGGGGCCAGAGGCCTCAGCTTCCAGCCAGGGCCTGGGACAGGCCAGGTAGCAGCTGCTGGCAGGACAGCTTCTCGTCAGGTTCCCTGCCAGGAGGTGAGCTGGCTCCACGCTGACCTGGGAACATCTTGTCCACTTCGATGCTTTTGGACAGGACTTTTGTCAGAAACCACCCAGCTACTACCCAGCCCCCAATCCCCCTGCTGCGGGTTTAGGCCCACCTCCTCCAGCACCCTCCTGCAGCGGGCATCCGTCTCCCTGCAGGAGACTGTGTCTTAGCGACTCATGGGGAATGAAATGAAATGTCCTGGGGTGTATCTCGGCCCTATGAGTGTCACTTGGCAGTGGTTGACTTCAGCCCACTGACGAGTCCCAGGACTGTGATGGCTTCCAGGGAGAGCTGCGGAACTGCGCACGGTGATATGCAGAGGGGCTGCGGCGCTCTCCAGCTGTCCTGTTCTCCCTGCAGCCCCACTGTGCCTTTCCAATCCACTCCATGTGCAAAGACACGGTGAACCACACAATATGACCACACTGCCAAACATGTGATCCAACAGCACATCCGTTGGTGTTCCGTGGGGCCCCGGAGTAAAAGGGCAGGAGCTCACACTGCCCGTCTGCTATGGCAGGGCGGTGGAGGGAGGCTGCAGGAGGGAAGGCAGGGAGGTGGAGGGCAGCACTGCTGGGGGGCGACTGTAGGGAAAGGCGGAGGTGCGCAACAGAGGCCTGCTTTGCAGTGGGAGACTTGGAAGCCGCTGGGCTGCAGAGAGCAGACCCACGGAGAGGATTCCCTTCCCACATTTGTGGGCATTTTGCTTCTCTTTGCTTTTGTGACATTGCTCAGGGCCCGCAAAGTTCTTTTTGAAGAATTGTCTTTCCGTCTGCTTGCTTTTCCTCTGCTTATTGAGTACGTTGATTCATTGAGGTGACAGCTATGAGCAGTTTCCCACTGGACACCAAAATGTACATGTACTGCAGACAGTGTACATTGACTCTCCCACGGCTGCTAAGTGTGTGTGCTGTCAATGTGGGTTCAGATGTATGGGCCCAAAGTGTCTCTGAGTGTCCATTTTTCACACTGCCCACACATATGCAGAGGAGATGCCGGAGAGAATTTCTGTGTGTTTTCTCTGTCTCCCACGTCTCATGTTTTAGAAGTGTCCCGTGAACCTGTGAGAAGCTGTGCATGTGTGTAGTGTGGGATGTGTGTAGGGGTATGCTGTGGGTGTGCATTGTGTGTTCGTTGTGTAGGGTGTGTGGTGTGCTGTGTGTGTGGTATGCTGTGGTGTGTGTATAGTGTGGTATATGTGTGATATGGTGTGTTGTACGTCTGTGTGGTGTGTGTGGTTTGTAGTGTGTGGTGAGTGCTGTGGTATGCAGTGTGTGGTGTGTGGGGTGCGTGTGGCGTGGGGTGTGGTATATGGGGTATATGGCGTTTGTGTGTGTGTGCATATGATGTAGTACGTGCATGGCGTATGTGGTATGTGGTGTATGTGTGATATGTGGTGTGTGTAGTATGAGGTGTGTGGTGTGCATATGTGGTGTGTAGCATATGTGTGCTCTGTGTGGTGTGTATGGTATGTGGGTGTGGTGTGTGGTGTGTGTGCTGTGTGGTATATGGTATGTGTGGTGTGTGTTTGTATGTGGTATGTGTATGTATGTGGTAGGTGTGTATGTGGTATGTGTGGTATGCTGTGTGTGTGCGGTATGTGGTATATGTGGTGTGTGGGGTGTGTGCTGTGCATGTGGTATGGGGTGTGGTGTGTGTGTGGTATGTGGTATGTGTGGTGTGTGGTATGGATGTAAGGTGTGTGTGTGTGGTATGTGGTATGTGTGGTGTGCTGTGTGCTGTGTATGGTGTGGTGTGTGTTTGTGGTATGTGTGCTGTGTGTGTGCTATGTGCTTGCTATGTGTGGTGTGGTGTGTGTGGTATGGGGTGTGGTGTGTGTGTGGTATGTGATATGTGTGTGGCATGAGGTGTGTGGAGTGTGTATGTGGTATGTGTGATGTGTGATGTGTGGTGTGTGTGATATGGTGTGTGGAGAGATGTGTGGTGTGGAGAGATGTGTGGTGTGGAGTGTGTGTGTCTGTGTACGGTATGTGGCATGTGTGGTATGTGGTTGTGTGTGTGTGTGATGTGGTATGGGGTGTGAGGTGTGTGTGTGTGGTATGTGATATGTGTGTGGTATGGGGTGTGTGTTGTGTGTGTGATGTGGTATGTGGGGAGATGTGTGGTGTGGTGTGTGTGTGTGTGTGGTATGTGGTATGTGTGATGTGTGATGTGCTGTGTGTGATGTGTGTGTGTGGTATGGGGTGTGTGATGTGTGTGTGTGTGTGTGTGGTATGTGTGGTGTGTGGTGAGTGATGTGTGTGTGGTATGGGGTGTGTGGTGTGTGTGGTATGTTGTGTGCATCAATAAATTCCTGGGCTCGGGGCTCTCTTCCCAGGGTCACTGGGTGACCCAGGCATTCCGTGAGCTGGACATGTCCACTGAGGGTTGGAGTGGTCTAGCACTCCCTCCCATCCTCTGAACGGTCCCCTTCATTGTCCAAGATGGTGCCTTCCTCCAGCAGACACACGCCGGGCTCTGCAGCCCAGAATATGCATTGCTTTCACAGCCTCCTCACAGCCCTGTTCAGTGGCACCCTGCAAACCTCGGTTTTATGATCCTTATGTCAAGCACATGGAAACTGGTCATAGCACCATAAAAATGTCTGCTGTGAGATAGGTTTCTTCTGTTCACGACGGCACCTTGGGGTTACACTTTAAATTCCTTTCTCGACTGCAACCACACTGTGGGCACCCTGGTTAAAAACAGTGCACGCACATCTGCACACACACGTTTGTACAACACACACGTCTCTGGGGTGCAGAGCTCTGAGCCTAGGCCTCTTCACACCAACGTGTGAATGACTATGAGCTTCGAAACCTTCCCAGGAAGCCGTGTTTTTTGAGCACATCTCTGACTCCCAGTGCAGTGAGGTGAAGTCAGAACTCCCAGGTGACTCTCACCACCAGGACTTCCCGGGGGGCCCTACACCACTGCTTCTCCAAGGTGGCTCGCTGACCACAGGCATCGCCAGGGCCGCTTGCCACGTGACGCTGCCCCAGCCCAGGCCACACCCTCCAAAGCAGACTCTCTGTGGACAGGACCCTGATCTGAGCTCCAACAAGCTCCCACGGGCGAGCTTGAGCTCCCACACCATGGGTACAAGCAAGGGAATCATGGCCTGGAAGCCTGGCAAGTGGAGATGGGGGAGAGTACTGCTTCTCATTTTCCTTAAACAGGAGCAAGGGCAGCTTCTACCGGGGTCCCCTGCTTCAGAAGGCCCCACCGGGAGCCCACACCCCTCCCTTCCAGGAAAGGACCTCCCGGTTCTCTGCACAAATGCTCTGGCCACTTCCATGGCCTGCTCAGGCCTTTCCGGTTCAGAGACATCTTGCACAGTTCTATGCTCCTTGGGTGGTCAGGAGGCAGCGGTGTCCAAGAGTATGGACACAGCTTGGATGTGAGTGGTCACAGGGCCTGGCCAGAGAGTTGCATGGCGGGGAGAATTGGCCGGCTTTCTTGCAGGCCCCACCCTGCCCCAGGCTGAACTGCACACGTGGGCTGGATTCCCCGTTGCTCTGTTGTAGATAAAGGGAACTTTACCCTACGCACACCTCGATTTCTGGCATTTGCCTTCCAGAACTGGGAAAGAAAACATTTCTGTTGCTTTAAGCCACCCAGACTGGCATGTTTTGTTACAGAAGCCCTAGGAAATGAATGCAGAGGCCTGTTTTGTTATTTGCACATGATTTGTCCTGCTGTAAGCAATGGTTGTCAAAAGCGTGGTCCCCAGACCAGCACCATCAACATCTCCTGGGATCCTGCTGCAAAACAAGTACCAGCCCCAGACAAAGCTATTACATAAGAAAATTGGGGCATGCGGGCAGCGATTTGTATTTTACGGAGTCCTCCAGAGGATTCTGATGCTGCTCCAATCAGCACCGCTGGAGAAGGTGGGATGTCAAGGAAAGGGCAGGATAGGGACTGGAGGATGGTCCTGTAGGGTCCTGCGGCTGCTTCCGGCGGCATCCCTGGACAGCTGTGCTGGGCCTGTTGGCAGGAGGGAAGGCGGTCAGGCCTGAAGGGTGGGTGTGCATGCCCCACAAGGTGTCATCAGCTCCCAAAACTTGAGAGACTTAAGAATGTACCATCACACCTGTTTGTGGCCCCGCATTTTGCTCTGCAGAACTCCTCGTGCTCTGTGTCTTGGGCCTTACAGAATAATCCCAGTCCACGGCCAGTTTGGGACAGTGGAAACAGTGCCAGTGGGGCGCATCCCCAGAGTTTCTGCAGCTCCAATGGCACGGCATGGCAGGCATGGCCCCAGCTGGCTCCCAGTTGTGCCCAGGCCCCGTTGGCTCTGTGACTCTGCACACAGTGTCCCTGTCTGCTGGACTGTTCTGTCCTCACTGAGTCATGCTGTAAAGCGGCGCTCCCACGTCACCTCCCCTCGGCTGTTCTCTGTGCCCGCTGCCTCCGCTGCTCATTCTATCTCAGCATGCTGCGAGGCTCTCAAGAGATCCACCCACACAGCCACCTCTTTTCCAGCTGGCATCCTCCCAGCTGCCCCACTTTGTTCTCCTGGTGGTCCTCTCCCTCCCAGAATCACCACTTCTGTTCACTATATTACTTAATCATTGAGTTTCAGGATACACTTAGCACGTACATGAACAGCTGGAAGGAAAGCCGACTGTTCCTCTTCGAAGCCCGGGTTGGTCACTCTAAAGTGGTAACAATCTCCAAATAATTCCTCAAACCCCGATTCCTTCACTGCTATGGACACACAACCCTGTGGAGATCCTATTCCTTGTTTTAACTACCACTTAGCAGAAAAACAGAAGGTGAAAGGTCGTTTGGGTTATGGATGTGGTCACTTTTGAATACAAGGTCACCTCCCTGGTCCCATGACAGTCCCAAAGCCAGGTCCACCTCGAGCTGGAGCAGAACCAGCCTCCTGCTTCTCCCCACCTTCTCTGGGCAGAGACACACACTGGTCCCTTGGGGCACTGGGCATAAGTCTATTGGCAAGGACTCTGAGGCACCTTCTGCAAAGCACAGGGCCTGCAGAAATGGCCGAAGGAGGGTGCTTTTCCTTCATACCCTTGTCAGGCACACTCATTGGAAAGTTTCTTGGGCTCCTTCCAAAATAATTGATGTTTTAGGAAGGAATAGACAGATCAACAATCTGGGCTGGATGCTGAGTTGGGTCCTGAGACTGGGGGCCTGGAGTCCCTGAAGAGACACGCTCCCTGAGGAATCTTGGTGGCAAATATAGCAAGGCCAGCCTCAGGCATGGGCTTGGGAGGTGAGGTGGGGCACTTCTCCCTGGAAAGCAGCTGCTGCCTGCTCAGGCCTGGGGAGGACACGAAGCTGTCTGCTCATTCACTCACCTGCCAGCACGCACAGAAGGCAGACAGGGAGGCAGTTTCACCGAGAGACCATCTGTGCGGGTCAGCTCAGGCCGCGGTAATAATGTGCCACAGACCTGGCAACTTAAACAGCAGAGCTGTATCCTCTCTCATCTCTGGAGGCTGCACGTCCAAGACGAGGCTGTCGGCAGGGCTGGATCCTTCTGAGGCCTCTCCTCGCCTTGCCGATGGCATCTGCTCCCTGCACGCTCACATGGTGGTCCCTCTGTGTGTATCTAATCTCTTCTTCCCAGGACACCAGTCCCATTGAGTCAGGGCCCACCATAATGACCTTATTTTACCTTACTCACCTCTTTAATCACCCTGTCTCCAACTACGCTCACGTTCTGCGGTCCTGGGTTCAACTCCAACATACAAATTTAGGGGAACAGAGTTCAGCCCATCTCATCACCCCAACCCTCAGCTGGAGGGCAGCGTGTCTACCCATCTAGGAGGTCACCCTGTTTCTACGTGTGAGAAGCCCAGGTGGTTTTGGGGAAACGCCATAGCTCCAGCCCGCAATGGTGCACGGAGCAGGGGCCGAGGTTGCTGATACCCTGGGCTGGCCCCGTCTTCAACTTTAAAGCAACGTGTTGAGAGGCTCTCTGAACTGTACACCATGTTCTTGGCCACCTGACAAGGGGAGAAATAGGACAAAGAAAGTTGTGTGATGAGGCAGAGGATCTTCACACAGGGCAAGATGGGGCTGGGATGGGGACTGAGCTGATCCCCGGACGGGAGGAGGGAGTGTCACACCCTCCAGATCCTGCGCACCATCCTCAGCCTGCTGGGATGGCCTCCTCCCCTCTGGAGCTCACCTATCCTGCACCACTTTCTGGGCACATCCATGCTCGGGGCAGGGGGAAAGGAGCAGATTCTCTGGCCCTTATGATACCTGAGCTGGTCCTAAGCAGCCAGTTTGGACCTGCATAAGCCTGATTGACTTCAGGATGTAGCCATACCACAGATGGTGGCCTTCCTTCCTCTCTCTCTGTCCTTTCTTATGCATGTAGATCTGAAGCCCTTTGTAGCAATTTTTAAAGGGAAAAAAATAATTTTTTAAAAAATGGCATGGAGCAGCCAGGCACAGTGGCTCACGCCTGTAATCTCAGCATTTTGGGAGGCCGAGGAGGGCAGATCACAAGGTCAGGAGATCGAGACCATCCTAGCTAACATGGTGAAACCCCATCTCTACTAAAAATACAAAAAATTAGCCAGGCATGGTGGTGGCGGGCATCTGTAGTCCCAGCTACTTGGGAGGCTGAGGCAGGAGAATGGCGTGAACCCGGGAGGCGGAGCTTGCAGTGAGCCGAGATTGCCCCACTACACTCCAGCCTGGGCGACAGAGCAAGACTCTGTCTCACAAACACAAAAAAAAAAAAAAAAAAAAAAAAAAAGGCCATGGAGCAATTGGCAAGTCAGCCTGAGAAGCTGAGAAGGTGTGGAGTGGGGAGGAGAGATTGGGGAGGGCCCTGCCAAGGGTGAGGCACCCCGAGAAGGAGAGGGAGGCCCTTGTGAGTGAAACCCATGTGTGCGGGGACACAGCAGAGCTGGGAGGGGCAGGGGGCAGGGCTCACCCATTTTATTTACTTACTTACTTATTTAGTCTTTTTAAAATTTTACTTTTTCATAAAACATTTTTAACTTTTTCCTTTCTTTCTTTTTTTTTTTAAGAGCTAGTTTCCCTCCACGTTGCCCCTCCTGGCCTCAGGTGATCCTCCCACCTCTGCCTCCCGAGTAGCTCCTCTTACAGGCACTTGCCACCGCACTTGACTGACGAGGAGTCTTTAGGCCCCGGGAGCTGTTGTCCCCGCAGTCCTGTGGACTCGTACGGATGATGACGTAGCCAGCTGGAAGGCTTCAGGATAAGAACTGAGCATACGCCTGCCCTTCTGTCACCAAAGGCAGGTGTGGTAGGGCCCACAGGACGCCTTAAACTTCAGCTCTGCAGATGGCGGGGGGGCGCATGGATGCCCTCGTGAGCTGCCAGAGCTGCCTTCCCCTGCCCTCAGCACCCTTGGGCCCTGCACAGCTGGCACTCTCGGGGGGTCTGCTGAGCAGTAAGGAGGAATCCGACTTTTGAATAAAGAGGGAAAGGCCAGCTGCTGCAGCTCCTAAACACGCACCGAGGGCCTCTCCGACCGAGGCAGGAGACCTTCACGGTGTAACTCACATGGCTGCTGACTGCTTCCTGACACAAAAAGAGTAGGAGAAAAAAAATTAAAGTGAAGAAAAAAAGGACAGAACAAGAGATCAGTGCGGAAGCTGTCAGGCAGTTTTTTCTGTCTGTTCGCAGTTTCTAAGAAGAAGCAGAATTGCAGGGCACACACAGGACTTCTTGGTTGCCGTGGGCACAGTCGCTCAGCAGGAGCAGGTGAGGAGCTGGCCAGGCCTCGGGGAGCCGCTGCCTGGACGCCCGGTAAGATGGTCTGCCCATGTCGCTCTGGACACAGTGACAGGCCATGCTCCAGGAGGCCCCCATCTAGATGTTCCTCAGACTTCAACCCCAGCGTAAATCCAAACAAGGCAGGGGGTTGAAGGAGGTCACATCCAAGCCCTAACAGAAACTTGGCAGTCAGCTGTCAGGGAGCATTTGGCCATGCGAACCAGACTCATGGATTTACACAACAAACAGGACATGCCCAAGCCTGGTTGTTTAGATTGTTCCTGCACTTAAGTTTTAATTGTAGAATTCAGGCCTCCTCCCTGGATGCCCTGAACACAGCCCAGCCTGGGCTGGCTCGCACTGCAGGAGCAGATCCTATCACCTTCCTCAGGCTGGGCGTTTGTTAACACTGGCTTTGTAAGCAGCCTGCTTCAGCATCCAAGAGGCGCTCAAGGGTCTGCCCAGAGCCGGAGGATGCGCAGCAGGGCTGCTGCTCGCCCAGCCCCATCGCCCAGACCTCTCCATCAGGTGCTTCCCAGAGCGAAGTGGAGTGTTCCTGAGAGACCTGGGCAGGAGGAGGCAGGACTAGTTAGGGCCTGTGTCCCTGTGTGTGGACAGAGGGCTGGGCCACGCCTGTCTTTTGTGCACTTTGTTCACTAATAACTGCTTGCCGAGCATCTAAGACTGCAGGGGACGTGCGTGTGAGAGGCATAGTCCTGGCTCTCTTGATGTTTGCAGCTGGGTGGAGGGAAGCCCAGTGCCAGGCCGGAGATGTCATATTCAGAGAAATGGTGACGGCGGCCGTGGACAGTCCAGAGGAGGCCATGCTGAATGGAGCCATCCCCTGTGTGGATGAGATCCTCCCAAACTGGGCACCTCTGGGCAGCTTTCAACCCAGTCAGTAGAGTTTATTTCCAGTTCAGTGGGGTGCCCCCGTTAATCCAGTTTGGGAAGAATCTCCTTATGTTTAGGAAGGGCTGTGCTCATACCTTGAAAAGGGGATTGGACCTCACGAGCTTTCATGAGGGTGTGGGGGCTCCAGGTCCCCCAAAATTCTCCAGACACTTGCTTAATTTACTACCTTAAGGAGCCTCTGAGCAGCACTCAGAGAACTGAGGAGGATTCTCCCATTTCACAGATGGAAATGGAGGCTGGGGCTGTCCAGGGGTGGCCCAGGTCACAGGTGAGCTGGGAGAGACAAGATCCTCGGGGCCCATGCTCGGCTCAGCACTGCCCTGAGGAGTCAGCAAGGGGCTCCAGAGAGCACACTGGCAGGTCCTCAGCCCGACCCATGATGCCACATCCATGACAGTCAGACCTGCCGACAGCGATGAACTGGAGAAGAAATAACCTTTTTTACGTGTCTACTTTATGCCTGAGGCTTTATGTGCATTAACTTATTCAATGATCACACCATCTGCAGGAGATGGGTAAGGTTAAGCTTGGGAAACTCAGCTTTCTAGGAATAAGTAACCTGCTGTCACCACATAGAAAATGACAAACAAGAGAGGGGAACTCAGCCCTCCCTGGGCCCACGGTCCACCCTCCACACTCATACTGCCTGATGGTGCTCAGAGAACTCTGGCAGGTTTGGGGTGGCGAGAGGGAGGCTTGGCATCCCTCCAAGGACTTTGAGACTCTCAAGTGCAGGTTCCCAGACCTGCATCATTAGGACAGAAATCCAAGACTCCAGTGTGAGCCCACAGCCCTCCAGGTGAGAAGAGCTGGGAGAGACAGCCCAGCCCAGCAGGTGGAAGCCCTGTGGGGACAGTCCACCCCCTGGGGAGTGCAGAGCACTGTTGACAGGTTGACCTGGCCAGAGCAGGCCCCACACAAGCCGCATCCCCCTTCTGCCTCCTGAAACCTCTCTCCGAGCTGTGGATAGAGTCAGGTGGGTCTGGGACCCACCGCAGGAGCCACATGCCCAGAGCAAGTGCAGGCAGGCTGGGTTAGCATAGGTGGGCAGGAGAAACTGAGAACCAGGGCCTGTCTCAGGCCTGGCCACTGGGGTGGGCTCTGAGACACTCTGCCGGGGCAAGGAGGGACAGTCACCAGGCTCCTGGCCCCAACTAGGGGACATCTGATCACCTCTGCTCTGTATAGTACACAGAGTAGAATGTGGGACAGATAATTCCAGGGAGCTGCCCTTTCTAATTAGGTGGTGAAGTCAGCATGAACTTCAGACAGGGCAAAAATAGGATCCTAGAAATAGCCCTGGGGGAACTGTGAGGGGAGCTGGAGGTGCTGCTTGGAAAGTTCCGGGGCCTGGGCAGGACAGTTCCCACGTGGCCTCCAAAGCAAGGGGAAGCCTCAGCTGACCCCAGCAGACCTCCAGATGCAGTGAGAGCCCAGAAACTCAGGGAGTGGGGCAGGTCCTGTGCTGGGAAAATTGCTCAGGGCTTTAGGGGTTCGAGCCTGCACATTTGTGGCCCAGGGAGTCTTTCTCATGGTGCCATCTGCTTGATGGCTCTTTAAATATTGCACTGGGTTGCACACATGCTCCTGTGTGCATGGGCTTACTCCTGCAGGTATAAGCGTATGTGTTTTTCATTGTTCAGCAGGGACGTGGTGGCTCGCCAGGCCTTCCAGACACTCCCTACGCAGAGTGCGGTCCCTGCACCAAAGTGATGGCAGCACCCAAGAGCTGGTTAAAACCACAGGCTCCAGCCTGCCCCAGACCCTCTGAGTCAATACTCACATTTGCACAGGGTCCAGGGCTGACTTGGTGTCCAGGAAAGTGTGAGAAGCCGGCTGCAGGTGTTCAGAGGCACGCCCCAAAGCACAGGGATGGGGCTGAGGGTCTCACAGGGTTTTCCTGGGGGTCCAGGCCCCAGCATACAGGGGCTGCTGTAGGCGGGGGGTTGGGGATACGGACCTGAGGTGAGGCTGTTGGCTGAGCAAGGCCTGGAAGCTGGCCAACCCTGTAATGAGAATGCTCAGAGTCTGGTCCAGGCGCTGGCCCAGGGCTCCTGTTGGCAAGCAGGCAGGTGCCTAGTAGTGCAGGGGATGCCTGCCAGGGCTGTCTGGGACCCCTGATGTCACTGTACCACACAGAGGCACTCCTGAGTTCCCAGCTCCTGCACACTGAGAGAGTCCCAGCTCCACCGGACCTTCCGAAACACTTAGCAAAGCTGCTGCTACACCACAGGACGGGGCCCACAGGGAGTGAGACTGGTAGCCTCCTTCACTCAAGGGCTCCCAGGCCTGCTGGGGGACAGATGCCTTGGTGTTGTCAGTATTGCAGTCACCCTTTCCAGCACAAGCATCATCCGATAAAATTCCCACCAAGCCTTTGTCTCCTTGCAGTCAGCTCCTCCCTTGCTGATTTGCCCGTTCTTTTCTTGCAACGTACTTTCTTACTTTCTCTAATAAATCAGCCTTTCTCTACCTACAACTGTCCTGGTAAATTCCTTTTACTGCCCATGCGACACTGACCCCAGACAGTTGCTACTCATGATATAAGCCACAATTTGTTTATGCTGCAGCATCTTTGTGCAT
Organism: Colobus angolensis palliatus; assembly: GCF_000951035.1. NCBI lineage: Eukaryota > Metazoa > Chordata > Mammalia > Primates > Cercopithecidae > Colobus > Colobus angolensis. Next base: position 2,317,059 of record NW_012115955.1, read on the forward strand.
ATTTTTGGCAGATACATGCACTTATTTCCCTTGAGTATATTTCAAGAAGTGAGGTTGCTGGGTCATGGAGCATTCGCGGTAAGTGTTTGATGAGCCTTAGTGGACACTGCCTAACAGCTTTGTCCCAAAGAGTGCTCAGTCACTGGGGTCCTAACCAATCAGGAACACAAGGGGCAGTACTTTGATGGTCAGTTGGCTCTGGTGGACAATGTAGACATCCTCCTCTGTCATCCAAGCCTGCATGGGGACAGCTGTGGGCCCAGCCTGGCAAGCCTGGGGTCCAACCTCTTAAAGCCCCATGAGCCAATGACTCTCTGAAACCCTGCCACCTCCCAGGACGCCTTGACTGTAAGCCCCTGTAACCCATGAGACCCTAAAGGTAACCTTTCCATCCTGGGCTCTCTCCTTGTCCCCTTGGTTGTCCCCAATTCACCCCCAACCAGAGGTGTTGTCTCTCTATCCTGCCCTGCTCCCTCAGGCTGGACCCACATACCTCCTCAGGGAGTTTAGAATTGTGCAGATAAAGCTTAGAACAGGGCTGTTGTTGGGCTCAGTAACACAAACCCCAGTGAAACGAAAAACTGCAAAGGCCTGGCTTCTGTGTGGTGGCGTGTTGTGTTGCAGTGTGTTGTGTTGCAGTGTGTGTTCTCTTCTGTTGTGCTGGGCTGTACCATATTGTACTGCATTGTGTTGTATTGTGTCATACTGCATTGCATTGTACTGTATTATATTGTGCTGTATTATGTTGCGCCGTGTTATATCTTTAATGAGAAAAGACATGAGAAAAAAATTCAACTTAACATATGCACAAACCACCCTGGCACATCATCACCCCTTGAGTGTTCTTAGTGGCCCGTCAGGAGTAGATTTACCTGGTTCCGAGAAGACCAAGAAAGGCTCCCCAAGGGTCTGGCTTGGGGGTCTTCAACCAGAAGGACTTATGCACATCACCTCCATGCATTAGAAGCCACCCGGCAGCGGTCTTCACGTCTGGAGACACTTGGAAATCACCCTGAAAATTTAAACAAAGTGGCACCCAGGCCCCAGCCCAGAGGTTCAAATTAATGTGTGGTAAGGGCCCAGAACCACCACCTTCCCTCATCTCTCTCGTCTGTTCGCCATCTTCTGTAAGCCCCACGTGGTTGGTGCAGTCACAAACGGAACCTTGTGTGGATGCATTCAATAGAATGCTGTCCCTCCACCGGCTAATGAAAGAGCCGTCACCAGGCTTGCAGCTGCCTGAGGCCTTAAGGAATCAATGCTTAATCCCTCAACATCAGCCCAGCATTCACCTTCCAGGCCCCATGAGTCCACTAAGGGGCCCTCTTTTTGGCCACAGCAACTTGTAGCGGAGGACCATTCACAGGGAAAAGGTAATTAAAAGGTGGCCCGCCCCTCAGCCATTCTTCCAAGGAAAGATAGCTTATTGTTTTCTCTGGTCGTGCACAACTTTTCAGGGTGACTCTGAGCCAGGTGGTAGAGACCCATGTTGAGCACCCACAAAGCGCTGCACTGGGGACTTTCAGAAGCGTGTGCTCAGGAAAGTGGGCACAGGGGTCCTCACTGAGCAAGTTCTACAGCCACAAAAGCACCCAAGCCCACTGTGCAGGCAGGGATGCACGCACTGCTGTTCACCTCCCTCTGCGTTTCCTAAGGGCCCAGTGCACTGATTTCCTTTCCATAGAACATATATCCCAAGGAGATAGACACACCAAGCACACACAATCACATATCATGTGAGATGTTCTCAGCATCATTTCTTTGGTCTCCCTAAAGTAAATACATTAGTAGCCTCTGGTGTACTTTCCACTGTGAGAGCAAATAGTCGAGTAAATACAGCATCTGCCTTAAAGGCACAGATACAGGAAAGAGGCTGGAGCATCCCTGGACACATTTTTCTGCCAAGCCTCAGCCATTTGTCACTGAGGTTCCAGTTCTGAAACAAAGTGAGGTAGGACTTGAATGTAAAATCACCAGGACATGGTGTGGTCTTTAAGGGCATTTGAAGAGCTGTTTTCTCCTTTGCCTTGATGTTTTTGTGCCTGTTGGACCGTGCCTCCATTCACAGAAAACACAGCACAAAGGCAGCAGAGTCTCTGGGGCTGGACTATCACCTACAGAAAGGTACAGGATTGGCTCCAGAGGGCAAGGCAGGGAGCAGGCAGGGTGACCCAGGCTGGCTCCCACCAGTCCATTCCTATGAAGCAGGGGTAGGATCTGCTTAGAAAAAAGCATCTGGCCAACGTTCTTGAGCATCCATGGGACACACAGCAGGGAATTTGGTGCCATGACCCATGTTCTCTATCTCTTCAAAATAAATTGAAGTCAAAGGAAAACCAATTTATTTACTGTTTTTTAATCATCTAAAGGATTATAAAGCTTGCTTCAAAAAAATGTGCCTACTTACTTAGTATAATCTAACTTTCAATGAATACTTTCAACCATGCAATTCCTGGGCTAGCTACCTACTTAACAGAGCTAGAGAAGAAAGGATGGAGAAGGGGCCAGTTTTTAAAATCTTATGTGTGCAGCTCAGAAGTCTTTGGACCAAATGTCACAGGGAGTACTGGACGTTACATGACTGCTAGAGAAAGTTATTCTGAAATGCAATTATCAAAAGAAATGTGAGGGCGGGCGCAGTGGCTCACATCTGTAACCCCAACACTTTGGGAGGCCGAGGTGGGCAGATCACCTGAGGTCAGGAGTTCGAGACCATCCTGGCCAACATGGTGAAACCCTGTCTCTACTAAAAATACAAAAATTAGCCGGGCGTGGTGGTGCACGCCTGTAATCCCAGCTACTTGGGAGGCTGAGGCAGGAGGATCGCTTGAACCCAGGAGGTGGAAGCCGCAGTGAGCTGAGATTGTACCACTGCACTCCAGCCTGGGCAACACAGCGAGACTCTGTCTCAAAAAAAAAAAAAGAAAGAAAGAAAGAAAAGAAATGTGAAACACCTTTTTAAATAGCTTAATGTGTGACTATTTTCTACAGGCAGACACTTTACCACAATCATATGTTGAAATGACAACTTTTCTAAAAGGGCACTTTTCATCCAGCCATCCCCGCAAGGCCTAGCATCTCTTAAGTTTCTGTTAATGACTGTGGAAGCTACCGCTAGCTCTTCAGGTATCTTTATGTTTTTGCTGTTTCTCTTTGCCTGTGATCTCCGTGCCAGCAGCTATTCATTGGCTGCAAATCAGTAGTGATTTAAGTGACCAGAAATATGTCTCCAGCTAACACGGGTCTGTATGGACAGCAAAGTTCATTTAGGAGCCTCAGCAAGGCCTGCAAGGGAAGGAGGAGGGGGGAGACAGAGAAGGAAGAGAGGCCTTGGGCAGATCTGAGTCCCAAGTCCTGAGCAGTCTTCAGGACCCCAGGGGCAGGCAGTTCCTGGAAAAGCTGCCGGGCATCAGGCTCCTGCCAGAACCGGCACTCAGCGTCAACACACCCCCACACTGTCATACACTCTTAACAGGCCAGGGTTACACGGAAGCCACAGGACTTCCCACCTGCATTTCCACCACAACACTAACGATAACACCATCTCCATCACAACTGGCTTTCCCTTTTGGTCCATTACAAAGTCTCCTTGAGTGTTCTAAATAGTCCTTTTGGCCATGACATGCCCCACACTGCAGAAGGAGCAGGCAGGGAGCTTGTTCTGCCCTGGACGGCTTCCCCACATCCTCCACAGGCTCAGGCACCGCAGCTCTGATCTGGGCAGTGCTTGGCAGAGGCCCTCTTGGCCAGGGAGCAGCATTGCTGGAAGTGGGTGGGATGGCTCTGACTTCACTGGCTGCTCCGTAAGGTCAGGCAGTCCTTACGTTAATGCGGGGTAGAGGTGAGGTACACATGGAGCGGAGAGGAGCAGGGCTGGGGAGGCTACCAGGAAACCATGGAATGGCAACACCCTGGCCACAGAAAAGCATCTCTGCCGGAGCTGAGCTCCTTATACGCGTCTTGGTCTCCCTCATTAGGGTCCCTCTGATGCACGAATGCCCTGCGCCTGCACCATTCTCCATGTCACTCGGCCACCCTGGGAGGAGGAATAAAACCCATTTGTCTGAGGTGGGGGCTTCTCTGTTTCTAGCACACTGTACATCCTCTCTGGGATGAGCTTCCGAATGAGGGATGAGAGACAGCCACCGGTCCTTTGACATAGGCCCCCACCAAGGGCATGTTGGCGTGCCCTCCCCTCAGTCTGTGTGACTCAGGGCTTACTTTGACCAATAAAGTCTGGCAAAAGTGGCAAGACACGACGCCAGGTTCTGGGCCGAGGCGTTTGGAAAAGGCCACATCCTCTTCCTTCTTGGGGAATCCTGAGCCACCGTGGGGAAGTGGACCACCCCAGCGCTGAAGCTCTCTGAGCCATAGCCCTAGCTGATCCCCACCTGCCACCACCCCATCAATACACCAGACACGACACACCAGACATGAAAATAATGGCAGTTTAGATTCCCAGACACTCATTTTCTGAAAGAATGCCAGCATGCTGGCTCAGCCATGCTACCTGAAGTTGAAGAATTGCCCAGCCATGCCCCCCACCCCAATCCCTAACCCATGAAAACCAGACTCAGGGCACTGAGTTCTGGGGTTCTGCTATCCAGTGGGTACCCTGATGCCCTGCTCCAGTGTCATCCTAATGTACATGTTATTTCCAGGCTCCCACCAGGCTGACCATGAGGTGTCCTTTGACCTTGTTAGACAAGAAGAGAAGTCCCCTCACGCTGACCTGGTGTAGACCCACACACCCAGGGTGCGTGTGGTGCTTTCTGGGTTTGGGGTTTGGGGTCCAGTCTTTGACGGCATCAGGAGCTGCACGAGGAAGGGAGGGAGCTCTGACTAGGACAAATGCCCACCCCCTCCCTGAGTGGGATGCCCGGAGTTCCTCTCCTTAGATCCTTTGGCTTGAGGCCTGGCCCTGTGGAAAGTTGCCCTGTCCACTAGGAAGGACCAGCCCTCAGCTCAGTTGCTCTGGGATAGGATTTCTCAACCTGGGCACCATGGGCATTTGGGAGCAGATAATTGCCGGGGAATCACCCTGTGCGCTGCAGTACAGCTTGCCTGGGCTGTACTCCTCCTCCCAGTTGTGACCAACACAAAATGTCTCCAGACATCACCACATGTCTCCTGGGAGCACGGCTGCCACTCCCTCCGTGATTGAGAATTTCTGTCCTCGGGTGTTTTGGCCTTGTCAGAAAGAAACAATTCCTAGTGCCACTAGAAGTGGCAACGAATGCTAGCAGGCCATATTTCGCAAAACTTACTCCTTCAGATTCAGCTTTTGGAATCGTTTGTCTTTTCTGGATTTTCTGACCAATCCCCCTTCCCTCAGCCCTCTGTGTGTGTGGTCCTGAGGGGGAGAGGAACTCTCTGTGACCTTCCCTGAAGAAGTCAGAGGGGCTGGCAATGGCACAGCTCACTCACTCACTCCAGGCTTCCCACCTGAGCCTCTGAGCTGGGAGGACACTGATGTGAGTAGAGGAGGAGACTAGGAACCAGCCCCAGCTCCAGCTGCTCCCTGCCTGCAGCTCCACATCTCAAGCACCTGCCCTCTTCTAGGCCTGGCCTTCTGGCCCAGCAACTCTGCAAGCCCAGATGCTTCCGGCTGAGGTGACGGTCAGCCTGCAGCGTCCTCTCCCAACAAGTCTGCCTTCCTCGGAAGGAAAAACCGAAGGAAAGGAGTGCAGATGAGGCCCAGCTCTTGCCGTGCGAATTGGCAGCAACAATAATTAATACCCCCGTCCACCCTGGATAAATACCTCCCACTCCCCATGACAAAAGTAAAATTCCTCTCGTGTCAGAGAGGAGTTCACCACTGCTCACAATGATTCAATTGCCTGGCAACTGTTTAACAGCTGCGTTTTTTGCTCTGGGGAAGTGCCCCAAAAGTCCCTTAGAGAAAGTGTGTAATGAAGAAACCAGGGGCCGGGGAGGCTGTGTGCTGGAGGTGCCTGTTGAGATGTCGATGTGCACTGGGTACGTCATCTCCAGGGAGATGGGGACGGGGCTGAGTCTGGAGGGGGCAGAAGAGAAGAAGGGAGATGAGAAAATGGGAGCAAAGCAAGGCCATTCTATCCAGGAACCTAGGAGATCCAGGAACCAAAGGGAGATGGGAGCCACGTCAGGCCAGTGGGGGTTGCTTCAGTTTTGTTTTTTTTGTTTTTTTTGTTTTGAGACAGAGTCTCGATCTGTCACCCAGGCTGGGGTGCAGTGGAGCGATCTCGGCTCATTGCAACCTCCGCCTCCCAGGTTCAAGCGATTCTCATGCCTCTGTCTCCCAAGTAGCTACAACTACAGGCATGTGCCACCACACCTGGCCAATTTTTATGTATTTTTTTTTTCTAGCAGAGATGGGGTTTCTCTGTCTTGGCCAGGCTGGTCTTGAACTCCTGACCTCAAGTGATCTGCCCACCTTGGCTTCCCAAAGTGGCTTCATTTTTTTCTTTTTTTTTTTCTAACAGCAAATGCATCCTATTTGAAAGGGGCGGGAGGGGAGTGTGGGATGTCCTGGCGTGAGGAGGGTCCGTGGAAAATGGATAAGCACTGCAGAGGCGAGAAGCATGGATGGAAAGCTTGGCGTCAAAGCTGCCACAACAGGGCCTACCCACCTCCTCCCAGAAACTGCCTCAGATCCAAGCTCAGGTGGCATCTCCACTCTCCTGGCTGAGGGCACGAGGGACCGAGCCTCCCCTATTGCCACAGGAGCCAACACCAGGGATATCACCCCCCTCATACCACAGTGATGCCCTTTACTTGCTTCTTGATGGTGGAAGTGAAAACTTAGGAACATCTCTTTCATCCAGTATTTCTTCTTCACCTGAAACTGAACACCCCAAGCAGAGGAGCCTTGCTAACTCTGGCTGAAGGGAGGGGTGCTCATATTATTGTTGTTATTAGTCATGAAGCACACTGGCCCGAAAGAAGCTGCAGAAGGCTTCCAGCTGAACTTGTGTGAGCCAGAAGAAATGAACCTTGAGTGTTGGTGTTGCAGGGACACACTGGTGACCAGGATGCGGCCCCACTGATGGCCAAGTGAATGCAGAGAAGTAAACAAGAAATCACAAGGTGCCCTATGCTAAGCCTGGCTGTGGGTTCTGTGGAGGGACTTGGAGTATAACCTGAGCCTCCTATTCTTATCTGGGAGGTGAGGGAGACTTTTGGAAAAACGACATCTAAGCTGCATATCTAAAGGACTGCAGGAAGTGGCCAGCTGAGGCAGGAGGGGCCTGTTTCTCCCTGCTTAACACCTATTGCTCTGCTCTTGCTGGGCTTCCAAGGAAAGAGACATATACCCCTTTACCACCGGCTCCCGTCCAGCCGGTCTTAGAACATCCTTGTCAAAAAGCTTTTAATAGCCAGGCTGGATTCTTCCTGTTGAACTCTAGGGCTATTTCCTCTCAGTCTGTTTATCTTAATGTCTCTTATCTGCCATTGGCAGCACAGGACTTGATCACTTACTTGGGGACATTACTTAAGGGGGAAACTTGTTAACCCTTATAACACCATGTAAAACAGTGTCATGGTTTTGTAAATAGCGTGTTCTCCAGACAGAGGCATCTAATAGAAACATGTGACCTCATGCGTTTCGCTTCTATTCAAAGGAGTTACTATCCTTTCCAAAATAAATGCATAGCCAATTTCAAAATCAAAAGTGTACTTACGAAGTGGTTCTTAAAATGATTCAACATAAGCTAGAAAATTTCAAATGAAAACAGTGCATTGATCAGTCCCTAAAAGCAGCGGCAGAATTTGTTATGGCTTCAATTTTATAATACTGATGATATTCTCCTTAGATAAAAGTATATTGCATGCATTCAGAATTCAGACACAGAGCATTCCCAAGTTATATGCTTGCTGAAAATACCTTTCTACATATGTTTAAATGTTTACACAGACATGCACTTATACATCATCCCTGGTTATTCAATTTCCTTTCTTTTCATAAGCATGAGGCTGAGATTAAAATGCATATGTTTTATATTCCAAGTACATATTTGGGTAGTTTCTATCCTAATGAAGACAAAAACCTTCTAGTACTTGATAGTATAGTAGGGAAATTATAGTTAGCAATCACTCACCATATATTCCAAAGTAGCTGGAAAAGATTTGTAACATACCCAACACACAAAAAAAGATAAACGTGTGAGGTGATGAAGATCTTAATTTCCTTGATTTGATCATTACATGTTTTATACAGGTATCAAAGCCTCACATGTACCCCCAAAGTATGTACAACTATGATATATTATAAATAAATAAATAAATAATAAAAGACAGAAGCCCGACCATGCTATGTTCAATCCACAGCCACGCCCCTCGCTGTGCACTTGATCTCCCCATCCCACACCAGCCCCTGAGAGACAGGACAGAGAACACGGGCAGGGCTCCCCTGCCCTAACCACTGGTCCTCAGTTAGTTATCCTGGCAATACTTCCCAGGCCCTCTGCCCTGGTGCCCCCCACACTTGAGATAGCTCTGTCTATCCCCCTACCCTGCCGGTGGGTCGTGCAGAGGTGAGGCCACTGCTCCAAGCCTCGACGGAGGGCACTGGGGCAGGTGTGCGCCATCCGTCACTGTACCCAAGGCCATATCCCACGCGGGCAGTCCTTCTCCCTTTTCCACATGGAGGCTTGTGAATCTGGGGACAGATTTCAGAATTTAGGATACCCTAGTCCCCTCTCCAGGGCTTTGTCACCCACCTTCCATGTCCATAAAGCTGCAGAGCTTCTGTGGCCATGTCTCAGCACGTTTGATCCAGCATCAGCAAAGAAAGCCCATTATTTAGAAAGCCAGTGGTTGCAGCAGGCACACCCTCTCCAAGCCTACGCTTCCCAAAGTAGAGGTTGGCTATTCCTTACCAAGTATGAATGCTGATTTCCGATGGCCATTAGGGGATAGAACCCCCTCACCACAGGGAAGCAAAGCCAACCTCTTCCTCCTTCCCCTCATTCAGCTCCCATTACTGGCCTGCCTAAGGAACACCTCTGGGCTCTCCTAACAGAAGAAAAGCCCCTGTGTCCTTGTAGCTCACACCTTTGTCCTTTAGTTCCACAAACAGCTGCTACATGCCCACAGTGTACCAAGAACTGGGGCTCTCCCTGTGGTACCTCATCACACCATAGAGGACAGGTGCTGTTCAGAAATTTCTGGTGCTGTTGGTGTCCTGCACTCAAGATGCTTCCCAGAGCCAGACTCCAATCACCGGCAGCCTCACTGGGAGCACAGAAGGTTTCCTGATGCTCACACTCCATAAAGAAACAGGTGGAGACGTGTCCATCAGGACGAGAAGGTGGCCATTGGGAATAGGAAGGACTTTCCTCCTGAGCCATGGCACAAGGGGAGGCAGCCATGGGGAGAGGACAGAGCGGGGAGAGCAAGAAGGAACCTGGGAAGGAAGGTCTCCTGGACCCCTGGAAGTTCCAGGCTGGGGCACAGAGATCAAAGGGCACTCACTGGCCAGAGCTGAGAAGCATCTGCTCCGGTCTCTGGATGCCTGCCTGTCCACCACCAGCTGCTGGAGGGATGTTCTTGTTTGAGGGTGGATTTTATCTGCACAAGCTCCCCAGTGGCGAGGGTCCCAGGAAATGAGTGCTGCACAGACATTCTTCAGGCAAAAAGCCTTTTCCCACCCCCACCCCACATTATAGATGCGCAGAAGAGACTGGTGTGACCAAGTTACCAGCTCCCAGGTGGGGCAGGACTGGCCCTAACAACCCTGGAATTCCAATATCCTGTCCAGTGTGTGCTCTGAGGTTGGAAGACCCCAGAGCACAGTCTGCTATCTTCTCAGCAGCTGCAGAGGTCACTGGAGTCGTAACATTTCTCCAGGATGGGAAAGGAGGAAGCAGCAGTCGCCTACATCTCCCGGAAACCCTGCCAGGGACCAGATGTCGCACGGGCTTCCCGGCACGCTTTGTGGAATCATCCAATCTGAAGTCAGGCCTCCTCAGGGTGCAAATGCTGGCTTCTGCCTTGGAGAATTATTAACTCTGGGTTTTTTAAGGCAGCCGCTTGCATTCAGCTCTCAAAACCATCAGAGGCACGAAGCACATAGGGTGCAGACCGCTCTCATGCCAGGTCACATGATAGACGAGAAAGTAATCCCTGAGGTCAGAGTCGCTCCCACCAGGCCCATAAAAGTGGTTAATAAAGCATAAGGAAGCCTCTCAGAGAGGCCAGGTGGTGGAAGTTTTGCTGAACCTGGGGTGTCCAGGAAATGGATCATTTGGGGTTGTTTATGCATTGATGTCGCTCTGGTGAGTGGGTAGTAAGTAAATCCACCTCATGTGGCTTCTTGTCAACCTTGAAGCTCACTAGTATAAACAGACCAGGCCAGATGTCCAGGTCACCAGGAATGGTCAGGGGCACGACCCTTCTGCCCCTGGGCTGGCTGCCCTATTTGCTTCCAGCACCTCTTGATAACCCCCTTCTTTTTCTTTGGGACCAGTGGTTCCCAAACTGGGGTGCCTAGACCAGCAGCATCAGCATCACCTGGGAGCTTGTTAGAATCGTGCATTCCCAGGTCCTCCCTAGAACCACTGAATGCAAGTCCTCGGGACACCTATACCTGCATCTAACAAGCTCCCCAGCCATCCCCATACATCTGAATGTTTGAGAACCACTGACCTCTAGGCTCACTCCTAACTGGGCCCCTGCTCCCAGGGGTTTCTTCCTCCAAGTCGTGTTTTCTACACAGGCAGAATTACCATTTCAAATCCCCTACAGCCATGTCACACTCCCCCTTATGTCTGGAGACCCCTCCATTGCCTTCTGAATAAATTCTCACCATTTTCAAGGCTATTCACTTTTTAAAAATTGTGATAAAATACACATAACGTGAAATTTACCACTTTATTTATTCTCAATATAGAGGTCAGTGGCATAAGCATGCTCACATTGTGGTACAACCATAACTACCTTCCATCTCCAGAACTCTTTTAATATTGTAAAACTGAAACTCTGTCCCCGTTACACACTAACTCCCCATTTCCCTTTCCCACAGTCCCTAGCAACCACCATCCTGACCTCTGTTTCTGTGAATTTGACTACTCAAGAGCTTTTGTGTAAGTGGAATCACATGGTATTTGTCCTTTTGTGACTGGCCTATTTCACTTAACATAATACCTTTAAGGTTCACCCATGTTGTAGCATGTCAGAATTTCCTTTCTTTCTAAAGCTGAATAATATTTCATAAAATGTATAGGCCACCTTTTGTTTATTCATTCATTTATCAGTGGGCACTTGGGTAACTATTTTAAATTGTGGTAAAAGACACATAACACTAAATTTATCATCTTGTCCATTCTCAATATAGAATTCAGTGGCCTAAGTACATTTACCTTGTTGTGCAACCATAGCTACCTTCCGTCTCCAGAATTCTTTTTATCTTGTAAAACTGAAACTCTGTCCCCATTACACACCAACTCCCCATTTCCACCACCTAACTGTTGGAAATGGCCTTTTAGCTATTTATTGTAAAAAAAAAAAATACTGCTATGAACTTAGGTGTACAAATATCTCTTCTCGATGTTCTGCTTTCAATTCTCTCACGTATATATCCAGGAGTGAAATTGCTGGATCACATGCTAATTTTATTTTTAATTATTGAGAAACGCCATACTGTTTTCCATAAGGAGTGCCATGAAAACTAGCCTTGCATTCCAGGAACAAATCCTACCTGGTCACGGTCTATGATCCTTTTAATGTGCTGTTCAATTGTTTGCTAGTATTTTCGTTGAGGATTTTTGCATCAATATTCATCAAGGATATTGATCTGTAGTTTTCTTTCATTGTAGTGTCTTTGTCTGGCATTGGTATCAGAGTAATTCTGGCCTCATAGAATGAGTTTGAAAGTGGTCCTTCCTCTTCAATGTCTTGGAAGAGTTTGAGAAGGATTAGTATTATGTTTTCTTTAAATGTCTGGTAGAATTCACCAGTAAAACCATTAGGTCCTGGGCTTTTCTTTGTTGGGAGATTTTTGATTATTAATCCAATCTTCTTTTGATTACTGATTTAATCTTCTTATTGGTCTGTTCAGATTTTGTATTTCTTCATAATTCAGTCTTGGTAGGTTGTATGTTTCTAGAAATTTATCCATTTCTTGTATGTTATTCAATTCATTGGCATATCATTGTTTATAATTTTCACTTATCATACTTTGCATTTCTGTGGTATCAGTTGTAATGTTCCCTCTTTCATTTCTGATTTTATTTGAGACTTCTATCATAGTTAGTCTAGCTAAAGGTATTTCAATTTTGTTTATCTTTTCAAAAACCCAACTCTCAGTTTCTTTAATCTTTTGTATTATTTTTCTAGTCTTTATTTCATTTATTTCTGCTCTGGTCTTTGTTTTTATCTTTCTTCTACTAACCTTGGACCTAATTTGTTCTTTTCCTAGTTCCTTGGGATATAAAGTCAGGTTGTTTATTTCTGACCTGTCTTTATTCTTAATGTAGACATTTATCAATATAAACTTTCCACTTAGAAATGGTTTCACTACATCCCATAAACTTTGGTATGTGATATTTTCATTTTCATTTGTTTCAATATATTTTTTGAATTCTCTTTTGATTTCTTCTTTGACCCACTGTTATTCAGGAGCTTGTTGCTTCATTTCCATGTTTGTGAATTTTTCAGCTTCCTCCTTTGATTGATTTCTGGTTTCATAACATTGTGGCTGGAAAAGATCCTTGATGTGATATCAATCTCGAATTTGTTAACACTAGTTTTATGGCCTAACATATGATCTCTCCTGGAAAACATTCCCTGTGAGCCCTTGAGAAGAATGTGCCTTCTGCTGCTGTTGGATGCAGTGTTTTGTATATGACTGTTAGGTCCATTTAGTGGGAAGAGTAGTTCCAGCGTTTCCTCTTGATTTTCTGTCTGGATGATCTGTCCATTATTGAGAATGGGGTACTGAGGTTCCCTACTGCTGTTGTACTCCTGTCAATTTTTCCCTTCAGGGTTGCTAACATTCACTTTATGTATTTAGGTGCTCCACGGTGGGCACACATTTTTATGTGCTGTGTATCTGGGAATGTCTGAATCTCTCCCTCATTTTTGCATCTGTTGAAGGCCTTCAACTTTCTGCTTTATTTCTTCTCCCTGATCCTTGTGCTGGTACCCCCTTCCATATGGCAGCAGTCAGTACTGCCCCCAGGGTCTCCATCCTGATATCCCAAGCAGGCTGCTCTTCCCATCAACACTCCAAGATGCGTGGGACCAAAACCAGTTCCACAGGCAGCCCGCAGACAAGCCAGAACGCTGTGAACATGTTCCAGTCTTTGCCTTGTGTCCCAAGGGAGGTACCAATAATAGGGTGGCCTCCTCCTGACTGTGCTGGGGAGGAGGTGGGGCAGAGGTGAGCCAAATGCCACAAAATTTCCTGCTGCTTTGAGTGTGGTTTTGTCCTCATGGGGAGTTTGCGTGATTGCTGCAGATCCTTAACCAGTTCCTGGAAGTCCCACAGGGCAACCTGGGACCATGTGTTGCCCCTCACCTGGTGCTTCCATAGAGGAGCAAGGGCCTGCAGCATCCTAGGCCACCGTCCTGCTGACATCACTCCTGCACGGCCTTTCCCTTTCACTAAGTCACATCGGTAGTGCCTTTCCTCTGATGAGGCCTCCCAACCTTCGTCTGGCCTCCAGGGCCCTGTGCACAGGCCTTTTTTATAACATGTGCCCCTTTCTGTTCCAGCAGAGGTGCTCTCTTGCTCCAAGCGTGAGAATCCCTGGGGACTTGCTGGAGCCAGAGTCCCAGGATCATCTCCCTATGAATCCAGGCAGAACATCTGGGCTAGAACCCAGAAATCCAGTCTCTAGCAAGTGCCCCTGGTGATTCTTAACAAGGAGACTATGAAAACATAGAGTCTTACTGAGCAATGTCATCTCCCAAACTCAGTGAAATTCTACCAGATAAAAGGATGATCGCCAACATCTTTGCCCACTTACTGCTTGCAGACACTGCTCTGCACAGTAGATGCATAATCTTTCAGTAACCTGTGCAATCAGTCCTATTATCATCTCATTTTACAGATGAGAACACTGAGGTACAGACTGCTGAAGCAATTTCCCCAGGTGACCTAGCTGGTAAGTAGAGGATTTCAGCTTGAGCCCAGGCCTTTGTCTCCTTGCTCATAGTCTTCATAGCTCTGCTGTCGGTGTTTAATTATTCAAGTCTGTCTCCTCAGAGACGTCATGATACTCTAGCATGCCAACACGCCTCAGCCACTTGCACACCATGAAGGCCTCATCTCTGGCTATGCCCACAGCAAAAAAACAAACAAACAAACTAAAAATAAAATAATGACTTCTCCCACTAGGACATCCCTGCATGTAGACCAAGGGCCCTTTTTAAGTTCCTCTCTCATCCTGCCCAGGCAGCACTTGGTACTGTTGACTACAGGCTTCTATGAGAGCTCTTGTGCCTGCATTCTGATGAGGTGTTCTCCAGCTCCTCTCACCTCTCTGTTTTTGTGGGTGCTCTCCTCTGTCCTTCCATGAAGTGCTGGGGTGCATGGGGGCTTATATCTAAACCCTCTTCTCCTGGACAACCTCACCATCCACATACCGGCAACTCCCACCCCTGGGTGTTCTTCCCAGACCTCTCTTCTGCTTCCCAGATTCAGATCCCTGCTCTCTGCTTCTCTGTGGACAGCCCTTTAGCCTACCCAGCTCAGCACATGCAACGCTAAGCTCAGGGCCCGCCTCCTGGGTATGCCTTCTTTCCAGTCCCTGCCCATTACCCAGGCAACTGTCCAACCAGACGTGTTTGGGTTCTTAAGACTCTGATATGTGGTCTTGGACACATCGATCCTCATAAGTGTTCCATATGTATTGTAATCCATCAGGCTGAGCTCACTTTTCCACTAAATCATGCCCAACTGGCAGTGGCTGAACACAACCGGAGTTCATTTCGTCGTCACACAACATTACAAGGTGGCTGCTTCTCGTGGTTGGTCAGTGACTCAACAAAGCACCAGCGGTGCCAGCCCCACCTCTTACAGCCCTTCCCTCCACCCTGCCCTGGATCTTCTGGGTCACCTCTCATCATGCTCCAAAGCTCTGCTCAGACCTTCCCTCATCCAGAGACTGCTGCGTGGTCCCTGCTTCAAAATGGTGAGCTGTGAGATGGGACAACAGGGTACCCTTCGCAGAGCTGGTAGGAAGTTGAAGGAGTGCCTGGCTACACACCCCTCTCAGGATGCTGGTGTGCAGTAGAGGCTCAGAGATGGGCCTATCCTTTTTCTCTGCTCCACCAGTACCAGCCCTCCCCATTCACAGCCCTGTCCACACAGGGACAGCCCATGTGTTCCCTGCCCTCCCAGACACTGTGGGGCTGTGAAGACAGGGACTTTGTCTCCTGCCTGTGTCTCCCTGCAGCCTAGCACAGAGCCGCTCTCATGGTGGACATCAATAAATATGCACCCAAGGATTAACTGTGGAGAACGGGATGACAGCAAGAGAAGCAGTTTTAGGTGAGTGGTTCCCAAGCTTTAGCGTGCATCACAATGCCCTGGGCAGTTTGCTTAAATGCAGATTTATGACTCTGTAAGTCCAGGTGGGGCCAGAGGCTACCACTGCTGGCCCTGCCATCCTCCCCTGGGAGCCCCTGCGTGAAATGGACAGTATGAGACGTTGAGAAACCTTCCCCAAACCGCGGAAGCTGACCCTTCAGGTGACAAAAGCCACTTTCTGCCAGTCCACCTCCAACTTCAGCCGCAGCTACTGTGGATACTCTGGACAGCTCAGAGCCTCCTGGTACAGGATGTCTCCGTCCAAGCTTGGTTCACCTGTCCGCATCCTGTCCCTAGGGTACTCTGATGCCAGGGAATCCTGCCAGGCCCTACAAGCACAGCCCAGAGTGCAGGGGACTAACAGCCAGTGGAGCAGCAGAAGAACCTCCGCTCCCACCCCTCAGGAGAGTGAGACTACCAGGCACGGGGCATTGGAAAGAATCTTTGAGGGGCTGCCATGGTTCCCCCTTCATAATATGCCCCTCCTCCAGTCCCTTCTTTTCCCCACCCCTATAATCCTGTAATCACTTCCCAAATAAACTCCTTGGAAACTTCTTGTCTCAGGCTCTGTTTTAGGAAGAGCCTAAACCAAGCAAGTGCACAGTCAGTGGAGGAAGTACAGTGCTCAGCACCCTGCCCTGGCATCCTCCCGCCATGGCTGGTCATAGTCACTGTTTTCTAAGGGGGTCAACCACACCTACACCAACAACCCGACTTGGAAGAATGGAGACCCAAGCAGAGGCTCTCCATTCCCCAGAACAAAGATGAGACCCCGGATTGGTTTGGTGTTTGACTAACAGATATTTACTGGGTGCCTACTGTGTACAAACAGTGGACCACAAATTGAGGGTCTGTAGTGGTGCATGATGTTCTGATGGGACCCCTGCTGTCTACCAGGGAAGGAGAACATGAGGAGCAGAGGGTTAAGGTGCAAGAGTACCTTCAGTTAAGGAGTAGGAAATTATAATTTGATTCCACAAAGAGGTGAAGCGACAGAGATGGCTTCCAGCCCTGGCCAGGAGGCATGGAGATGCTGGTGATGCTAGCTTCAAAGATGCGAAACAAACCGCGGCTCAACCCCATCCCACCTCATGACTCCTGGCTGCCAGCAGCCTGGCTCCAGGCCCAGAGGGGATGTCTCTACCCATTTGCTTTGCTGTCTTCTCAAAGATAGAATTCCTTTGGAAGGATTGATAGGACAAGAGTACAGCCATCTTAACGGGATTGCACCACCTTAAAGTATCAAGCTTTTATGTCTCGGAAGTGTCTGTTGCTACCTGACCAAACTGGCCCATTTCTTCAACAGAACATAAGGATCCTAATCACAACAAAGCTTACTGAAGTCCGGTCAGCACTCTCCCAACACCTCCCCGATAGGAACCTCTCTTAGAGGACACTTCCCCCACCGAGCCCTTTTAAAAAGTCAGGGCGTGGTGGCGGGTGCCTGTAATCCCAGCTACTCCAGAGGCTGAAGCAGGAGAATTGCTTGAATCCTGGAGGCGGAGGTTGCAGTGAGCCTAGATGGCATCACTGCACTCCAGCCTCGGTGACAAGAGTGAAACTCCGTCTGAAAATAAAATAAAATAAGCGGTAGGCTGGAAGTTGGCTCCTAACCCTGCCTGCCGGAAGGGCTTCTGACTGTCGAGCCACCTTCTCGTCTCTCCCTTCCTTTCATCTCTCTGCCGTAACAGGGACCAGCTAGACTTTGAGATTTGAATAAAAATATTTTTTAAAGCCAGGAAGGTGAATTTCCTGTTCCTATCTGTCTTAAAATGTCTTGTGTTGGCATTTCTCCCTTGCTGCTTCTTTAGTGAAAACACTGCGAGGTTACAGAGCCACACCGTTTCATATTACCAGCTGATGTCCAAAAGGTGTGCGCCTTTCCCTCTGAGGGGCGCCTCCCGCTGACTCCCTAGTGGACCCATGTTAGTGAGACATGGGTCATTGGTGGACCATGGGGCTGAGTGGTTTGCCTCTATTCACCTGCTCCCAACCTGGCCTGCACATTCAAATCACCTGCCCCGGTTTGTAAGCCTCCAACACCCAAGCCTCACTCAAACCAACGAAATCTGCATCTCTAGGGTTAGCACCGGGACTTCGGAAATCTGGACACTCCCCTGGTGATGATCATACGCAAGCAAGGCCAGGAGCAGAGCTCTTTCCCAGTGATGGCCACTATCTTACTGATGTGTGCAGCTGATCCCAACAGGAACAGGACAGGAGACACCCCTCAGCCGAATCCTGTCTCTCTCCACACACAGAGACTAATGGGGCTATCGTTGTGTGCCCACAACAGCATTTTTCAGCAGGGCACTAAAACAGTTTTGTCAAAACTGAACAAATTGTACATCTCTTTTGAAGAAAAAAGAATGCATCATAGATCTCCTGCATTAATTCTCATTGCAATGTGACTTAAATCTGAAACATCATGAAATTAGGCATATATTTCACACATTTTATAGCTTTTATATAACTATAAACCAAAATAATTTTTAAATTCAGTACTATAAAACTACAAACCCAATAAAAGACAAATAAAGCGCATTAATTTAATGTGACAGTTGATGTCGTTTTGAAGAAAGTAATTTACCGATATCGGGTTTAGAGCCTATATGCTATTGCCTCAGGGCTAGTTTTATAGACAATGTTTCTGGATTTTAATTTCAATAAAACAAATACAGAGAATGTCTGTCCCATAGCTACGCTGTTCCAAGGATGTTAATAACTGGAAGGCTTTGTTTCCTGGCTAAGGATAATCCATCCTTCCAACCCGGGTTAATCTCTCTGGAGACGCTTCTCTTTCAGGTCCTCAGTCAACAGTCCAGGTGTGGCCTAGGTTCTTCTCCGTCCATAGTTTAACCCATTGACAAGTCTTGTCAGCTCCTCTGCAGTCCCCCCATGGCCACCCTCTCCTGTCTCCCACCCTTAGCTGTCTGCCATCCATTTTCCACCTAACATAAATCCAACTATTAGATGTTATCCGGTAGCTTCATCTGTTGTTAGATTCCCATTGCATTTTTAATATAATTCACTTTTTTCTTCGTCCCACCAAACTCCCCATGATCAGCCCACTGCCTGCTCCTCCAACATCTCACATACTGCTCCACTGGTCTTCCTTCTGCTCTCCCAGTGCCCAGGCCCTGACCACCTTGGGTCTTTGTGCAGACGTATCTTCCTTCACTGTTCCTGTGATCTTTCTTAGAGCCAGCTTCACGCCACCTTGTCAAAGAGCTGCAGCAGTCACTCTGCCCTGCCCCTGGGGTCTATGGAGCACCTGGCATGATCTGCTACTTTTGTCTTTATTTCTTTGTTTGTCTCTAGTACTAGTTTAGCTACTAAAAGTTGCTATATCAGATAAACCCCCAGAATCTCATGGTTTAATGAGATATAAAATTCAAGTTTACTTTGCACTCATGTGAAATCAAAAATGATTGCTCCTGGTTGGCAAGTGGCTCTCCTCCAAGCAGTGACTCAGAGACTCTGGCTCTTACTACTTGGGGCCCCTTCACCTTCATGACACAGCTCCCAGCCATGCCAGGGAGACAGGAAGTGGACACAGCCTCAATCCTCAGGAAGCAGTCTCTGACTTAGGCATGCACGATTCACTGAGTGTGGTAGAGAATCTATTCCCCAACACTCTCTTTACTCCAATTTCTGGGTACCAGAATTTATTCGCTTGGCCTTTTCAACTTCATTGAGTGGGAACAATGCCATAAGTAAACATGCAAACATAGCATGGACGTCATTACCCATGTGTGATGGACACCCAGATCGTCCCTGATATGCTTATGTTAATATTGAAAATCATTATCCAAACACAAGCCCAAAATGATTGCATGTACTTCTATAAATGTACAAATATAATGGAAATAATGAAATCTACCCAAATGTGAACAAAGACAGACAATTTATGCAGAACTTGCTACAGCAGGACATTCGGCCACTGTCACTTGTGTTTGCAGAGGCTCCCAGGCAGGTTGAGGGGTGGGGAAGCTTCACTGTGGGAAAAGCGAAGGCCCAGGTGGGCCCTACTGCAGGCTGTCAGCCTGGGAAAGCTGGAGTGGCCTGCTAGAAGAGGGGGATGTCCCATGGGATTGAGGAAGGGTGCCTATTTGACATTCTGTTGTTGGTTCTGAGTTGGAAGCAGCAATAAAAAACGGGAAGCTGGCAGTTTTTCGGAGTCCTAACTCTTCTGGGCCAACAGCTGCAGAGACTGTGAGCTAGACCTCTATTGCCATACATGGTCTGCCATTGTCTGTTCAGTGTACCTGTCTATCTACTATCTATCATCTATCATCTCTCTAATATCTATCTATTGTCTATGTTATGCATTATCTATTTCTCTATTATCTACTATCCATCCATCCATCTATCTATCTATTGTCTATCTATCTATTGTCTATCTATCTGTCTACCTATCTGGATCTTCCACTGATGGGCTCTCCGTTTGAAAACGTTTGTATAGAAAAAAGTCATATTGCAGCAACACGAATAATCATGGAGGATATTGTGCTAAGTGAAATAAGGCAGGCACAGAAAGAAAAATACTGCATGATCCCATCACTTACACGTGGAATCTGCAGAAGTCAGAGTCACAGCAGCAGACAGTAGAACGGCGGCTACCAGGAGCTGAAGGGCAGCAGGGCTGGGGAGGATGTTGGTCAAAGAGTACAAAATCTCAGTTAGAAGGAGGAGTATTGATAGCAATTAATACTCAATTAATATTAGTATTAATAAATTCAAGAGATCTATTGTACAGTATGGTGACTATAGTTAATAACAATGTATTGTGTACTTGAAAATTATTAAGGCCGGGTGCGGTGGCTCAAGTCTGTAATCCCAGCACTCTGGGAGGCCGAGACGGGCGAATCACAAGGTCAGGAGATCGAGACCATCCTGGCTAACACAGTGAAACCCCGTCTCTACTAAAAAATTCAAAAAACTAGCCAGGTGAGGTGGCGGGCGCCTGTAGTCCCAGCTACTCAGGAGGCTGAGGCAGGAGAATGGCGTAAACCCGGGAGGCAGAGCTTGCAGTGAGCTGAGATCCAGCCACTGCACTCCAGCCTGGGCAGCAGAGCGAGACTCCGACTCAAAAAAAAAAAAAAATTATTAAAAGCATTCATTTTAAGTATCCTCACCACAACAAATAAGTATATGAGGGAATGCATATGTTAATTAGCTTGACTTA
Source organism: Colobus angolensis palliatus (assembly GCF_000951035.1). Taxonomy (NCBI): domain Eukaryota; kingdom Metazoa; phylum Chordata; class Mammalia; order Primates; family Cercopithecidae; genus Colobus; species Colobus angolensis. The sequence goes on from NW_012115955.1 coordinate 2,337,764, forward strand.
GCCCTTCTGCAATGTATACATATATCAAAACATCATGTTGCACACTATAACTATATACATATGCACACAGGTACACACACTCACACCCACACACATAAGCACTCTCACACTTAACTCCCCTCTACATACACCCACACACAGGCACATACTCAGTTGACATACACACTTGGCACACTCACGCATACATACATGCATCCACTCATATTAATACACAAAAGCATTCACACACTCAACAAACCCCCCCACACACCCTAACACACATAAGCACTCACACACAACACCCACACACACACTAACACACACAGGCACGTACACTCTTGACACACACACTTGGCACACTCACGCATACATACACAAATCCACTGACACAATACACATACACACATGCACATGTACATGTGTTCACAAGCAATCCCACACATCCACACACACTGCCACATGCACGCAGATTCACACACACATACAAACAGCACATTCACATGTCACATGCACTCACTCACATTCCCATGTTCACACACAGCACAGCCACACATACATGCACTCACACTCATACACACCCGCATGCACCTGTTCACACCACTCATGTGGTCACAGGCGCACCTGCACTCGTAGTGCTGAGTGATAGCCCCAGCAGAGAAAGCTGCAGCAGGAGGAAGGCAGAGCTGTGGGTCCCTTGGTGCCTGACACACCATGGCATCGGGCTGAGGCTGGGCACAGCTGAGACATCCTTGTTCCCTTCCTTTGAGGCCTCTCCTGCCACCCTCAGGAGTTGCCCCTCACTGAGGCACATCCTGGAGAATCCTCTCCCTGGGCTCTTTTCCTGGGCTTGCAGCCTGAGACATGCTCCTTGCTCCTAAGGGACCAGAATGCCTGCCAGAGCCCCGACCACCAAGCACTCATCACCCCATCCCGCCCTGCTCACTGCTCACCACCTGGCTGGCCATGTCCCCAGCAGCCACAGGCTTCTCCATACTGCAGCATGATCCTTGCTTTGCTTGGTCAACTCCTCATGCCTCAGCCTCCAGCTCGGTCCCCACCCCTCTGAGGATGCCCCAGACCCCTTCCTTGGCCCCATGGTCCTCTGCCACATACCACTGTCCTCGATTGCCACGCACTGTGTGTGTGACTCTCACTCTTTAGTGGACTTTCATGGATCAGGAGCCGGGTCTATTTTGCTCATCCTTGACTTCCCAGGGCCTAAAGTACCATGCTGGGCACATAGTGGGCATTCAGTGAATATTTGGAGGAGGGGGAATAAATGAATTTCATATAAAGTTATCAAATCAGTTAACAAAATCTACAGCAGCCACCAATGTCTAATCAAAACCTTGCAATGAATAATATAATTTACTGACTCATGAAAACAATACAGCTCCATCAGCCATCTTCATGCCTATTTACACAGCTGCAGTTCAGCAGTATCTCAGACAACATTAACAGAAAATTCTACAAGGTGGTCACCAACTCTAAGAACAGACATGAATGTATATTCATTTTGTTTTTTAATACAGGGTCTCACTCTGTCACCCATGCTGGAGTGCAGTGACGCGATCTCGGCTCACTGCAGCCTTGAACTCCCAGGCTCAAGCAATCCTCCCACTTCAGCCCCCCAAGTAGTTGGGACTACAAGCACGTGCCACCACATCTGGCTAATTTTTTGTATTTCAGAGAGACAGGGTTTCACCCCGTTGCCCAGGCTAGTCTCGAACCCCTGAGCTTAAGAGATCCGGCTACCCAGCTTCCCAAAGTGCTGAGATTACAGGCGTGAGCCACTGTGCCCAGCCTTAATGTTTGATTTATGTTCCATTCCAAGGTAAAGTAATATTATCATTATTTCCAGATTCTGACCACCTGGTAAATAACCAGGTAAAAAGGCAACTTTAGATGCTAGTTCTGGGCCCATCCCAAACAAAAATCAGCTAAGATCCTCTTGTTTCGTTGAGGAAAAGGACTTCATTATGTAATAATAACTAGGTGTCACAATCAACCCAGGCGAACTAAGGACAGGATATAAAATGACTTAGAAACATGAATTCAACGGGAACACACAGTTCTGTGTTCAGCCTATGTGATTAGATCATTGCAGGTTTAATGTGAAGGACATCTCAGCTCCTGTAGTTGTGGCAACAGATTAGCACAAATGTATTGGCTTCGGACAACATGAAGTTATTATTCTGTAGCTCTGGAGGTCAGAAGTCCTATATTCCTCTCATCAGGCTAAAACCAAGGTGTTTGCTGGCCAGTGTTACTTCTAGAAACTCCAGGGGAAGATACGCTCCCTGGCCTTTTCCCACACTCCTTGGCTCACAGCCGCTTCCTCCACCTTCAAGGGGCATCATTCCAGTGTCTCCTTCTGTCCTTTCATCTTTTCTCTCTTAACTCCATCTCTAACTTGTCTGCCTTTCTCTTATGAAGATCCTGGCTATATATTGGGCCCACCCAGATAATCCAGGAGAGCTTTTCCATCTCAGAATCCTTAAATTAGTTCTATCTGCAAAGGGACTTTTGCCAAATAAGGTCATACATTCACAGGCTCCAGATATTAGAATGCAGACATCTTTGGGGAGACTATTTAGCTGACCACTCTAGATAAATACCAAATAAAATAAAGGTGGTTTGGATAAATTTGTGCATTTGTCAGAAAACATCATTTCCCTGAAAACCCTTGAGGGACTCCTGATGGAGTTAAATGTGATTATTTTAATCTCCTGGCAATTTTACATTCCACAGGGAGTAGCAGCAAGGAGGATTGGAAAAAGGCTCAAAGTAGGTCTACAGAGCATTCATCTACTGGATTAGAGCTGAACTGGCTGGCCAGGTGCCATGGAAACACATTCTCTTTCCCTCTCAGCTGCTTCTATTGCACCTGCCCGGTGGATTAAGGAGTGACTAGATTTTCCTGAAAGCTTCTCAAGTCTTGCTTAAAATAGATGTTTCCAGAAAAGTCATGTGGAAAAAAACAGTGTGGATCTATTAATACTTTATAATGGACTTAAGAAATAAGCCACTGTTTGACTGAATCCGTGCAGAGGAACAAGAAGAGACAGCACAAAGGTGAAACCGGTAACATGAGGTACTGTTTTGTTTCCTTCCATTGGACCTTCTTCCCACTACCCCACCACCAGCCTCTATGCCAGCAAACTCAAGTCTCTAATCCTCAAAGGCAGCCCCTGTAATCATGATTTACATGACTTCAAACCACCAGTTAATGTCTTAGAGGCACTTGTGGCCATTGTTCACAAAAATAACTGCCTAGAGTCCAATGGTCCACAAGGCGCCAACACAGAATTTTGCAAAACTCCACTGCCAGATTCCTCCTCAGCTCTTACCTTTTCCTTTTCTGTGTGCAGAAGTGACGAGTAAAGCCTGCCAGCCCCTCCTCTTGAACCATGTCTCTGCTATAGGCTTTCCAGGACGCTTGCTATGCCCGGTCCCAGCTGCACCGCCTCAACCTGGGCCTACTGTGGCATCCTGAAGGCTTTCCCACTCTCAGCCTCTTCTCCATCAACCCACACTACAGGACTTCCCATTTCTCTCCCCTTACACGCCTCCCACCCTCCATGCCACAATCTCTGGCTTTCTTTTGTTTCCTAACACACACGGTGCCTTCTTTCACATTTTGAGGACTGGGCCAGCTGTTCCCTCTGCCCAAACATCTTTCCTCTTGCTCTCGGCCACGACGCTGCTCCCACGCCATCAGCCTGAATGCCACCACCTTGCATCACATCGAGCATGGGTTCTCCAACTCCGGCCCTCCTGCACTGCACCGATGTTTCTTTTGGGCTGTTTTCACACTCTGTAATTGTTTACCCTTTTACTGGGTTAAACTCCATTTCCTGAATTGGACTGCGCAGGGAGGGAGATGCTGTTGCCCTCTTCCTGGAGTTTCCTTCCAGGTCCACCAGGCTGACGCTTCTGGACACTCTCCACCTCTCCTTCCCCTCCCAGGGGAGAATGACGGACTTTCTGAGGAGAGGAGCAGGAATACTTCTTGCCAGCAGTTCACTGGTCTACACAGGGCTGGGGTGTGCTCTGCCCCCTGCAGCAGTGTTGTGGGGACAGCCCTTGCGCAGGGAGGCCTGGGCTTCCTGGCCTTGCCTGGCCATAGGTCAGGTGAACCCATGGTCCCGGGTGTCCAGTGGTGGCATCTCTTGCCTCAGATATGACTTAGACTTATCACTTTCAACGTTGACGCCCTGACCACCATGTGCTGGGTTTAGGAGTTCAACATATGAACTTGGGGAGACACAGTTCAGTCCACAGTGCTATGGGAGATCTCCTCACGACCAGCCTTCCACCCAAATCACCCACTAACGTCTACATTTCACCTCTGGAATGTGATAACAAAGGAGAGCACTTTCTCCAGAACCCAACCATCACATGCTCTGGAGATGACATTTCAGGTACCTTGTGACTGTCCTGATGCTTTTCCTGGAGGCCCACTTGAACGGAAATTGAAAAATGGGCCCATCTGCTCCTCCCTTCCTTTCTTTGTCTGGTCTAATTTCCCTGCGATGATCCAGGGAGCTTCCATCGAAAACTAGATGGATGATGATTTGTTCTGAAATACCACATCCTCAAAGAAAAATCCAATTTAAAATGGAGAGCAGCAAACAGCTGTAGGATCGGGAATTGGGAATTGATTCTGGTGATTATAGCTTTTTCCAATTATTGTTCGGCTCTGAAACCTGTGCCTCTGATGTGCACGTCTGAACATACCCTACGAATACCCATCCCAGCCAAACAGAAGAGGAGGTGTTCCCAGAGCCAGGATGTCGTGACCCGCGTCCCTGGGCTGGTATAATAACGCTTCAGTGTGGATGCCGACAGGTTAGGCAGCCTCCCCAGTAAGGGCTCCTATGAGTGTGCCAGGGATAAACACGTCTCACTCTCAACCAATTTCCCTAAGCAAACCAATTCCAGGAAGCAAGAGAAGAAAAAACATTTCAACAGAACAGTTCCACATGTGTGGAGCAGGAAGTAGCAGATCCTGGATGCTCTAAGAAAAAGAAAAATGGACCTAAATTTCTTGAACTCTGTTTAAATATTTGAGGATATGAAATAACGCTGTGTGACTTTAAGACAGGTACATAGAGATAAGCCTGTTCCTCAGGTTTTACCCAGGAATCGATTGATGTTTGCATTAGAAACATTTTAAACTTTCCCATCAGAATGGAACCACAGGCAGGCTCTTAAGCTTTAGAATCAGACAGCGTGTTAGGATACTCATGGCCTAGTACAAATCTCCCCTGCCAGGCTGTCCACAGTGCAATGTCAACAGGCCAGACTGTTACCCAGTATCTGCACAGGGGCCACCACACCTCTCCGAACCCTCAGCCTGGCCTCCCTCCACCCCACCTACCACACTCCAGAGCCCCCAAGCCTCTGTTTCTCCAACATTCTGAGTGAGTTTCCACCTCACGGCCTTCGCCTTGGCTGTTGCCCTGGCCTGGAAGACCCTTTCCCCAGGAGCCTACCTGGCTGTCTCATTCACTGTGCTTGCAGTCTCCATTCAAATATCGCCCTATTTGAGGGGTTGGCTTATTTGAGGCCAGGCTTCCCTGGTCACACTTCAATCTCTTTCCCCTTTTCTCCTGGTACTTAGCACTGATTGTCCCCATCCCGCCCAGAAAGGAAGAGCCTGCCGGGCATGGACTTCATTCGATAGCTTCTGCTCCCTGCTGCGTCCCAGACACCTAGAATAGAGCTGCATGCAGCAGGTGTCCAGTAAATGCTGGTTGAGTGAATGAGCAGACATAGCACATGCCCCGTCATATCATGAACTCCCAGAGAGCAGGTTCTGTCTCGTTCATGTTCACGCTGGCAGCCTGTTGGTGGGCATTCAGCAAAGGCAGGGGTTTGATGGAATGCAGCTTTTCCATAGCTCTGCAAGCGGCCGCTGTGCGGTGCTCCTTTTCTCTCAGCTGGAGGCAGGGCTGGACTCCACCTTGCTCCTCTTGGGAGGGACACTTGGAGACAAATATGAAATGTTGCTGAATCCCTAGTGCTTTAGAAGACACCATCCAGAATGTTTGGAAACTCCAAATCTTTGTTTTCTATCTTTGTCTTTCTATCTTTCTCTCCCACACATGTGGGAGAGAAGGGTGGGTGTGTGGTGAGAAGGTTTCTATCTTCTATATTGGAATCACACAAGGAATTTGCCCTGTTTTTCTGAAAAGCCCAGTTAAGCGTTCTATCAGGCCTGGCAGACAGTTACAGTGTGGTAACAACCCAAATCACAGTGACTTAGCACAGCCAGAGTTTGTGTTTCACATGTCCCAAGCTTGTCCTGGGCCCAGGCATTTCTTGGCCTATGGGATTGGCATTCAATGCTACCCATGGTATTTCCACATCAGCACACGCTTCCCCAATCAGGGAGGCAGGGGAAGAAAGAGAGAGGCAAGTGTTGGTAATAAAATACTTCCAGGCCACTGACCAAAGCAAGTCAGGTAGTCCTAGCCAATTCAAGGGGAGCAAGAAGTACTGTTCTCTCAGGGGAGAACACAAGGGGGGCGTGTTGGTGAACTGTAGTAATACGGGCCACCGGGTCAGTCTGTTGCTTTCTAACTCTAGAGAGACCACCCTGGGTGGGGAGGGGGCAGCTCCTTCTGAACTCCTCTGGAGAAAAAGCCCCACTCTTCTGAACCCCAGAGCAATTACCTAGAGATGCGTGAACCTTATCAGACCCCTGTTGGACCTGCCCCAGGCCCAGACAGACACGCACCCCTCAAAGTCACAGAGCTGCATCAGGAGATCTAGGAAGAAGCTGTAGACAGGAAAGAAGAGAAGAGCCCACACCTTGCAGAGCTGCAGCGTGCAGAGCCTGGGATGGTGAGAAGTCCAGCAAAGGCACTGAGGACAGGCAGCTGGGGAGCTGGGGAACGAGGACAGCACTGTCCAGGAAGTGCTCAGAAAGAAGAGTAGTGCAGTGTGCCAGATGTTCCTCCATGTGACCTTGCCACTCACTCCCTCATCAAGAGGTGGGCTGCATTTCTCCCCCACCCGCCCCCACTCCTTGAAACTAGATGGGCCCAGGGACTGCTGTGACCAATAGAATGAAGCAGAATGAGCCTTCACTGGCTCCCGGCAGAGTCCCTGGGTGTCCTGGCAGCTTCTGCTTCTTATTTCCTGGAACGCTTGCCCTTGGAATACTCCTTCACGGAACCTGACTGTCACGCTCTGAGAGGCCAGCATCATGAGAGGCCACATGTGGGTTCTCTGGTCAAAGATCCCTGGTGCAGTGGCAGCCAATAGGCAGCACCAGTGGCCGGCCACCTGTGTGCCAGCAGAGCCTTCAGGTGACTCCAGCCCAGCTGTCATCCGACTGCCACCACAGGGAAATCCCATCTAGAAGCACCCCGCTGAGCCCAGTCAACAGAGGAAGCTCTGATTCATAAGAACAGATTGTTGGTTAAGTTTGGGGGTGCCTTGCTAGACAGCAATAGGTATCTGGAGTCAGGACTGAAGACTGACCACTGGATCTAGCTATGACAAGACCATTGATGACCTTGGGAGGGGGGAAAGTCAACCTGACCGCAGGAGATTCAAGGGAGAATTAGAGGAGAAATATAGACTGAAAATCAGCCTGGGGTGGGGTATGCTACACAGAGGAGTAGAGAAATGCAGCAGCAGCTGACATGGGACAAGAAGCTGTTTTCTTTTCAGCTAGGAGAATGATTACAGCATGTTCACATGCGATGAGAATGATTCAGTAGAGACACAAAAATTGATGGTGGAAGAGAGCAGGGGAAATTGCTACAGCCAAATTCTGGAATGAGCAAAAAGCTCTAGAAAATGATAGTGGTGCTGGCCTTCTGCAGGAGCAGCAAATGCTCGTCCCCACTGACGAAGCCTGTCCTGATTGGAGGAGGCTGAGAGCCACCCAGGGAGAGGCAGTGTCCACAGCTACCCAGAGGCTGATGGGCATGGCCGGGAGCTTGTGCTGGTTCCCATTGGCTTTCTCTGTGGAAAACATGCCAAGCCTTTAGAAAAGAGTGAGGAGGAGGAAGGAAGGGTGGAAGGGAGGAGAGAGAAGGGCGGATATGGAAACCTCAGAGCGCAAGACAGGGACGCGGAGGAGATTGAAGGCAGCCTTGTATGTCCACAAGGACTGTGTTCTCATGGGCTGGGGCCTGTTTGGGGAGAAGGCAGCATGGGGCAGAGACTGTCCCAGAAAACAGAGACCGGTTCCAGTGCAGTGCGGCCACCACAGCATGGTATAGGAGGTGAGGCAAGAACCTTCTGCCCAGAGGGTACAAGAGCGCTTCATGGAGGAGTTGACATTTAAAGGGGATTGTAAAAGACAAGAGGCAAGTTGCTAAATGGAGGGTGAGTGTCAGATGTGAGCCAACAGCATGTGGGAAATCAGGGAAGGAAGGAGAAATTAATGTGCCGTAAGGCAGAGACTCGCATGACCAGTGTGTGCAAGGCCTGGAGCGCACAGACAAGAACCTATGAGAACCAGTCTCAATGAAATAGATAGGATTCACACCAATCCAGAGGACAGAACTTGGTGCTAAGTGCGTTGCGCTGAATCTGCTCTTCTAGACATACAACAAATTTTAATGAACGGGGGTATTTATGCATTCATCCAACAAATCATTATTGCTTGTGGTATTAGTTAAAATTAGTTTGGGCTTTATATATAAATGAAATATAACATCAGTTTAAACAAAATAGAATTTTTTTCCCTTTCATTTAAAAGATATCACTACAACTAACAGACGTCTAGAGGTTAACTTCAACACGCATCAGGAACAGAGGCTTTGTTCTAGATCCCACTCCATCATTTTTAGCATTTTGCCCTCTCCCTTGAGCTTCAAAATGGCTGCCAGTGCTCCAACCATCACATCTATATTCCAGGGCACAACTCCTTTTTTAAGAAGACATAACCACCCCAGCTTTTGCTCTACCCTAGATTTGCTAGGGCTTAGCAGCATGCTCAAGAGCTGCCTCAGCTGTGTCTGAGATGAGGGCAGCCTTCATCCTGGCCTCTATTGCTCCTACCACAAGCAGATAGTAGCAATGCTGGTGTCCACACAGGCTCTGATACTTCACTTCTGGTCTCAGAGGAAGCCCTATGCCACAGGGTGCCAAAACTGGTCTTCCTCAAGGCTACCCCACGGGCTGAAATACAACGAGGAAGCAGGGTATGGACTTAATATATCAGAGGTCAAGCTTGGACCAATAAGAGACTTGAGACAGGACACTGGCAGATAAACTGCCCCCTCCTCTTCAAGAGGACTGTCCCTGTCTGAGAGCAGCCGTGTGTGACCTAGCAACCTGCCCTGCTTCCCTGCAATGCTGAGGCAGCTCTGTGAGGCACCACCTCGTGCTTGCCCTCCATTCCTCCTGCCTCCTAGTCCCTTTTCCTCACTTTTGCTGCCCCATGATTACACTTCCCGAGAAAGTCTTAGTACTTAAGCCTTGCCTGGGGCCTCTTTTCTAGGGATCCTGGACTGAGCCAGGGACTTCTCCACAGTCCACAGAATGTCCTGCTTCATATCACATGCAGGAAAACATGCTCATGTGGCCAAATCTAGCTGCAAAGAAAGGTGGGAAAGGTGGTCTTTCCATTCTTGTAGTACTGAGCCCAGCCAAAACTTGGAGCTCTAATGAAGGGATTTTTAGGAAGGAAGAAGGGAATGGATGTTGGGGTAGGCAGCCGGCAGGCTCCAGCACAGGGACCTACAATGGGCAAGGTGCATGTCTAATTAGTTAGAATGCATCATCCAGCAGTTTAAGAAACTAAAAGGAGTTTCTGATGCATATTCGCACATGAGACAATGAGCTCATGCCAGTATGCATGTAACTGGGCTCTAAATTCAGACTGTCCTTTACAAAGCAATGCTAAGCCAATCTTCCTGGTAGCCCTGGTGATTTCTGAGGAACCAGCGAAGGAGAAAGAGCTATAAACAGACGCAGCTCCACACCCATCCTGGGAGTGACACGTTTCCAAGGAAAGCATGAGGCATGGATTCCTCCTATCTGCAGGCAGTTAACCCACTCTGGTATCGATCCCCTTGGTGCAAAAAGTGCAGGGAGAGTGTTCCACGGCTCACACACCAGAAAAATGTGCAGTGCTGAGAGGCAGCCTGGCCTTACAGGAACACTGGAGACAGCCGAGGCCCTTAGGGAGAAATAAACGTCCTGGGAAAAAGCCAACTGACACGCACGTAGAAGAAGGAAAGAGGAATAGATTAAGACATTAACAGGCATTTTCATTCCTTCTCTGTTTACTTGATGGTGTGTACATTTGTATACAAACTGCCAACCTTCTAGAATAACGTGCTGCTGTGCTGCATTTGTGATTTAACTGTTTCTGAATTTGAAGCTAAAACCCCTTGACAGTTTTCATTAAATCTTTGGTTTGGGAACTGGAAATTTTCTGGTGAAATGAAATCAATACATGGAAGTCTCCATTAGTGTAAAATTTGAAGCCTATGAATGAAAATGAAATAAAATGTATGTAAGTATTCCAGGACCTAAACTGCAGAAGAAAAGATGTAAGATGGGCCAAGTTTTTTTGTTCTATAGGAAATGATATTTCAGTGACCCTGGGCAACTGCAGTACAATGAATCCACTTGGTGTCAATCAGACAGCGTGGAAGGGGGCGAGGAGGCACAGATAAGCAGAGCCCATCAAGTGATCCAGCAGACACCGGCTGGCTATTTACGGCCATCACTTCAGTAAACCCAGTAGGCAGCCTTGTCATGGATGGATTTCTATCCCCAACCCACAGATGAGGAAGCCCAAGCTTGGAAAACAGAAGGGACTTTCCCAGCCCAACACTTAATACGAATTTACCATTTCGTCACCGTGTACAGGTCCAAATCAGCTGCTCTTTCCACCATAGTCTAAAAACCAGCTCACCTCAGAATAAATTCACTTGCATCCATCCCTTCTGGAAGGGATCCCTGCCAGAGAGGTTGGACTTTTTAAATTTTTTTTATTTTTTTTTTCTGCTCACCTCTCAGTTTCCACACCAGTAAAAGGGCCCATCAAATAATAAGTAGTCAGTAAGGTATCCGGGATTCCTTGCTATCCAGACTTCAGCATCTGAAGCGGGAGCCAAGTGGCTTTGGCTCCTGGAGGAGACATTTATCTATGTTGAATAAAATGCATATGTGTGCACGCTAAGGAAGGAAGACAAAGAATTTCTATCCAGAGAGATGTCTAGTCACTCACCTTCACTGATTGAGAGATGATCAGTGTCAGCACGCGATGGGCGACACTGAACAGAAACTGACAACTCTGGACTGGTCATTGTCTTATTTTGCATCAAGCCCTCTGTTCGTCCCTGAGCAAGCTTTCGGTGAGAACTTACCAGGAGCCACACAGGATGCCAGGCAGTGGGGACACGGAGGTGAATCAGAAAGAGCCCCTGCACCTAGGAGCTTGCAGGCCAGGGGAGGGCACCACGCAGGCACACACACGGAACTTCAGTGTCCGGGGAGCTATGGGTGAGGGAGTGCGCCTTCTCCAGGCCATGTGGGGACGTCGCCCTGCTGGGCGCTCTGTATGGAGGGCCTGAAGCAGTACGTGCTGCCCGATCGCCACGTCCCCCATCTTGTGGCACCGTCTAATGTATAAAGTAGGCATCTGGCTCTCCTGATGCAGCCTGCTGAGAGACGAGGTTACCAAGTGTTAAATCACCTAACCAGTGTGGCACTATTTCACCTCCATTTTCTGTCTCCAGGCCTAGCATTTGTTCTGCGTCACCAATGCCCTTTCCTGAATTATAGGTTTTGTGAGCAGTCACTAAGCAACAGACTAGGTCAGAAAACGGTTTGCTTTTTCCTGCAAATGTACCATTGACATGTACTGTGAGCAGTGCGCTTCCAGCTGGCTCCTTAGAAATCATACACATGTGTGGCCATAGACCACATCAGCGTCCTCTAGAGGTTACGTATATTTTGTTGTCACATTACGCCTACTTAGAAGAAATTCCTTTTGTTAGTAAAATTAAGAGAGAAACATGATACTCCAGAGACCCACGGAAACAAGCCTTGCTCCCAAAAAGGAAGCAAGGACCTGATCCAAGATTTTGAGTGAGTCCTCGGTGGTCTCTGACTTAGGTTTTGGCAGGGTTGGGAGAAGAGGAGGGACAAAACGGAAAGCCTTGACATTTACATGCAGCAACTTTTAATGAAGAGCCATGGGGCAACAGCAATCCCCAGTCAGCAACAAGACGCATCAGAAGAAACAACACACATTAGAAGGAGGAGACACAGGCCTCTGTGTTCTTCCTGTTGGGAAGAGTTCCCAGGCAAGCGGCATTGCCTCACACACCCAGGCTTGCCCGTCAGCCAAAGGCTCTTATCCCAGATCACCCCAGGTGCCGCTCGGCATTGGTGTTCCCGAAGACCGCATCTGTCTGTGTTTCCTTCTCAGGAAAATAATTTGTGATAAAAAAAGGATGAGGTATTTAACAGTAAGGTTCCTACAGTGTCGTTTTAAAAAGTGGTCTGGTAAACAATGGGAAGACTACAGGGGAGACCCAATGAGTGACAAGGAGGTGGCACAGCCTAGCACAAGCCCATAGACACGAGGAGGGGACAGCAGCACCCACCCATCCTGCCAGAGGCAGGATCAGGCCCGCTCGCCTGATCTGGTAAAACGTCACAAACATCGTTCCCTACACGCATGGAGAGAATCCGACAGTGAGGAAGCAGCTGAGGAGAAAGACACGATCCACGCTCCCCACTATCAGGGGCAGATAGCATCCCATTAGAGGTGAAAAAAGCTTACAGAACATTTATAAATGGTTTTCAATTTGATTAAAAGGTAGAAGAGCAGAAAGCTTAAAAAATACCAACTTTGGCCAGGCGCGGTGGCTCAAGCCTGTAATCCCAGCACTTTGGGAGGCCGAGACGGGCGGATCACGAGGTCAGG
>NW_012115955.1:2351193-2444524 GCF_000951035.1 Colobus angolensis palliatus
GTCTCAAAAAAAACCCCAAAACAAAAAACAAAAACAAAACGAGGAAACAAACCAAAAAAACCACCTCTAGTCAAGCTCAGAAGAAAGAAAGGAAGGGCTTACATGCCAGAAATGAAGCAGAGACTCAAAGAGAGCAGAAGTCGACTCTTCTATGCCAGGAGACCTAGACATGGGTGAACAGCGCTGGCCACTTGGGGTCAGAAATGGGACTGTGGTCCCACACAGAGAAGCAAGACTCGGCCTTGAGCTGGGAGAATGGAAGGCCCATCTTGCCTTGCAAAAAAAAAAGACAGTAGAGAAATCCCAGCTACCAGGCCAGGAAGGTGTCAAGAAATAATGTCATCTGCCTGGGGCTCTTCATGGGAAAGAAACGGATTCCCATGAGAAATCAGAACCTCAAGCTGTACCACCTGCATGTAAGGGCTCCAATTTGCACTTTTCATGTGGTTCAGGCAATCTTGAGCCAATAAATGAATGCAAAAACTTGTCCTGAACGGGTGAAAGGGCCCCCAGCAAAAGGCAAACAAAGCCATTTTGTGGGAACATTTTCGCAACCCGGGGCCTCCAGGACGGCTCAGGTTTGGTCTCCCACGTGCCACATCCATTTCCTGCTGAAACTCTGCTGCACACACAGATCCCAATCTCTGCATTTCCCACTGAAGGGAACCAGAGCTCCTTAAGGAGGGGCTGACTCCAGGCCGAGGGCAGCAAGACTGTCAGATGCACTTGGGATACTTTTCTTTCTTTTCTGAAACAAGGAAGCTACTAAAACTGTTAGGGTCATGTCAAAGGAATTAGGGCCATAGATAGGACAATAGGAGCAACAGCAAAGATAATAGGGCAAGGGATTAAAAACAACAAGATATTTCAATCTTGAGTATATAATGGTGCCTAATTTTAAGAAAAATTCATTACAGAAATTAACTCATTATTTCGAAAACTGGTAAAGAATCAAAAATTTATCCTGCTATTTTAATTTAAGTTCTTTAAGATGGAGAGCAACCTTTCAAAGATGAGTAGAGACACAGATAGAAATAAAGATGTAAAAAGTTACAGATCCTGGGGAGCACGTGGCACCCCTGGGCACCACACACACAGGGAGGTCAAGAAGCAGAGAGGAAGAGAAAATGAGAAGGGGACCCGTGGCCAACACCTTTACTACGCCCAGGGCATTGTTCCAACAGGATTCCCACAGGGAGTTTTAGTTGGTGGGTTTAAAGCAAGCAGACACGAGTTTCAGGAGGTCATGCAGTGGCTGAGAGGTAGTCACTGCTGCCCATCTGCACAGTCTATGCAGGGTGTGAAGGTCGGTCGCCAGTCAAGCAGGGGGAAGTGATCACCAGGAAACAGTTGTATATGAATATATCTGGATGGATCCACCATATTGAGTAACTAGGGGGAATGGGTATAGAACTGGAAGCTGCGTCAAGGGTGACTGGGCCCCAGTTTTGGTATGAGAAAGTCCAACTTATATTTAAAATGGATACTGAGGCAAAATAAAATTATAACCATTCATATGCTGCCTTTCCTATGTAAACTCTTCCACTGTGCTTCAAGTAGCTAATGAGGGAAAGTTTCTTCTTTGTAGAAATCTTCCATCCTATAAATGATGAAGGAATACTAGAAGTAGAACATCCTAATTTTGCCCCTTTAAATAAGTTCGTGTGTGAGGACAGTGAGCATCAATGGTTTCTTACACCTCAAAGAGAGGGATTACGGTCGGCGTCACATGCTACCTGATGCAAGTTCACAGCATCATCTGTGCACCCAACAGATCAATCAATTAGCAAAATGTAAGTGTGAATAAACCTCTAAGTCCAATTACCAATTTAGAGGAAATACAGAGAATAGAAGAGCAAGTTAAATAAGAATACGGGGAGGAAATTAGCAAAATCCAGACTATTGTGAATTCTGTAAGGCAGATGATTTGAGAGAACAAGAAAGAGAGGTAAAGAGGGAAGTTACAGACTAAAAGAAAGTTGTAATATGTGGCAGAATCTCCCAATGTAAAGATCTTACATGAATAGACACTTAAAAACAGATTTAAAAAGTATACACCACAACCAAATGAGGTTTGCAACACAAGCGAGACCAGTTTGATATTTGAAAATCAATTAATGTAATCCATGATATCAACAGTCAAAAGAAAAAAATATATGATTATATTAATTGATTCAGAAAAAGTGCTAACAAACACAACATCTATACATGATTTTTAAAAAACCTTTCTATCATGCATAGGAATGGAGAGAAACTTCCTGAACTTGATAAAGAACATTTTAAAGATCTGTAGAGTGAACATCATAGTTAATGGTGGGGAACTGATTCTTTCCCTCCAAGTTTAGGGAGAAGACAAAGATACCTTCTCTCGTCACATTTACTCAGCATTGTGTTGGAAATGCTAGCTAGCACAATAGGACAAGAAGAGGAAATAAAAAATACGCAGATTGGGAAGGAAGAATTAAAACTATCTTTGTTCACAGATGACATGATTGTCTATATAGAGAATCCCAAAGAATAAACAACAAACAAAATCTCCTAGAATTAATCATCAAGCGTAGTAAATTTGCAGGATACATGGTTAGTATACAAAAGTCAATCACTTTCTTGTACATAGCAATGAACAATGAGAATTTGAAATTAAAAACACAATAGCATTTATAATGGTATCAAACTCTGAAGTATTTAGGTATAAACCTAATTTTTAAATGTACAGGAGTTATACGTAGAAAACTACAAACTATTAGGAAGGAAATCAAAGCTCATGGCTGAAAGAATCAATTATCAACTCTTTCCATTTTGATCTATAGATTCAATGAAGTCCCAATAAAATCTGAGCAAACTGTATTTTCTGATTTTAACAGATCTATGGAAAGGCAAAAGACCAAGAATAGCCAACACAATGCTGAAGAAAAGAGAAAAAGAAGGAAAAGTAGGAGAAGTAGAAGTGGAGACAGAGGAAGAAGAAGAGGAGGAGGAAGCAGGAGAACAGCAACAACAAAGGCCTAAGACCTCACAGTACTGATTTTGAGACTTACTATTCTAAAGCTACAGCAATCACGGCAGCATGGTTCTGACAAAAGAATAGACATGAGGTCAGCAGAACAGAAAAGACAGCCAGAAATAGACCAGCACAAATCCATGGAGTCAACCGGTCTTTGATAAAGACGCAATGGTGATTCAACGGAGAAACAATAATCTTTTAACAAGTGATGCTGGAAGAATTGAATGTTCATAAATGAAAGATAACACAAAAAGATGAACCTAACACAGACCTCATACCTTTCATAAAAATAACACAAAATTGATTATAGACCTAAATGTAAGATTATAAAATTTCTAGAAGAAAACGTAGGAGAAATTCTATATTTTGAGTTTGGCCATTAGATGTTTTTTAACTTTTATTTTAAATTCGGGGTACAAGTGGGTTTTTTCTTTACATGGATGAATTATATAGTAGTGAATTCTGAGATTTTAGCACACCCATCACCCAAATAGTGTACATTGTACCTAATATGTAGATATTTTTCATCCCTACCCCTTCTCCCCCTCTTCCCTTTCTGAGTTTCTAAAGTCCATTATATTACTCTGTATATCTTTGTGTATTCATAGCTTAGCTCCCACTTATAAGTGAGAACATATGGTTTTTGGTTTTCAACTCCTGTGTCACTTCACTTAGAACAATGACCTCCAGCTCTATCCAAGTTGCTGCAAAAGAAATCAGTCTGTTCCTTTTTACGGCTGAGTAGTGTTCCATGGTGCATATATGCCACATTTTCTTTATCCACTCATTAGTCAATGGCCACTTAGGTTGGTTCCACATCTTTTGTGATTGTGAATTGTGCTGCAAGTGTCTTTTTCATATGACTTTTTTCCTCTCAGTAGATACCCAGTAGTGGGATTACTGGATTGGAAGGCAGATCTACTTTTAGCTCTTTAAGGAGTCTCCATACTGTTTTCCATAGAAGTTGTACTAATTTACATTCCCATCAGCAGTGTGTAAGCTATCCCTTTTCCCCACATCCTCACCAACATCTGTTATTTTTTGATGTTTTGATAATGGCCATTCTTCCAGGAGTAAGGTGGTATCTATCTCATTGGGGTTTTCCATGACTGAGCATTTTTTCACCAGTTTGTTGGCCATCTGTGTATCTTCTTTTAAGAAATGTTCATTCATGTCCTTTGCCCACTTTTTGACGGAGTTGTTTATTTTTTTCTTGCTGATTTGTTTGAGTTCCTTGTAGATTCTGGATACTAGTTCTTTGTCGTATGTGTAGTTTCCAAGTATTTTCTCCCATTCTGTGGTCTGTTTACTCTGAGTATTATTTCTTTTGCTGTGCAGAAGCTTTCTAGTTTAATTAGGGCCCCCATGAGCTTTTAAAAGTACCAGAAGCATAATCGATGACAGAAAAAATAAATATATTAAATTATATTAAATTTTAAAACTTCTCTGTAAGACATTGCTAACAACAAAAAATAAGCCATGAATTAAAAGAAAACTTTAGTAAAATATGTCTTGCGAAAGTCTCATATCCAAAAATAGTTTAAAAGCTCTTAAAATTCAGCCATAAAAAAAAACTACCCATTTAAAAATCAGTAAAATATCTGAAGAGACATCTCACCAAAGAAGATATACAAATGGCAAATAAGCCTATGGAAAAATGAAAAACATAACTTGTCATCAGGGGAATTGCAAAATAAAACAAAAATGAGATACTACCACATACCTATTAGAATGCTAAAATCCAGAAAACTAACAATACCACACACTGGTGACAATGTGGAGCCACAGGAACTCTCATTCATTGCTGCTGGGAATACAAAATGGTATAGCCACTTTGGAAGACAGTTTGACAACCTCTACAAAACTAAACATAGTTTTATTAGTCTACTCAGGCTGCTATAACAACATACCACTGACTTAAACAACAGAAATTTATTTTTTCATAGTTCCAGAGATTGCAAGCCTCAAAGATCAATGTTCTGGTATGGCCCCTCTTTCTAGCTTACAGACAACCATGCACTCGCATGGCCTTTCGTCTGTGTGTGATTGAAGAGAGATCTCTGATGTCCTTTCCTCTACTTATAAGGACACTAGTCTTATCAGATTAGGACACACATTTAACCCTAATTATGCTCCTACAGGCCCTATCCCTAAATACAGTCACATTGGAGGTTAGGGCTTCAACATATACATTTGGGGGGAAAGCAATTCTGAATAGTCTGAATAGTCTGAAGATGTAAGCCAATAATCACATATCTAAGTATTTACTTACATAAATACAAAAACCTGCACATGAATGTTTATAGCAGCTTTATTCATAATCACCAAAACTGAAAGCCACCAAGATGTCCTTCAATAGCTGGGTCGATAAACAAAGTGTGGTACATCTATACAATGAAATACTATTTAGTGATAAAAAGACATAACGCATCAAGCCAAGAGAAAATGTGGATAAACTTTAAATGCATATTGCTAAGTGAAAGAAGCCAATCTGAAAAAGTTACATAATGTATCACTGCAGTTACATGACGTTTAGGAACATGTAAAAACTATAGCAAAAATTACAAGATCAATGGTTGCCAGGGGCTAAGGAGGAGGGGAGGAGGGGAGGAGGATTGACTAGGTGAACACAAGGGATCTTTTAGCATGCTAAAGCTATTTTGTACAGTACCGGAGTAATTGTAGAGACATGACACTAAGCATTTGTGGAAATCCATAGAACTTCATAGCAAAAAAAAAAAAAAGTGAATCTTAATGTAGGAAAATACTTTTGAAGTCATATAGCAAGTTGGGGTTTCCAGGATGAAATGCAGAATGTGACAAAATAATCAAACTATATCAAAAACGTATAAAAGAACCTCACTTAACTGGACAGAGGGAAAAGGTGCTCACCTTAGTAACTTTGGAAATGAGCGGAGTGTATACAACTAGAGGAAAGAAGCTGTACATAAGCACTGTATGCTAGTTGACAGAGTTTTCACCATGGGAGGGAGTGAGCAGTTCTAATCCTGCTGTCCATCTGTACTGGAACTGAACCACTAAGTAAATGGATGGAGGATGGTGAAAGCCACGTTTCTTAGTGTCGGAGTGGGCATTTACACAAAGCAACGGGAGGAGGCTAGAATAGCCCATGTGGTGGCAGATCAGAGACAGAAGCATCAGTATGATGATTTCAGTAATCGGGTTCTAGTTGCAAGTGCCAGAAACCAACTAGAGCTGATTTAAACCAACAATCTCTACTTTCCACCCCATCACCCCTGCAACGAAACCTAGCAACTTATAGACATTGGAGAATGATGTAGTTTGGCTGTGTCCCCACCCAAATCTCATCTTGAATTGTTGCTCCCATAATCCCCACGTGTTGTGGGAGGGACCCAGTGGGAGGTAATGGAATCATGGGGGTGGTTTTTCCCATGCTGTTCTCGTGATAGTGAATCAGTCTCCTGCAATCTGATGGTTTTGTAAATGGCAGTTCCCCTGCACATGCTCTCTTGCCTGTCTCCATGTAAGACTTGCCTTTGCTTCTCCTTTGCCTTCCACCATGATTGTGAGGCCTCCCCAGTCACGTGGAACTGTGAGTCCATCAAACCTCTTTTTCTTTGTATGTTACTCAGACTCAGGTATTTCTTCATAGAAGTATGAAGATGGACTAATAGAGATAGCGAATAGTACTTCTGAAAAATCTGGAGAACTTGGATCAACTAAATTAGCAGAAATGAAGGAGGTCAGGGCAGCACTCACCACAGCCAAAAGTAACTCCTGAGGAAAGTTGGCGAGAGAACACAGCTGCTGTCACTGTTAAAGTCTGGATGCTACTCTTGTGATCCTGCCTCTGTTGGCTGAGCTCCTGCTGCCTCTAGACTTGGGCATGGCTCCTACTGCTGCTGGGATGCATTCACTATTCTCTCTGCTTCTTAACATCGCCAGCTCCCCATTCAAACCCTAGGAGTATCTAATCTTTGGCTAATACTTTAGCAGCAAGACAAGCTGGAAAACTGATTATACTTTTCAGTGACTACCCTGGGTGGGAGAGTCTGCCTCTCACTATGGATTATACAGTGAAAAATGCCTCAAACATACAGAAGTGATGCCATGTGGGAGCCGAGAGCCTGAGGAATGTCCACTACCTTAGCAAATACTCACCAAATCAAAGCTAGTAGAGTAATTTCACACTCAGACACAATAGACATGGAAGCAAAGGACTGATAAGAAACACTACCTAATGATTAAAAATAATTTCCAGGAACGTTTAATACTCCTCCTTTTGTGAATAGCTAACAGCATACTGTCCCTCTCCAAATTAACATAATTTCAAAAAGAGGGTTAAAAAATAGGCAATCATATTAAGAGATTATATTAGATGCAGGATAAAGTAGACCAAAAAAAAAAGTTGGGATTCAGTTTTGAATAGCGTAAAATATGTTGGTCTAGCAGACATATGCAGAGCTCTGAACCTAACAAGTTGGAAATGCATGTTCTTGCCAAATGAACATGGAATGTTTTCTAAAACAGACCATCCACTAGGCCACAAAAGAAGTCTCAACCCATACTCCATCGTCAATATCATGAAGATCATATTCTCTGCCTGTAAGACAATGAAATTAGAAATCAATAACAATAAAATAACCAAAACTATGCCTTATATCTGGAAATGTTTCAGAGAAATATGTGTATTACCAGGCCACCTTGCCTTTTACTGAGGCAGTCCATTGCAGGCCTGCTGATTTCCAACTTAAGCAGCTCCCTTCTCTATTCCCAAGTAGAAGCATGGAGAAACTTCCACAGCTCACACCTGAAGCTGGGACCAAGGGTACAGTGGAGTGGGGGCTGCAGCCCACACCGTCTCTCTAGGTGTAAACAAGTCGCACTGTCATTTCTCACTTATTCAAGCTTCCCCAGCTGTATGCAAGTCCTTCCTTAGGCGGTCACCTCCCAGAGACCTAAAGGAAATTGTGGTCCACACTCCAGAGCCTGCACTTTTATTTACCCTCATCTATGGTACTTTTTTTTTTTTTTTGAGTGCAGTCGCACAATCTCGGTTCACTGCAACCTCCACCTTCCGTGTTCAAGTGATTCTCCTGCCTCAGCCTCCTGAGCTGGGATTATAGGCACCCACCACCACACCAGGCTAGTTTTTGTATTTTTAGTAGACATGGGGTTTCACCATGTCGGTCAGGCTGATCTCGAACTCCTGACCTTGTGATCTGCCTGCCTTGACCTCCCAAAGTGCTGGGATTACAGGTGTGAGCCACCACACTCAGCCACCTACCGTATTTTTATCCAGTGAGAACAGAGCCAGAAAACACGCATCTGACCACTGGCTCTTCTTCCTTCTCCTCAGGCTGTCCTTCTGGAATCAGGCCTGTCTGATGCTAGCTTAGCGTATGATGGGATTAATGACAGCATGTTGAGGGGTTCACAGAAGCAGAGGCAGGACTGGAGAAACGGATGCTGGGATGAGGTTTGGGGAACAGTTCCCAAAGCCGTATCTCTGAATCCAGCCAGCAAGGGTGCTCCTACCCCCTCTGCAGCCAGAAAACCTCTGGCCCCAGCAGCACACTGCCACCACCAAGATGGAGACACTGCCACCAAGAAACTGCCTCCAGCAGAAAGCCACAAGGATCAGAACACTGTCTGACAGTACAGACACTGTGCTCCACGGTCCCATCCCCTCACTGAGACCAGGTGAAGGGGTGCTCTGCATGCTGCTTGTGAGTATTTGGGGCACTGTAGAGTGGACGCTGCTCTGATCATCCCTTCACAGGCAAGCAACACCTCCATCACTTTGCTTGTCAAAGCATCAGCAGATGCAGCAGGAGTGCAGCCTTCCCAGCACCCTGCCTTCCAAATCTCAGGCTGGTCCAAACTTAGATCAAATCCAGAAGCCTCACTAGAAAGGAGTCTCAGAGGCGTGTGTTTTGTCTTTCCCGTCTCTGATAAAGAGGAGGGCAGCGTGGATGCAGAGCACTGAGTTATTACATCCATTCCCAGCTACCCTGCAGCTTCTCCCAACCCTCATATCCCATTCCCCCAACAATCACACTTCCAAACAACAGCAACAGCCATCTGCTCCTCTTACCTGAATGTGATTCTCTTCATACGGAAGGAAACACACGCCCTGATGCCGTTTGGTCTGTGTCCCCACCCAAATCTCATGTTGAACTGTAATCCCCAGTGTTGGAGGTGGGGCCTGGTGAGAAGTGACTGGATCATGGGAGCGGTCTGTCACTGTTTCACACCATTCCCCTTAGTGTCGTCATGGCAATAGTGAGTGAGTGAGTTATCCCAATATCTCATTGTCTAAAAGGGTGTAGTACCTCCCCTGTCTCTCTCTTCCTTTGGCTCCGGCCACATAAGATGAACCTGTCTCCCCTTCACCTTCCAGCATGATTGTAAGTTTCCTGAGCCCCACCCCGCTCATCAGCCATACAGCCTGTAGAACTGTGAGCCAATTCAACCTTTTTCTTTATAAATTATCTAGTCTCAGGTATTTCTTTATAGCAGTATGAAAACAGACTAACACACCCACCTGCTCCCCAGAAGACCCAAGTTCCATCATTTAGGACATCTACCTCAGAGTGATGCTCCTATCTCACCTAGCTCCATAAAAATGCAAGACTGAAGTTCTGGAATAATCTAAAGGCTAAATTATAATGACAGCCACCAATAGCATATCCTAAATTTTTTTAAAATATAGGAGGGAATTTGGTTAACAGATATGAATATGAACCATGTAACAAGGGAAAGTGCATATGAAACAGTCCTAATTTCCACAATTTGTCATGAGGCCAATGTCATGATATATACGTGTGTGTGTGTGTGTGTGTGCATGCACATGTGTGTAGAGAGAATAAGCTGATATATTTATTAGTTTATATATATCATGTGAAGCCTCTAATATTGCTCCACAGAGAGCTCAGTCACACATGCACATGACCCTCGTGGCCATATGCACAGTCACTCTGCAGTGACAGTGTTTTGCTGTTGTTGTTGTTGTTGTTGTTGTTGTTGTTGTTGTTGTTGATGGAGTCTCATTATGTTGCCCAGGCTGGAGTGCAGCGGTGTGATCTCAGCTCACTGCAACCTCTGCTTCCTGGGTTCAAGCGATTCTCCTACTGCAGCCTCCCTAGTAGCTGGGATTATAGTCATGTACCACCACGCTTGGCCAATTTTTGTATTTTCAGTAGAGACAGGGTTTCACCATTTCACCATGTTGGCCAGTCTGGTCTCGAACTCCTGACCTTAAGTGATCTGTCCACCTCAGCCTCTCAAAGTACTGGAATTACAGGTATGAGCCACTGCACCTAGCCAACAGTGGTTTTTACAAACTTTCTTGGAATATCTTTTTCCCTGAGCTCTGTGTTAAACTGTATGTCTTTGTTGACATCACATGCAGGTCTTAAGAGTCCATTAATCACCAATTGACAGCTGTATTTTGACAACGCTTTGGTGGCATGAATTGTCTCACAATCTGGTCTAGTTAAATTTAGAGTCCTTAATAGGCCAGTCTCTGGGGTACGTTCTGGCTGAAAGAGGGTACCTCTTAGCTGTCTATTTTTCTTGTTAACTAGATGGCCTATAATTCAGTTTCTTGTTCCTGTGGACCTACTAGCCTACTCTTAATTGCTTACCACCAAAATCTCCACTGTTTGCAAGAGCACTCTTAAGTTTGAAACTTTTCACACTGTTCTCAAGTCAGTTCCTTCTGGAAGAGCTTTAGAGCCCTCTCTTCTTAATGATTGCCTCTCTCTCTGGGTAAAATCTCTGAGTAGCCACTGCCCCAGGTGAGAGGTGGGGACAGTGGTCCACTTCTCTCATAGCCACACCTTGTTACACAAGCCAGGTGCTGGCTAGCAGTGATAGCTTCTAGTCTGCTGGGCTTGCTTTTCTTGGGGTGGAACTTCCACCCTGCCAGCAAGGCAGGGTGAGGGGATGCCATCCTAGTATTCGCAGCCTGCCATGCCTGGGGTGAGACTTTTCCCTATAAGTAGGGTCTGGGTGTAAGAAGAGACCTCCCTGCCCCCACTTCTCAGTTGCACTCACTTGGAAGTTAGCCTCTACAACACGGATTTGAGGGAGAATGAGAAATGCTAGTAGCCTCTTTCTCCGGAGGATATATCTTAGTTCTTGACTTGGCACTAGGGAGAGAGGGAGCCCCATCTTCCATCTCACAGCTACCAGGAGTGAACAGTCCATCACCCTGAGCCAAAGGCAGGAGGGAGAGGAGGAAGTCATGATACTAGTGCCCCAGACTCTCAACGTTCTGACCAAGACTAGATTTTTTATATTCCATTAGACAATTTACAGAGATTTAAATTAGGAGCTGCTTTTTAAAAATCATCCTTAACAGTACTGGTTGTTTATCTGGAAAAAGGAGCATGGAGTTTCACATTGCCATTTGATAGTAGCAAGTTTCGTGCAGTTCCCATTGTTGGTGTTTATACTTTCCTTTTACCATTACATAGTCTGTGGTCCCTTTGCACCTACCCAGCTCCTCAGCTGGTCAGTATTCTTCTCCTGTGGTAGAAAACTTTTATTTCTAATGGCTTTGAGCCCTTGAAAGTCCTACCTATTTTGATTTTCTGCAGTCTCCCATTGACCTTGATCACTAGAGTTGGCAGTAAAAGGAGAAGTTCCCCTGATCCCGTCTGCCTGCCAGACCATTGTGTAGTAACAATCCAATTTACGTTTCATTCAGAAGATCCGTCACTCTAGCCAAAAGAGTAACCACCTGCCTTTTACTTTTTGATTCAATTGAATGTGAAACCCAAAATGGTAGGTTCAACTTCCAGTTCAGTGGAGCCATTGTTTTGTTCCCTGGTGGGATAATTTCTCTTTTTCATACCAGGGTTACTTAAAAGAGCAGGCCCCAAAAGTAAAAAAAAAATTGGGAGTGGGTTCTTAGGCGTAATGGTGAACGGTGCCACTCCCACTTCCTCCCTTTGGCTACAGGAGAAGTTATTCTGATTACAAGAAAGCCAGGCCTATGTGCTGGTTGCTGGTACTAAGCACATTCCCTTCCTGCTGGACAGTATCTCAGTAAAGCGTGGTGTTGCCATCCAGAAGACGTTGTCATGAATCCTCAGTGGACCACTTGGCTACTCTATAGTGGCAGGTGTTCCTGGTTTATGGGTATATTGTAAGACCAGAGAATCCAAATTGCCTCACCTCTTTTACTTTGAAATAACATGACCATGAAAAAAGTATTCTGTTAGTCCATGCATGGTTCTTGTGGCAGAAACAAAGCAGACACTCTAGGAAATTCCATAAAAGAAATAAATGTCTCTCCCACTAAAGAAGCATCACCAAGTTGCCCATGATGGACAGAGTCTAATATAATTGACCTACCATCATGTAGTCAGTAGGTCTTCCAGGAATGAAACCATATTTGGGGTTCAGCATAGTTGCTGCTCGTAAAAGAGTCATTGCCCAAGAGTGGAAGAAATTAGAAAAGCCCTGCTACTGGGAGGTTCACATCGCTGAGCTTATGCCATGGAAGTGTTTACGTTCATAAACCTGCTACGACTGGGGAAAGGAACCAACTCCCATGTTCAGAATAGGCTAGGCTTTGCACTTATCCCCAAAGTCATTCTAGGCTCTAACTGGCTGAATATTAGCATCACGTGGGAAGATTTTAGGAGCTGCCAATGCCCAGGACACAGCTCAGATTGGCTATATAAGAATTTCTGGGCTGGGTGCAGTGGCTCACAACTGTAATCCCAGCACTTGGGGAGGCCGAGGCGGGTGGATCACCTGAAGTCAGGAGTTTGAGACCAGCCTGGCCAACATGGTGAAACCCCGTCTCTATTCAAAACACAAAAATTAGCTGGGCTTCATGGTGGCTGGCTGTAATCCCAGCTACTCTGGAGGCTGAGGCAGGAGGATCGCTTGAACCCAGGAGGCAGAAGTTGCAGTGAGTCAAGATCACACCATTGCACTCCAACCTGGGCGACAAGAGCAAAATTCAGTCTCAAAAAAAAAAAGAAAGGATTTCTGGGGATGGGGCCCAGGCAGCAGTCATGTTTAAAAGCTTTTAGGTGATCCCAATACGTAGCCAGAGTTGCAGAAACACAGGGTTAGCTGTGGACATAGAGAGCATGAGAAGTTGTCAGGGTCAGGTAGAAACTACCCCAAGAAAGTGATTATGGGGTGCAAGAGGTGCAGATCCGTGAGAGCTGAGGCCGCCAAAGTCAGCAGGGCTCCATCATGCTTAGGGGTGCCAACAACGGTAGCACATCAAAGCCCACTCCATTCTCAGGGTGCTGTTTTTTTCCAAAGGAGTAGAATAGACAGCACAGAAACAAAATAAAAAGTAGAGGAAGACTGCATGTTTGGGGAACCATGGGAAAACAGACTCCGAACCTTCTCACAACACCTGTTCAACCGCATAGAAGAAAATAACTTGTCTCCTCATGAGCTTTCACTTACCAAAATAAACTCCAATTAAAACAAAGATTCATAAGTAAAAGTTAGCAATACATGTAGTGGGTTAAAATACCATTGTTGTTTTCTTTTTACTTTGTAATCATTGAGTGGAGAATATGTTTAGACTCATAAACTGAAACTCAGAATCCACAAAGGGAAATATTTGTGAATTTAATAACTTAGATATTAAAGACCTTTTGTATGCCCAAAGTATCACCATGAATAAAGATTAAAAGTAAAACAAAATGTTTAAAAATCTTTGTACTCATTTAACAAAGTATTAATTTCCTTGACAAGTAAATTGTCATGAATCAGGAGAATTAAAATACTGACAATTTTTATTAAGGAAATTAACAAAGAATTCTGATGAACAAATCATGGGAAAAGGGCAGATGGTCAATACATAGATGAAAATGTATTCAGCATCAACTGTTGGCTAGGTGAACACTGTCCATCTCACATTCCATGCGGAGCAGTGGTTGCAGCCGCAGGTCTTCGGGAGAACATGCTGGGTGTGAACCGTGGTTCCACAGTTGTGATGGCAAACCGTCCTGCCGTGAAAAGAAGAAGCACTCTCGGTGGTGAGATGGAGACCACCTGCTCCAGGGGCACTGTGCTCATGAGGGGCCTGAGCAGGAAGGACAAGTCCTCACATTTCCTGACAAGAAATGATCCATCTCTCAGGAACTTGAGTTTCCCCTCCCAGGACAGCCACTTCAGTTACAAGGATTGAACAGTATGTAAGACCAATAAGAAAAGGAATGCAAGGCCATTCCACTTTTAGGGAAAAAGGGCTCCAAGGCCAGAAGATCGCTTAAGTAGGCCTGGAGGTCCTTTCCCAGGGGGACCTTTTTCTTTCTTAAAGGAAGCCCACCCCACCTAGGCAAGATCTGCCCACAACCCAGGCTCCCAGACATGCTCTCCTCCTCCCCCAAACCATGAGCTCATGTGTGGAGATGCTCTCGGAGAAGGACCAGCACATTAATTAGAGTTGTTCAGCCTGGGAGAATGCCAGCACAAACTCTTCCTGGAAATATATTTTATTTAGGGAAAATAAACTCAGAAATGACATCAAGATGGTAAAATGAGCATATTGACCTCCTTTCCTTCCATATCCCTTAAAATGACAGAACATATCCCACACCTGCACACACATTAATGCATCACATACTCCTACACACACCCACATACATTCACACCTACACACATCACACACTGCTTCACATATACTCACACCTACACACACTCACATTCACACATACACACTCACACACTCCTAATATCTGCTCATACACACCTACGCACATTCACACATGCCTGCCTGCACACACGCACACTCACATGCACATACACTCACGTCCATACGGTCATAGCTAAATATCTTGGGTGGCTTCTCCCACAGAGCCTGTTAAATTTTCCAGTAAGTTTTCTTTACCTAAACACTTCTTTAATGTTTTTACTTGATTTTATGAAGTTTATACATATACATGGTGTTTTTAAAAAACAGGAAAGCTCTAAAATATTGCTGAGAGAAATTAAAAATCTGAAAAAATGGAGCAATATACCCAGATTATTGGGACAGAAGATTTAATGTTGTTAACATGACAATTCTCCCAAAATCAAACCGTGTGGATTCAACACAATCCCAGTGAAAATCCCAACAGGCTATATTGTAGACATAGGCAAGCTGATTCTAAAATTTACATGGAAATGCAAGTTGTCTAAATTAGCCAATCAGGTATGAAGAAAAAGAACAAAGTTGGAGGACTAATACTCTCTGGTTTTAAGACTTATTATAAAGTGACAGTAATCCAGACAATGTGATATTGGCATCAAAGCAAACAGACCAATGGAACAGAACAGAGTCCAGAAGGAAATTCACGACATACACAGACAACTAAGCTTCAACAAAGGCAACTGCAAAGCAGGTCGTTGGAGAAAGGATAGTTTACAACAAATGGTGCTGGAACAATTGAATATCCATATGTGTGCACATACACACAAATGAGCTTCTATCTGCTCCATACCTGGAACCACATGAAAAATCAGCTCAAAATGAGTGGCAGATCTAAGCCTAAAACCTAAAGCGATAATACTTCTAGGAGAAAACATTTGTGACCTTGGATATTGGGTTAACAAATTGGATTTCATCAGAATTAAAACTCTCTTTTTCAAAAGACACTGTTAAAAGAATGACAGTGAAATAATGAACGCAGAACTCAATAACAAGAAAAACAAACAGCTCCACAAAAAAATATGGTCAAAATTCCATAGAGCATAGTATGGGAAGGGAAGGGGGCCAATAGCTTTACAGTGGAGTAAGCTGACAGACACTCTTTCACCAGGAGATGAAGGTCAACATCAGCAGAGGTAAGTCATGTTGATAGTATGTGACCTTGATGTTATGTGACGAGAATGGCACTTTATCTCCATGGTCTCCTCCCCAGAACCCGTAACCTCTAGTCTATTTGATACAACTCTCCATCAGAGTTGGGCAGGCATCTGGAAGCTTCAAAGGGAAAAGCAAGTGACACCTACAGATGGCTGTAGGTCTTTTAAAACTCCACCAAAGACAAGGAGAAAATATACTTGAAAAATACATCAGTCAGGCATGGCGGCCCATGCCTGTAATCCCAGCACTTTGGGAGGCTGAGGTGGGTGGATCACCTGAGGTCAGGAGTTCGAGACCAGGTTGGCCAAAATGGTGAAACCCCGTCTCTACTAAAAATGCAAAAATTAGCCAGGCTTGGTAGTGGGCACCTGTAATCTCAGCTACTTGGGAGGCTGAGGCAGGAGAATTGCTGGAACCCGGGAGGCGGAGGTTGCAGTGAGCCGAGATCTCACCACTCCACTCCAGCCTGGGTGACAACAGCGAAACCAAAAAAGAAAGAAGAAAGAAGGAAAGCAAGAAAACAAGAAAGCAAGCAAGAAAGCAAGAAAGAAAGGTCAAGAAGGGGTTAGCTGAAACATAAAATATTTTTCACCATCACTGCAGCTTACAAGATTCTCATCACATAACATCAAGGGCACATAATATCCACATGACTCATCTCTGTTGATGTTGACCTGCATCTTCTGGGTGAGGAAGTTGGTTAACCTATGAAATTTACTAAAGCATAGTCTCCCAATGTGGTCAATCCTATCTAAGAGCAGAAGAGAAGAGCAGCAGTCTTCTTAGAGTCCCACCTATGTCTAAATCCCATGGCAGTCTAAACGCATGAAAATCAGGAAAGGCCTTCTAGGAGGCGTGGCCAGGTATTCCTGGAGATTGAAAAGGACTGTGGATTTGCAGGTCCACATTCATCTGAGAATCTATATTTTGGAGAAATTATAAAAAAGAAGTTTTGGAGATACAGTGAAAAAAATTAGAACTTCAACTACCAGCTGCATGCAAGACATTTCAGAGTTTTCCATTATTAGTCTTGATTTCCTCTTGTGATTCAAAACCAAATTTCTGATGTCTGCAGGCAGCCGACACTGAGACGGCCCACCCTCGTCTCAAGCACGTGTTCCACCCTGGCCTCAACATTGGCTCCAGCCCCAGTGGCCAGCCACCCCTGCCCTGTGTTGTGCCTCTAGGTTCTTGCCCAGGAAAATCCTCAGTTATCTCTAAAGCCAGTTCCTCCTCCTTCCTTCTGTTTCCACACAAAACTCTGGCCTTGATTTCTTTGGAAGGTATCTCTAGATCACCCTCCCTCTGCATTCCCAAGTGTCATCAAGGCCAACCCTGCCAGACAGCATGCTTTTAAAGCCTTGCTCTGAAGAGCCCCCGCTGCTCCTGGCAGACCCCACCTCCTGTGTGCCTGCCATGTCGCTTCCAGGGACCTCCGCTGTGTGCCGCCATCAAGTCGAGCATTATGTACAGACCCAGTATCCACCCTGAAAGGCGTCTCCCCAAACTCTCCTCCCAGGCACCCTGTCCAGAAAGCCTGGCATCCTGATTGCTGCCACTTCTGCCCACAGCACGTTTTGGCCCACGTGGCTGCTTGCTGATGATACTCCTGTCTGCTCCACTTCTCCTCCTCCCTGTTCCCCTGATTTAACCTTCCTCGGCCTGCAGGGCACAGCTTGGATTTCAGCCTAGGCATCTTCCCATTCCTGGAAGCCTAACGCAGTTTCACCTGAGCTCAGAATTTGGTAGTACAGGCCTTTAAATGCTGTTCTTTTGACATAAGGTTGTGCTTACATTTCCTGTTGGACAAGGAAGGGAGATATTTTTATTACCCTGTTTTACACAAGAGCAAACTGAGGCTCAGAGTGGTTCAGTGACTTGCTCAAGGGGCACCTCAGAAGCCGTGGATTAAGGATTCCAACTCCGATCTCTGAGCTTGTACGTTCAGAACTTTTCATCAATCTAGTGTTTGTGCCTACAGTTCCCTGGGGGTCGTAGTAGAAGAAACAAGCCGAAGCGAGGCAGGCCACCCTTTGCGCCACACTCCCAACCTTGTCTGTCTGTTTAATGTTGACCTTTCATGATGTTTGAACAGAGACAAGCTTAAAAACTATGGCCGTGGGCCCTGCTACTGAATGATGTGGGAGTCAGGACAATATCTCTCTCCTAATCTCAGAGTGCACAGCACTGCCCAGAGCACAAAGTGGGTACCAGGTACCTGCTCATAGGGTTGTCACTTAAGCTGAAAATTGGGCAGAGAAAGGATGGCATCCTCAGGAACTCACACCTAAAAACCTAGCCAGTGATATGTAGTAGTTTGAAACATGCCCCGAATTCCCTGGCTCTCACTCGTGAGAGGTGCAGTCTGTCTCCTCACTGCTCCTTGCATCCGGGCTCCATGACCTGTTGACAAATAGAACATGGCGAGGGCGGGCCACTGTGCCAATTTCTGAGTAGGTCCAGACTTTAGGAAAGGACAGCTTCTATGTCCTGCCTCCTAGATGTGCTCTTGCAGCCCAGCTTCATGCCAAGGGGAAGCCACAGCCCCCACCAATCCCACCACAGAGAGAGCAGCAATATGCTCACATCATCCTGGAAGTGGAACTGCCCATCCCGTCCAGCGGACACAGCAGGCAAAGGGCTAGCAGGGAGAGCTGTTCAGGCCAAGTCCTGCCCAAGTTGGAGATTCCTGGGCAAAATAACTGGTTAATATTGTTTTAAGCCACTAAACTTTGGGGTGGTCACATGGCCGTAGATCATCAGAGCAGATGTCACGGGCAACAAGACAGAGAAGTGAGAGGAAAGAAAGGCCGCAGAAATTCCAGCTGTGTCAGTCAGCTCGGCCACCAGGCTCATCACCAGGTACTGGGTGGCATCGACGGCAGGCAGTCACTTCTCCCAGTGCAGGAGGCCGTGGGGCCAGGGTCGGTGCCAGTAGATCCAGTGTGTGGTGGGGACTGGCTTTCTAGCTCGGAGACGGCCATCTCCTCCCTGTGCCCCTCTGTGCCTGTCTGTGACCAAATCTCCCCTTCTTACAGGGAGTCCAACCAGATCGGCTTAGAGCCCACTCTCACAGCCTGGTTTTAACTCAAGTACCTCTGCTAAGACCCTATTTCCAAACAGGGCCATCTTCCGAGGTGCTGGAGGTTAGGACCTCAGCAGATCCTTTCTGAGAGGGCGTTGTTCGGTCTATACCACCGGGATGGATGAGGGGTGAGAGCAGCTTTTAGCACTCTCATATGAACGCATAAATAAAGCGCCTCTTAATAAGGCAGGTGCCCCTCTAGGGAGGGGATTTACGAGCTCTGCTTGGCTTGTTTTCAAGAACCACCTCTCTGAGGGCAGAACCTGCAGCTCGCACAGGCCTGGGATCTCCATGGACATGAAGGTGCCCAAGACTGCAACCTCCCTGCGAAGGAACAGGCCCCGCCACTTACCCTGTTGGCATTCTGACATCACAAGACAGCTGACCGTTTTACTGAGCACTTAGTACATAGTACAGGCCGCAGCAGCTCTACATAGATGCCCTGTGTCATCCTTGCAGCAACGCTAGACAGAAGGATGAGATTTGATGCCCGTTCTGCCAGCGGGGAGACAGGCACAGTAGGGTCTTCTGGCTAAGGAGGGACAGGGCCAGGCTGCAAGCCCGGGCAGCACAGCTTAGAGACCCTGCCCTTAGCAGCCACACGGTGCTGCTCATGGGGAGTGTCTCAGTGCCCCGCACCGAAAGCGGAAAGGAAGAGGAAAAGGGGAACAGTTCTCTGAAGCAGTTTTCATCTCCACATTCTGAATGAGAACATTCAGACCTGAGAAACAAAGAAAGTGACCTTACGTATTCATATTTAAAAACATGCATTAAACCCTTAAATTGTGCCTGGCAGGCTTTGAGGTGCTCATTACCATTGGTGACCCGGAGACACTGGCCTATGCCCTTCCAACAGATGATTTTAAGGGTGAGAAACAATGAAGAAATTAACATAGAAAATGTAGGTAAATT
This sequence comes from Colobus angolensis palliatus, assembly GCF_000951035.1. NCBI lineage: Eukaryota > Metazoa > Chordata > Mammalia > Primates > Cercopithecidae > Colobus > Colobus angolensis. The sequence continues at coordinate 2,371,012 of NW_012115955.1, forward strand.
GCAATGAATCCTAGCGAAGAAATAAAGAGAGTGGCAAAGGACTACAATGCAGAAGAGATCGAAGAGATCATTAGATAGAGTCGTTGGGCAGGGGATTGTGTGTAAAGGTGAGAGAGGTGTGCACTGGGCCAAGGTCTCACCCCTAAGTCCGCTGCTCTGTTAATTACATCAGTGGTCCTTAAGCAGCCTCATGCACCAGAATCGCCTGGGTGGGGCGGCTTGTGAAACAGACTGCGGGGGCCTCACCCAGAGTTTCTGACTCAGCAAGTGGGTGGGGCCCGAGAATGTGCATTTCTAACAATGCTGATGTTCCTGATCCAGGGACCCCAGTTAGAACCAGTTGTAACCCCCCATTAAAGTCTCCTTTCTCCATTCTCTCATGTTCAGGATGTCCTTCTTAAATGTCACAACGAGGAAAGCAGGGAAAGCGGACTTCAGGTAAGTCAGCCTCTTCCCAACGCAGTGCTCCCAGGCCACGTGTCCCGGCGGCCGGATGGGTGGCTTCCGTGGACACAGGAGCACTCACAGTGAATAACGGCCCCGGCAGAGCAGCGGCTTCCTGAGACTGATGATCTCATCAGCCCAGACATGAAGGGCTGCCCCAGCTTTCCAGGAACTGCTCTTTTCTGCTCACATAAAAATAGCCATTTCTCATAAACTATTTAGTGGGGCTCGGATCACATCAGGAACCATCAGCCACATGAAATGGGAGCTTTGTTGTTGGTTAGAGGAAGTAGATGGAAGGGAGGAATCAAAGCCAAAGTCACATTTCCCTCATTATATTTCAGGGCAAGGAGGCATTTTAGCTCCTGATCAGCCGGTGTGAACTAAGCGCCCAGCTGGGAGCAGTGAGGATGAGCTGAGTGCAGGGCTGGCCTCTACCCCCAGCCGGCTGGCACGGGGCTGCAGGAGGGGCCTGGAGTACACAGTTCTCCATTCGGCATCACCCCCTCAGGCTGAGACGAGCCTGTTCTCTGCCTTCCCTTTGAAATTCTACATTGCAAGCAGGTGATTCTCTGCTCAATTTAACCTGGCTGCGGTATCGCCAGAACCCCAGTGAGTTTCCCATTTCTACATCCTGTCCTACACAGTATTCTAAAAGCACTCTGAAAAAAAAACAAGAAAAGAAAAGAAAAGAAAAAAAGCCTGTTCCTCAGCATTGGATTCGCAAGGGGAGATCCCTAGAAGCTCTAGGACTTGCAGCATCGTGTGCTTGCAAATTTGGAAGGTTTTTTAGAAATTTAATGTGGACACATAAATTGCATAAACAGGCTATGTGTGTGTGTGCATGCACGCGCCCCTTACGTGACTTCTTTTGAAAGCATTATCAAGCATTCCTTCCAAATGTTAATGCTGCTGCGTCCACTACTCCCAGGCCCCAGCATACGAGTTTAAAAAAATGGATTTCCACTCTTTTATTTGTTTGTTTAGACAGGTCTTTTTGTTTCACACTCACACTACGCATGAGTGTCTCTTCAATATAAAAATTTAGTCTACCTCAACCTTTCCTTTTTTTTTTTTTTTTTTTTGCCAGGCCCCCAGGGAACAACGTTGCTGAGATCATCCAGGACTCAAATCAGGTAAGGGGTAAAAGGACTGTCAGCTCTCCATCTAAAATACATCTAAACTTCTTTATTAGGTGATGATATTTGAGGCTTCTTCCAAGAACTTTGAACTAATCTTAGGTGTCATCAGAAAATGTGGACATCTTTGCTGAGATGTGAAATGCATGCAAGCCCTGTGGGTTTACCACAGTGGTTCCTGCCACGTGGTACCTCCCTGTTCACTAAGTCTGCAGCAGCCTCCCCTGTAAAGCTGGTGCCTGCTATCAGGTGCTGTGGCAGTTCAAGGAGAGGACCATCCCTTGTATACCATCACATCCTGATGCATTAACGCAGGTGACAGTTCTGCCTTTAGATCTCAAGTCCAAGCAAGGAGGAGGCGTGAGGGCCATGCCTCTCGATGGCAGAGAATACTGACTGTATTCTTTAGGGTCCACCAGAGAAACAGAACCAGCAGGTGTGTAAACGTAGGGAAAGAAGAGCTGGCTCACATGAGGAGGGACACTGACAGGTCCCCAGGTCTGCTGTTTTCAAGGTGGAAACCCCTTCAAATTTCCAGTTTGAAGTCTGGCAAGCTTAAGACTCAAGAAACTGATGTCCAGTTTGAGTCCGAAGACAGGAGAAGACCCATGTCTCATCTCTCACAGTCAGGTGGACATTCCTTCTTACTCAGCCATTTTGCTCTCTTTAGGACCTCTGTGAGCTGGGTGAGGTCTCCTCCTCGGGGAGGCCCCCTGCTTTACTAAGTCCACCAATTCACATGCCAGTGTCATCCAGAAACACGCGACACACATGGCCAGAATAACGTTTGGCCGAATATCTGGGCATCCTGTGGCCCAGCCAAGTTGAAACATGAAATTAACCATCGTACTAGGTATGCGAGAGATCACGGGATGCCCCCAGATGCAATGCCCTAGACAGGGCTGTGGGGTTCACTGGACATCTGAGAGGCAGCAGGATCTACAGGTGCTGTAGACTCTGCTTAGGGAGCAGCTTCACCTGCCAAAGCTCCTGGCCCCAGCCCCAGACAGTTCTCAGGAGCTGCGGCCACACCACCATGGTCACCTCACCCCGGCCCAGCCACATGCATTCAAACTTTCCAGACCATTCCCTCGAGACTTCCCTGTAGCTTGTGTGACCAGGTACTGCTCTGAGCTGTGTTTCCACCTGATGTAGCTGTGGTTCAAGGCGGTGTTGGCTCGTGGGGCTCAGTCACACCTTGGAGGTCAGAGGTCAGCTCCACCAGCCACCTGGCCACCTGCCATCCACATGCCAGGGTAGCTGTACTCCCATAACCCACATGCTCAGCAGCCACTTCTCCAAATGTGCTGGTCTTTATGGAACACAAAACACTGATGGCCTGGACTGGGCTTGGGAGACATCTCTGCAACTCTGCATAAATGTATTCCAGCCTCTTAACAGGATTTGGAAGGCTTGAGGTTCAAAACTTTTCTAGTTCTGTCTCAGCACTAACTTTTCAGGGCTCTTCCCTACATTTCCCCTGGACCCTGAGGAAGTCAGCACCCCAGGCCACAAGAGGCTTCAACCTCCTGTCCAGCTGTGGAGCAGAATGTACCCCGCAAAGGGGACATCCATAATCTGGAAAGTCCCTTGGCTTCCCCAGGCTTGAGAAGCTTCATCTCCAGTGGAGATGGTTGAGAGAGGTAGTGAGGGTCCTTGTTCAAGCCTCTCATCCACCAAGATGAGGGTTCAGACGGGTACCATGTGCAGCAAGCCTGTTGTAAGAAAGCACCCGTCTGGCTTCTGCAGCTCACATAGCAGTCTGCATAGTGAGCCTGGGTGCAGGTGGGCATGGGGGCTGCAGTGCTGAGCCCAGCCTCCATTCCCCTCCTACAGCTGGGCTCCTGGAGGAGGGGGTACTGTCCTCCCCCACAGCAGAGTCACAGGATGTGTGTCTGATTTCCACCCTTTGTTATCTGAAGGGTTTTACGTCTACTTTCTCTGTGGGTGTTTCTCCTCAGCATTAGAGACAAAAAGCAAAAGTAGCCACACCTCGTGGCTGGAAAGAGACAGAGACTGTCAAGCCTGGCCCAGGGCTCCCCACCTGGGACTCCACAGGTTCCCCATCCCCGGCCCTCCTCCCCACCCCACTATCTCTTCCTCATTCTACCTTCCTCACCCCATATCCCCTCCTCCTCCCCACCCCAGCTCACCTCCCCTACCTCCTCATCTCTTTGCTCCCAGCCCTCCTCCCTGGTCCCATCTCCCCTATCCCTCCCTGCACCTAGAGAGGAAGGTGGCTCTGCGCCCACACCTCACACCTGGGATGGGGATCCCTGGCTGTTGCCAGGCCAGCCTTTCCTGCACTCTGGAAAGGGGCACTCCAGCATGTTCTCTGCAGCTGCCTGGACATGTCTGCTCTGTGTGGTCCATTACCCTGGTGAGGGCTACCCAGCTTCTGCAGTGCCGGCGCCTGGCTGCCCTCCCACATGAAGCCCTCTTCCCCTGCCAGGGCTGCGGCTCTCTCGAAGCCTAGAACTGTCCCTCCCCATGTCTGTACTTCCAGCCCCCAGACCTGAAACCAACCTTGAAGTTCCTCCTCAGGTCAGCTCCTCCTCACTGCTGGTCAGCATCCCGGGACACCAGCCACTTTCCTGAGGCCAAGCCCCTGTGCTGCCATCCCCAACTTCACCTTGCCACTGAGAGATGCCTCCCCCGGAAAAGGAATGGTAGGGGTCCAGGGCAAATTCCAGTTCCCACCCTGGAAGATGGACAAACAAGGGCTCCTTGAGATGTTTTAGGTGGCTGTCCATCCAGATGAAAAACAAACTCAAGCTCCAAACTTCACTGAGCCCCTCTGATGAGGCCCAGTGCCAGAAGGGAGCGAAAGTGTGTTCAAGGCCACACCTGTGAAGGGCAGGTTGGCACCAGGCTCCGGATTCCTGCCTCCAGACATCTCTGTTACTTTCTAACAAAGCGATAGGTCCCCATAGGATTCAAACTTGGGTCTGCAGCTCCAGCAAGCAGGGAGCCCCTCACTTGGCAGGAGATGCTCAATGTGACTGAACAGATGAACTTCCTTCTCTGGATCACCCAGGGACGGCCGCACGCATTTGCGGATTTAGCTTCCAGACTCCTGCTGTCCTGCCCTCATGCATGGCTGATGATCTGAGCTACTGATTAATATTTTTTAAAGTCAAATTTCTCAGCACATGGCAGGGTTGGAAATTCTATCTGTCCTCCATATGCCGGGCATCATTCCACAGCAGCTGGATGGGGGGCAAAGCCTAATCTCTTGGAACCTGCATAATATCTTTATAGAGGTACAGCTGGGTGCATGTCATAAAAATGTTCAGTTGTGGGTGCTGGGATGTCAGATGCCTTGCGTGCCTCTTTACTGCCAGGACACACTCCAGGGAAACCCCTGGAGTGCTTGAGACCACATGACACACAGAGAATGCAGGCAGCACCGCCTTGCCTCGGAAAGCTGAAGCATTTTCCATCTTAATCCTGGAAAAAAAAAATTTAAAACAACTGCCTGCCTTGAGAATGTGGTGGATACTGCCCCTACACCTGGGTGTTGAGCCGAGATTTATCTAGAACTTAGGAACTAAGTCTCTTGAATGATGAGGGCTTTTGTTCATCCCTTCGTTTCTCTGAATGACTATGGAACGCATTTTTCTGTGTTTTCCCACAAGGGTTGTCTACCCCTGCCATTTGTTTTTTCTTTTTTATTTCTACAGAGGCAGAGCTGACTGCTGCCTTAGACACTTTTGACAAATATCCCTGGAGCTAAAACCAGCCACACCCAGGAACCAAGCTCCTGCTGTCTGCTTGGGTAACCATCAAGTTCATTTTGCTCCCTGCATACCTGCCATGCACTGGGTTCATGCATTGTTCTTTTCAAACATATGAGATGGGGTTATGCTCAGGCACAGGGGCAATCAGCACCCACTAGATGTGACAGGTGAATCTATTATCTGCTCCACATAACATATTCCCCAACACTCATAGCTTAAAACAACAATAATCTTTTATCACCTCTCACAGTTCCTATGGGTCAGCAATTTGGACAGGGAGTGGCAGGATGGCCTGTCTTTGCCCTATGGTGTCTTCAGAGACAGGGACCGTCTGAAGGATGTTTCCTTATAGATCTGGTGGCCCATGCTGGTTGTCAGTTTTTGGCTGGAACGCCCACACGTGGCCTCTCTTTGTGCCCTGGGCTTCCTCAGAAGATAGCGGCTGGGTTTTAAGAGCAAGTGTCCTAAGAGTGAAAGAGACGAGAGACCAAAGCAGAAACTGTAATAACTTTGATGATCTGGTTACAAAAGGCACACACCACCACCTCTGTCATAGTGTATTGATTCAAACAATTACAAAGGCCTGCCTATGTCCAAAAAGAGGGAACACAGCACCCCCCCACCCAGTGGAGGATGGGCCATCGATAGGTATGATCAACTTTGGAAAATGCCGTCTACCACAATGGCAGCCAAGCAGAGCCAACTGTCCAATCCATCTCCTGCAACTAACACTATGCAGCTGCAGTGCAGTGTCTGTCAGCCTTGCTTAATGTCTCTCCAAAGCTCAGTTCTATGTCAAGACAGTCTCTGTGATTCTATTCAGTAAAGACTGCTTCACCTGAGTCCTCTCTTGGGATTGCTTTTGTGCTTCTCTAAGACTAATATCCGGAATTTTAAAAAAAGGAAGAAAAATAGCCAATGCCTTCAAGATCTCCCTTCTCTGAATCATTACCGATTGGGCTAATGACCACTGATAGTAAATTGGAATTCCTCTGAGCTGATGGCCAGCACTGTACTGAGTAATTGCTGGCATATTGTTTCACTATGCTCAAGGTCTGCGTGGAGGAAATAGCTCATCACAAAGACGCATCACCCAAGAGAGAGGCCGCACTGCACAACAGCCTGCCTGGGGCAGCTACCTCTGCAGCCACTGGGAGCTCGACCTGGAGCTGTGCTGCTCCCAGTGACCATCCTCCTGTTTCTCCAGACACTCTGATGGCCGCTGTCTCTGTGGGGCATGTACTGGGTATGGGGTAAGTGGGCCGCCATGATCTAAGCCCCAAGTCATGCCTCTGCAATGTTCCCTGCATGATTGGCATGGCCCAACCAATCCAAAAAAACCAGGCCCTGGGTGATGAGGCTTTTCTGTCTACCCACTAATTACAGTTTTTAGTGAGCTGTGTCTGGCCACAATTTCAAAATTCCATTCTGACAGCCTACACCATGGTCTCCAGCACGGGAGTCCTTTACCGCGCCTCAGCGTGTGAGATCAGGTAACACAGACAGATAGATCAAGGCTGTTGACAGTCTTTAATGAAGTGGTGGGGCCCAGAGCCGGACGGCTAGTCTCCAGGTCTTTGTCTTGCATGGGGCAGGCCACACTGGAGACGCAGTTGGTGGATCACAGAGGCATAACCCTGGGCACACAAACACTCAAATGACCTGACTCTCCTGGTTCTACAGAAGCAAACCGGCGAGACTCACGGCTGACAGCACCGTGCAGGGAGGATTTATGATTTCTTTCCGGCAGATTCTTATTTGCCTTGAAGAATCCAACAGAGGGCCGCTGCCTGGAGGAACCCACACGCTGTCAGGCATTCATCAACTCTGCAGAAAACCCACCAAGGACACTCTGTTGCAAGGGGACAGCTTTGAACTCCAGCTGCCACAGCTGGGGGAACATTTGATAGTAGAAAACAATCAACAGCAGGAGAGGGAAGGTCATCTGGCTGAGAGTGTTTAAGAACCTTCCCCTAGAGGCAGTAGCAGACAACACATTTACATCTGATTGTCTCTCTTCCTGAATGGTCAGTTTCTACCTGATGCTGACAAGGAACAGAAACAGAATCCAGAACCCCAGGGCTGGACAAAAACACTCTGATTTTTAGAAGACTTTGAACAACAACAAGAGACAAAGAATTCCCCGTGGCTATTCTGCCAGGAAGTGACCCACCAGTGAAGGTTGCAGAAAAAAAAAAAAAAATCCAGGGTTCAAGACCACGGAGAGAGATTGTCAGGGCCCTAGTCTCTCTTGCCTCAGGTCTACTGATGCTCTTGGAGCTGGGGGAATGCTGACGTCGTCCAAGGGTAACTGGATTGAACCGCCACTCTGTGCACACATTAAGGCAGTGCGCTACACAGTGCCATTTCTACCAGGTGGTACTGGCTTTTTTTTTTTCCTCTGGCCATACTGCTTTCTTGGTGGAGTCTTTACCAAACCACCGCTTCCTAAATCCAATCCACTAAATGTTGCAAGGGGTGTAAACATAAAGACCTGCCCTCCACCATCCACAAAAGCAGTCCGTAAGAGAAGAAGGATGTGCATTTACTTGTGACTAGTGCTGTAACACAGATACAAACACAGTGCAGAAGAAACTTGCGGAGAAGGAAATAAATTCCATGGGGGGCAGACAAGGCCACACTAAATTCTGTGCCAAATGCCACATGGTGCCTGATCCTAGAAGGCTGGGCTCATCAAGATCTTATAGATAGATGTCTATCGGTGACAGTGTTTTCTCTTAACGTTAGTATTTAGTGTACTATCAAATATTTTAACCTTGGAAGACCTGTAAGTGACCTGACAAAAGGGATTTGCAGGTATACTTTATGACCAGGGATGCTTGACTCAGAGGAAGGCCCTGCATAAGGGTGCATCTCCTCACCTGGGCTTTCCACGGGTTCTGATTCAATGAAGAGCAGCAGGTCAGGACTGAGACATGGTCACATTGATGCCAAAGGGATGCCACGCCACCTTGACTCTGCCATGCAGACTTTAGGTCCAATTCTCGGCTTAAGGCTCACTTCTTCACAGGTGCTTCTCACTTCAGACACCAGCTACAAGCTCGGGGTCCACAGATCGCCCACACTTCTGCCCAGCTAGTAACAAATTCCCATCAGGGTTCATCGTATACTGGATTCCCATCGGGTTTAACCATATACTGGAATGACTCACAGAAGCCAGGAGAGCTCTGTACTCCCAATTCTAACGGATACATCTCAGGACCACGCAGATGTGAGACACAGAGGGTGAGATTTAGGAGGGTTCCAAATAATAATGAAGCTTTCGTGTCCTCAGGATGTGTCACTGTTCTGGCACATGGATGTACCACCAACCAGGGAAGCTCACCTGAGCTTCAGGTGTCCAGAGTGTCTATTGGAGCCACAGTATGTAGGTTTCATTGATTAAATGGCTATGTGATTGAACTCAATCTCCAGCCACATCCCCTCCCCGAGGCCAGACTGATAGGGGCACAGAGCCCTAACTCTCTAGTCACACGCTGATCTTTCTGGTGTGACCAGTGCCCCGTCCCGAGTCTTCCTGTTCACATGAATTCTGGTGTGGTCACAGGGGCCTGCCATGAGTAATAACGACATCCTATCACTCAGGAAATACCAAGGATTTAGAGGGTCCTTCCCAGGAACTGGAGACAAAGGCCAGCCAAATGCTCTATTATACAACGAAGTCCCAGTCTCCACCTCAGGGTCTCTCACATGAAAGTCTTCTGTCGCTCCCCCCGGCTTTTCACTCTCATGAGACAAAGAAGAAGGAAGAGCACAGTCTGGGTTTCCCAGGCTCCCCCGGAACCCACCCATCTTCAGACTCCCCAGCAATCCAGACACCTTGGTCTGCAGTGTCACCCCGGTCTCTGGGTTCCTTAGTCTTTGCAAGGTCATGACCTGAGCTCCCACGTCATTCCTCAGAGCCAGACTTGCCGCTTCCTAAACAACATGTGCCGGAATCATGCACCTCAGTTTCCAAAACTGGGTTTTGTTTCCAAAGCCTTTTGACAGGCCATTCCCCTTCCACTCCTTTTCTGGTGCTGACTCCCAGAGCCCCTGCCTTAGTCACCTTGCAGTCCTGTGGTCAGCCATGACCCCACTCGCTTATGCCTTTGTCACTTTCCCTCCCTCAGTCTTTCTTCCTGAAAAGGCTTTCTCTGGGCATCTGAGTCCCACCCAGTCTCCCAAGGCTTTCTCAGCTGCTTTTTACCTCTTGGTGAATTTCGCAGCCTCCCTCACCCTGCCACTGAAGCAGGTGTCCTCGCTCACTTGACAGTCGGCTTTTGAGATCTGGACTTGACATCACGCTGTTGAGCTGCACACATTCACTGCTGCCAGCATGGGGCCAGTCTTGGAAGAGCTGGGTGGTATTTTCATGTATGCTGGCAGTCTCAGCTCTTAGGGAAGCAGCTCCCGCACTGATGGTGCCAGGAGTGATTCTCAGTGGATCTGCAGCTGGTTTTACATGGTAGACAATCTCCTTTCTTATTCTGATAAAACTCTTGGCTTTTCTTGAACTCTGTTAATATTTCTGCCTAAAAGTAAATGCAAAGTAACCAAATTTACAATCATCTCCAAAAAATAAACTACAACAAAAATTTGACTTTTCCTCTAAGATTTAACATAAGGTTTAAGTTATGTGTCTCCTTCAAGTGTCCATTGAGGGAGGTATTGTTTAATCTATTCTCAATTGCCTGTGATTCTGACATATGCCACAGTTAAACATCTCCAAGTGACAAGGAAACAGAACTTCAGCATGCTAATGAAATAACCAGGTGATCTTACTAAACAGAACTAAAGACATGATTGTAAGCTCCTTCAGCATTTTCTTCTAATGGCACCAAGTAGCCCACCGTACTAACTGTGCACACCTCATTGTCTAGTCCAGGATAACAGGACATTCACAATCTCTGGAGTGTCGAATTTCTCTTAATATTCACTTTGGTGAATGTTTCAGCTCCTTTTGTTTTTTGATGCTTACTTGTTTTCTAGAAACATCTTTTTAACTTATTTCATCCCAAGAATCTTTGACATGAAATAGGAAAAAAAAAAGTGCCAACATCTCGAGTGAGCCACCATCAACCAGAAATGAGGCATTGCTTTATAAATTCTGCACCAGATCTTTGCATCAGAGCCAGCTTGGGCTACCAGGGCACCCACCGTAGTGCATCCATCTGGTGAGCCGGGTATCCGTGACACAGAGCAAGCCTGGGGAATGTTCACCTGCCCTGGCAGGCCAAACACAGAGGTATTGTATTCTAGGCTCACAGGAAACTGCAGCATCATCACAGCCACACTACTTTTTGGAAAAGGGGATACTCAAAATTATCTGCACTTGCCTCCTATGCTTCCTTCCAGAAAGCCCATTCCCCGAGAACAGTTGCAAACCACTAATGGCTCTGATCAATGTGTTGTCTTTTTAATTGAAAATTATGCAGAAACCCTTTGCATTTTAATGTTTTTTGCTGAAAGTAACTCAAAATTATGCCATTGAAAGAATATCCTGAGTGTAAACACATCTGCGAACCAGCAAAGACTTCCCAGGGGCTCCTGGAGTCCTCATTGAAATAACAAGTCCCCATTTTGTGATCCTAACACCACCAGATGGGATCAGGGTGGGTGTGCAAGACCTTGGATGTCCCTGGAGGTTCTTCTTCATGCTTAATAAATCCCTTGGACCACCTTTCTCTTTGCCATTCACTTAGTTCCAAATATTAGGGGAATACCACAGGTCATCTCTATTCACAGGGGGTTCGAGGTGGCTGGTTTGTGCAGTCCGTGCTGCTGGGATCAGAGGTGTGCCTTGAGGTGTCCCTGAAGAGTCAAAGTACCACATGCGCAGGAAGGAGGCTTGAGCTTTGCTTTTGGTCACCGGGTATTTGCATAAGGACTACTCAGAATTTAGGAGTTAAATCTCTTTGCTTAGTCCCAGCCTGTGATGTGTGAAATGTGACCTGGATTATAATCCAGATTCTTCCAGTAACACTTGGCGAGAAAGATCTCCAATGAACTGTATATCTCTCTGTGCCTCAGTTTGCTTATCCTTTAAACGGGTTTAAGAAGAATGCCTACTGCACAGGGCAGTTGTGTGATTAAGATGAATGGTTATAAAACTGCTTGCCCCAGTGTAAAGATAAAGAAACAATAACTGTTGATAAAGACAATATCTACCCTTTAATGCTTGTTTCCCAGTGAAAACAACAGGCTTCTCTTCCAATCATTGTGGCAGCCGACCCCAAATTCACCAAAGCGGGCACTGAAATGGATAGAATAGAGAAATGAAAGCAGTGGGTTCAGGGGTCAGAAGTGCTGCTGCACATGGGATGAGGACAGACAGCTCTCCAGCCACAGGGAGGCTTTGGAGCTGCCATGGTCCCCAGGGAGCCAGGAGTGCGACTGGGCTCTCTTTCCTTGGTGCTGTATCACCTGGGGAGCACGTGATGCAGACTGGGGCCAGGGCCCCGTGGCCCCTTCTGAAAAGAAGATGTAGCCATCTTAGTTAGGCCTGTTTATAGTTTAAGAAAGCCCCTGTAGCCACATGGCATTGCTCAACTATGGCCACAGTATGGGCAGAGCCCGCATCCATCCACTGCATCTAGGAAGTGCTTCTGCATGGCCTTTCCTGTCCCCAGGCTCCTGGGCTCTCACCCCTGATTGCCTCATCCACTCAGCAACCCAGAGAACCTGATGCTGGTCAGTTGGGGGCTCCCCTTCCTGAACCATCACGTCAAATACGCAGCAGTCTTGTGACTGCCTTAGAGGGTACAACCTCCTGGACAGGTTGGTGACATTCTACAAGTTCACTGACTATCTTCATTTGGGCACAACCTTTTCTCTAATGCAAACTGGGCATGAACTTAAAAGAATATTGACTCAAAAACCACCAGTATGCACTTTTCCCCAGGGACATGACGCCCTTGGAGAGTCCCATGCTTACCTCGTGCCCCAAAACATGATGCAACCCGTGGGAAATCGAGTCACTTGCCAATCACATGAAGGTCCCCTTGCTATTCAGTCAGCACAAAGGTCTTTGCACTGGTCAATACAGCTGCAGGATTCTAGCTTTCCAAGAAGCAAGTTGATGGGAGCAAACCCTGGAAGTGGAAACAGGCAGAAGCTTGTAGTGAGTATTTTCACACAGGGAAGATGGGGCTGGAGTGTTTAGGATGCCAAGGTAAGCAGACACACAAGCAGCCTGCTCATGCATGCACTCCTCACTTCTTCAGCGCCCCAGGGAGAGGGAAAGGGGAGCTGGGCCCTGGGCCAGGGAACCAGAGTCAAGTTTCCGTCGCTCACATGGAGCCAGCTCAACTCAGAGCTCCAGCTGCAGACAGCTTCCCAGGACAGCACAACCTCAGGGCAGCAGAGATGCTGGGTGGTGGGAAGCAGGCAGAGGGGAAGAGCAGAGGAACATTCATCAGCTTAAAGAGGAATCCATGACTCCCATCTTCCTGGATCATCTTTTCCAAAACTTAGAAACAATGCAACACAAACCCTGGGGTTGCTAATATTTCAGGAGTCTGTATTTGATTTCCTGCACTTCTGTAAAGCAACATCAAAGCACTGAAATTGACCTTCCTCTTCCTCCCAGAACAGGGTGTACTCCCCACCACTCAGAGGCAGAGCCAAACCAAGAATGAAAAACAGCATCCCGTCGTCTGGTCCTGCCCAGCCACTTTATCCCAAGCTCAGCGAGATGCTGTCCCGAGAGCTGCAGTCGGGGAGACTCCTCCAGTTTCACAAGCACACCCTCTTGTAATTTCCACCTCTTTGGAGTAGCAACTTGGACAAATTGAAAATGGCACATGAAACATCTCTGTGCCTTTCAAAGGGAGGGAGCATCTCTAATGAGCTTTTGAAAGGAAGCACGGCATCGCCCAGTGGAAAGAAATGTGTAGTGACCACCCAGGCTTGCAGACGAGGCTCTGTGATCAAGCGTGGATACCAATTCCTGATTCCACCCGGTCTCACATTAATTCTCAGGAGTCAGGAGATCTACAAATGCACTCAGGGCATCCAGAGAGAGGCAGAATGCTGCTGGATTGGGAGCAAAGGACCTGGTCTCTAATTCTAGTCCCACTTCCTTCCCTCTTCCCCCAGGTCCATGACTCTGGCTTTGAGACAGCTGCTTTCCCAACTCTCGTTCATGGGAAACCCACCCTGGCTGAGCTTCCCACCTCAGCGCAAACTGGAGAGAACCCATGCCAAGTGCTTCCGCGGCCGCGGGGATGGGAGGCCTACGCAAATATGAAATGTGGCATGCAGTCTCACAGAAGAACATGTTCTCACCGAGAATTGTTACAGAGAGCTGCCTTGTTCAAACGTCCAAAACAGCTTTGGCAAAGGGGATCTCTCTTTCCATATTTGGCCAGAAATATGAGTTGAAAGCAAATGCTATGATTTTGAAATACGTGGTGTATTATTTTTGCGAGATAGTCTATCTTTGGTGGTATATTCCACAGCTGATATCCAATACTGTTAAATGTTGAAGTCAGAAGATTTTAAACCAAAATAGGAGATAGCAATTAAGTAATGCTGTGCCCAATCTGTTGCCATTGGAGGCTGGTGCATTATCACTGGTTACAGAGCAAGTGGGGGATTTGTAACAAATATTAATCACAAGGCTAACCTACCAGGCTCACATGGGAGAAGGAAAAAGGAAGAGGCCATAGGATGTCTCTCTCCCCTGTCTCCAGATGTTGTAAGTGGATCTGGCCCTAAGAAACAATTTCGTGTTTTAAGATGTTCTAGGGTGGCCTTGGCAGGTGAGTGGAGATTTAAAGTCAGGACACATAGAATTTTGTGCATTCTTTGACACATTTTTTGACCATGTCTGAATCCAAAATGGCCCCAGTTAGACTGGTGCTTTGGAAGTCCATTTTTTTAAAGATGAGGATATTGAAATAAATTCACAGGCACAATTTTCTCAAGTCAGAAATATAACCTGATGAGTAGCAACTAGATGGGAGGAAAATGGGGTGAACACAGAGCAGCCTTCCTAGTGTTGAGATCTGACCTCACCCTGACGCCACACTCTGTGAGGCAGCTCTGGACTGCAGTCCTGCCTGCTGGCCACTGAGGCATGGCCAGCATCTGTAGAAGGCAAAAGGTGTCTGCAAAATGAAAGAGCCAGTGTGACAATGTGGCTCTGTCATTTTGCAGACGCTTTTTGACACAGAAAAAGCTCTGGCTGCAGATTTAACGTGAACAACCAGAGGCCAGCAGGGTCAGCACCACCTCCACTCCAGCCTGGTCTGAGTGGTCATGGGGGCTGAGGCTACGAGAGCTGACTCTTCACGAAAGCATCTGTCGGGGGCCTGTGTGGATCTTGCTAGATCGACATCTGGTCAAGGGTCTCCATGCTGTAAGATGAATTATACTTGCTTTTTGTGTGGATTGTTCTTTTTTTCTAGACGAACAGCTATCACACAGAGTTTTGGAACAATCCTAACACACCTTCAGACTTTTGGATGAATAAAGTTCTCTACCTGCAAGTCAGCATAGCACAATGAACGCAGTAAGGAAGTCTTGAGTTTCCACGGTTGGATTCAGACTTCAAGGTGAAATGCAAGTAGGTCATTTGCCTGAGTATAAACACGTGATCTCAGTGTTGGCCAAAAATGGGCAAAATTTCCTTAGGAAGCAAGGGTGAGAGGAATGGGGTCTGAGAGCTAATCCAGAAGCCCAGAATTCAGCCCTGGATTGCAGGGGCCCCCGGGCCTTTGAAAATGACTGGACATCTCAAGGCTCCCAGGTCCTAGTCAGGTTGAAATCCCTGAGGACTGCGGCTGCAGAAGAGTATAGTGATGGGATGGCATAGGGTAGGTCACTGGCAGAAACCAGTTGATGTTTGCTTCTTTATAACATAGAATATCAAGATTTGGACCAGAGATTCTCAAGCTTGGCTCACACCAGAATTCCCTGGGCAGCTCTGAAAGGTCCCCATGCCCAGGTGTGCTGTCAGACCCATGGAGCCGGAATATGGAGGGGTCCAGTCATTAGACCTTACCTTTCTCCCCCACCGTGAGATTTCACAGGGATAGAAACCACCTGTGCATGTATAAGCAGGTTAACTCTCATCAGGTTAAATCAAACCTAGAGGAAGCAAATGACAGACATTTCCTGACCTCCAACCCCCAGGCACTTTTCTTCAGATGATAATGAGTCATTGCCAAGCAAGTGGCACTTCATTCCCCACTCACCTTCCCACAGGGATACAGATGCAGTCAGCCCTGTCCTCCTGTGCCATGTGGGCGTGGGGTGGGGAGGTGGAGATCACTTCTCCCCTGGCCTGCTTCTCATCTGCTCTATGGAGGATCCTGCGTCCTCAGACACATTTGAAAGACCCTCTTGAGAACAATTCCAGGCCGCACAAAGCAAATTCAGCAGCTGAAACAAGGCTCTACCCTCATGCTTAGGAAGCACTTAATCAAACGTCTACACCTCTGCTCCATGCTTTTCAGGGAGCCCACATGTACACTCCACAACAATGGGATTATGAGGGGCAGGTAGCCATTTAATCACTTCTGTGTCAGAAAGGAGGCACCGTGCTTTCACACAGAAGATCCAGAGGAGGGGGACACTTGTCCTCTACCACTGACAATCAAAGAAATGCGGAGGAGTGGAGATCGGTGAGTGCTGGGAGTGGGATTTGAAGCTGGACCTGCTGACGCCACCCCAGCATTCCCTCCACCGATTCTCAGAGCCACCCTGCGGCTAGTGCCTTGGGCCCTGACCTCTGAGAAGGTACTTCCAAGGGCCCGCTGATCTCATCTGAGTGAACACAT
This sequence comes from Colobus angolensis palliatus, assembly GCF_000951035.1. Classification (NCBI taxonomy): domain Eukaryota; kingdom Metazoa; phylum Chordata; class Mammalia; order Primates; family Cercopithecidae; genus Colobus; species Colobus angolensis. The sequence continues at coordinate 2,387,122 of NW_012115955.1, forward strand.
TTTTCGGGAGTTCACTAACTCCTTATCTGGCTGGGCTGCCTTTTCACAGGGCCAAGCATGAGATAGGTCAACCCTGGTGGTGGGTTTTGCCGTGGGATTAATCCAAATAACAAAATAAGTGTCTTGCAGTCAGGAGACCTGGCCTCTAGTCAGGAGTCTGAGATTTGAATCCTGATTCAGGACACATCAGCCTTCTAAATCTCAGTTGACTGGAGACAGGGCCTGCATGTCCCAAAGACCCTGGGGCTGCTCAGAGGAGTTAGCACAGCACTCCGGAGGACAATCCTTGTGAGATCCTCTGGCAGGCCTGATACCTGGAGCCTGCCTCCCCCACACCACACACCTGCACTTTTCCTCCCAGCATCTCTCCTGTCCCTGATATCCACTTTCGGGCCAAGCCCCCAGCACCCTCCTGCCACCTGGCCAGGGCTCCACAGAAACCCCCAGCTCAAGCAGATCCTTGCATGTGGAAACTTCCCTTTCCAACCCTCCTTAACTTCTGAGTGGCAGTCCCAAGTCCCACCCCTAGAAAGTGATATGATGGGCTGCTTTGCACTGAGGTGTTAATGACTGACAGTAGAGATTGGAGTTGCAGAGGACCACAGGTGTCAAATGGGCCCTCTCCAATTACAGCTGAGGAAACCGAATGCTCACACACAAAGAGCCCTGTCCTTAGTCACACATCCAGCCATAGCCAGAGGAACCTCTTCAAGGGGCTCTCAAATCTCAGGCCCGCATTCCTTCTATAGATACGCCTGCCAGCTGGTGCAGCCTCTTTACCCAGCCTCCCACCCAAATACAAAATGGTGAGCTGTGGATTCTGCAGCACTTTTTCCACCAAGGCAGAGACAGACAACATTCCCGTCTGCAGCCTCTGAGTCAGGAGATGAAACTAGACTTGGAACTCAGCATCTGGGTTCCCGCTACCAGCTGGGGAAACACCGTGCAGAATGTCCATGAAAACTCCAGAGGCCCAGAGGAGCTGGCCCTGGTTTCACGCCAAACCCCTTACCAGGCATGATGAGTATATGGACCTTTGGGGGCCCATCTGCATGAGCAGCGTTTGCTTTGCAAACAGCAGAGAAGCCTTGCCCGTTTGTAAGCATGTGGTGCACACGTGTTTGCTGGCAGGGGTGTCTGCACACAGCCTGCTGAACAAACACATCTTAAGACTTAAAAAAAAAAAAAAAACTGGAAACCATCATTAATAATCTGATTTTTATCTTTATAGGGCTTTGGCCCCAAAGGTATCAGGCTTCCCTATTATCACATTTCAGTCGAGCTCACAGCTCGCATTTGACACGATGTTTAATCTTGGCACATCAAAGGGAGGGCTCTGCTACATTTGTTGCTATTGTTACCAGTGCCTGAATCCATCTGCACTCCACCCAGAAACCTACTGCTCCAGACACAGGAATTCCACCCGCTTCCCACCTCAAGGCTCTCAGATACTTCAAAGCCATTTCCTTAAATAAATAAATAATAAATAAATAAACAAGAGAAAAGGGAAGAGAACAAGAGCAAAGTTTTTATTGTTTGTTTTCCAAAATGTTTCACTTCATTAAAATTGTAAAAAGTCAGATCCGATATGCCTCGGAGTATCCACATATGAAGATGGCCATCCTATTTGACTCTTACAACAAAAACAGAGCATTGTATGTTTGTGTGAACTTTCAGAAGCTCAGAATACTCTGGAAACTTCTAAACGACAGAAAAGTGTGGTCATATGCCATCACCCTATTAGAAACGTGTGGCTCAGAATTGGCGCAGAGGAAGACAAGCCTGTCTCCCAACCCGCTGCGCTCAGTGTGAGGTCACCTTGTGTGAGACGCTGTCACCATCTGCAGTGACCCCAGCAGGAACCAACAAGGCCACAGGGGCAGGCCCTGGGCCCGGGCGCTTCTCAGTGGTTCTCAGTTCTTGCATGGTGACCCACCAGTCCCTCCTCACCCACCATGGGAGGTCACACTATGTCCACCTCCAAGGCCTGCCAGGATTCCCTTGGCCCCAGCTGGGAGAGTGTCCCCCGTCATTGTCCATACTGCTTCAGGCCACTGTCCACCCTGGATCATGTTCCTTTGCATATAGTCCTGTCTCCCTCTGAAAACAATAGGATATCAAGACCTAAGTGTCCAACTCAAGCCTTAAAAGATGACAGCTGTGAAACACCTGGTTCAGAAGAGCACTCAAAGGAAACAGGGTAGAGCTGCTCACAGCCATCACTCTGAGCGCCTAAGGATTTGGTCAGGATTGCTTCAGCTCAGCCCTCATGGCAGAAGGTGATTCTGCCAAAGGCCGAGAGGGACCAGGCCTCCATGAGACCACTCTGGGAACATGACACATGTCCCTTACAGTGAGAGGACCTGGTGGCCAGGGGTCTAATGATGCCCCTCACGTCCCGGCAGGAAAGTGTGTAGAGTGAGAGCCAGAGGAGCTCTCTTCCAGTTGCTACACAGAAGGGCCTGCAATCCCATAGGCCAAGTGAACCTCAGGGCCCGTAGAGGGGTCCCGATGGACCAGAATCAAGACGCACCACCCTGAAGAGCTCCAGAAAGCCCGGATGAGGACTGCAGACACCACCAAAGCCCCGTGAGCACGTGGCCTCCTCACAGCAGCGCCAGTTCAAGGATGATTTACGTTTCCCACCCATTTTCCCCCTTCAGCCACTCTGAACTCTCCAGAAAACTTGGGCGCTGGGGAGGGTGAAGAGGAGTCCATGAGAAAAAAATAGAAGAGTGGTCCCCGCCCAGACTCCCACTGCAGACTTTCACCCTGAAAATAAAGATGAGCTGTTCTTGTGGCTGAAAGTAACCTAGTACCGTTCATAACCTAAGAGGGAGAAGACGGCTCAAGGGGCCCACTGTTCTTCATTCCTGTGGGTAAGCCACCTTCTCCCCTCCTGAAGAAAGGGTAAATGGCTGTGGACAAAATGCAAAGTTGTCTTCATTGCAATTTACTCAACATACCAGTTACATTTATTTCAGGCACAGTGACCAGGACATTTTGCTCATGGCTAAATTTCAGTGAATATTGTTGAAGGAATAGGTTTATGCTCCTAAAAGTGAAACACCTAGGTTAGATCATGGGCAAAATACCACCTTCAGGGTATGCAGTTCTGAGGATAACATAGCCATAACATGCTGCCCACTTCGTCCTCTCCTCTGGGACAAGCTCCCCGTCATCCTTCAGGGTCAGACTCCAGGCTCAACCACCAATGCCCCCAAAGGCGGGACAGGCTTCTCCTCCCCGAAGCGTAATAACAACAATAATCACAGCAAGAGCTGCAGCCACCGCCTTCTTGTGCTCAGGGCTCTGAGTTCAGCCTCCAGGTGGAGACTTCCTGGATGCCTAGCCTGGGAGGGAGATGCCATCAGCCCACTTCACAGGTGAGGATATAGGCACACAAGAGAGCAGAACATGTTTACAACTCTGTCCATCATGATGAAAATGTCCAAAGTCATTATGAAATGAGACAAATGCATTTCATGCATGGACTGAAACTGACACTTACCACACAAAAATATTCCCCCACTGAGAGTTTGCCTGCCGCCAGCCCAAGTGTCCACAGGACAGAACTGCAGAAACTCCAGCTGTTTCTTTGCCTTGATAACCACAGTATTATCATTGTTTGTTCAAAACAAATGTTAAACACAGGGACATTAGGGACGTGTATGACCCCAGGGCGGTGTGGGGAGGGGAATCACAGGCCACACCTGCAATGAACTGAGAGGGTCCTAGGCTGTTATTAACTCCTACTGGAAACAAACTCGTGTGTCTGACCAACTGTATAACTGGGAGTTCTTCAAATTTACTTCCCTGCAGAATACATTTATTAAAGTATATGTAGAATAAGGTGCCAGTTCGAGGCTTACATATATATTATTACAATTCAACAGTAACCATTGGAGCCATTGTTTGGAACACAAATGTTTTTCCAGGGAGAAGTATTTTATCACTGGCATCACTCAGAAGTGCTGGTGCATGGTGACGATAAACAGAAGACAGAAGACAAACTGGTTGGCCTTATTTTTGTTTTGGGATTCTCTAAAGACAATGAGCACCCTCATTGCCCACAGGGAGGAGGAGAGGAGGAGACCACGCCCCTACTCCACCCTGCCCTTAGCGTGCCACTGCCCAAGGTCACCGGGTGCAGGAGCAGAGCCAGTATGGGGCCCAGTGGTGTAACTGGGACTGTGGGTACCAGGCCCAGTCCACGTGGTCTTCCCTGGGAGCCTCCTTCCACCAGGGCTCACAGTCCTTTTCGGGGTCACATCCCAAATAACCTCTCCTGGGTCTGCTTCTGTGGAAAACCCAAACCAGGAGAAGTGGGTTTCTCCTGTCGATGTCCACAAATGTTCTGACCTGGAGAGCTCGTCACGAACACCCACAGGCATGTGCTGTTCTTCGTGAAGACCTCTCCAGATCAGAGCATTCATTTTTATTTGCTTTCCTATGGTAATCTTTTAAAAAATTACTAAAAGCACACTCTGTAACCACATGATCCAGCAATTCCACTCCTGGGTACATGCCCAAAAGAAGTGAAAGCAGGGACTCAGACACATATTTGTACACCCATGTGCGTAGGAGCATGAATCACAATACCCAAGATATGGAAACAAAGCAGGGTGCAGTGGCTTAATCCTGTAACACCAGCACTTTGGGAGGCTGAGGTGGGCGGATCACCTGAGGTCGGGAGTTTGAGAACTGCCTGGTCAAGGTGGTGAAACCTCGTCTCTACCGAAAATACAAAAACTAGCCAGGCATGGTGGTGCATGCCTGTTGTCCCAGCTACTCAGGAGGCTGAGGCTGGAGAATCACTTGAACCCAGAAGGTGGAGGTTGCAGTGAGCCGGTTTCATGCCACTGCACTCCAGCCTGGGTGACAGTGCGAGATTCTGTCTCAAAAAAAAAACAAAAGATACGGAAACAACCCAAGTGTCTATTGAGGGACGGGTGGAGAAACTAAATGTGGTACATCCTTACGGTGAAATATTGTTCTGCCTTCAAAAGGACAGAAAAAAAGTCCTGTGAGAGGCTACGTGAATGAAGCTTGAGGACTTATGCCAAGTGAAATAAGCCAGTCACCAAGAGGACAAATACTGCGTGATTCCACTCCCGTGAGAAACCTAAAGTAGTCACATTTGTGAGCCAGAAAGTAAAATGGTGGTTGCCAGGAGCTAGAGGAGGGGAACGGGGCTCTGCTGCCTAATGGGTAAGGAGTTTTAGTTTTGGAAGATGAGAAAGTTCTGGACATGGGTGGTGGTGATGGTAGCACAAAAGTGTGAATGAACTTAATACCACTGAGCTGTGCGCTTGAAAATAGTTACAATGGCAAATTTTAGATTATATGTATTTTACCACAATTTTTTTAACCAAAAAAAAAAAAGACTTTATGAAGAAAAAAATGTAAAAAGCCCATTTTGGATCATGTGATGTAAGTAAGCAAGCAGCCCTGGGCACTGTCCGTGACCTGAGAGCATGACTCGGGGTCACAGTCGATAGGATCACTCAGAGGCAAAGGTCAGTGCTTAAGCCAAAGGACGCTGCTGGTTAGTGGTGGGAATGCATCTTCCCCAGGGTTCAAAGCCGAGGTCCGGCCCTGCCAGCTCAACACAGCCAAGCACACAGCGGGACCGCGGCCTCGCTGCAGGTGACACCAAGTGCCTACATACGACTCGTCTGTCACAATCATTAATGCTGCTGATTTGACTTTCTTTGGTTTTAAGGTCTGTTTGCTATTAACTTGTAGAAGTGTTTGCTTTTGTAACTGTAAATGCTACAAGCCTATCATAGAATTCATAGAAGTATGCATAAACTTCCGGTTTACACATATATCTTAGTTTGGGCTCCCCCAAAACCTTTGAGACAGGATTCTAGACGCTGGGAGAGAGAGGCAGTCCTGACCATGAGCTCCTGGGTGGAAGGGGTCCATGCTGCTTTAAGGAGCCATTTCTGGGTGAAGCCAGAGGCCCTCCCTGACCCTCACAGTGCTGCTCCTGGGGAAAGGAAGGGGGATCCTGCACTGTGCCTGGGTCCCTCCCCATAAGCCTGCAGGTTGACATCCACTGGGGCAAACATTGAGGTTCTGGTGGAAGCTGGCAGTTCTGAAACAGGAGAGGGCATCCAAACTCCCAGAAGGGTCTATTCCCACACGAATTATGAGCCCTGGCCAGGAGTCTCCAATTGAGTTGGGGGTAAGGGAGACTGAAGGTCTAAAATTTTGACAAATGTTTGAGTGAAGCTGCTGCTCTTCCCAGGACGTTCCCTTGAGAATCCCTGGACCGGAGCAGCCAAAGCCCTCTGCCTGGCAACCTCTGCACTGAACTCAGTCCCTTGGCCAATCCCGAGTCATTTGCTGCCATCCCAGACACGTGTCTTCACCTGCACTCTGCCCTGTGTCCTTGTAAATGGGAAGACCTTACAGAGTGGCTTTGAGAACTGAATTAAATTCCAGAGTGTTTGGAAGGGACTTGCTCCCTGTACCTGCTCAGTGCATAGTGACACCAGCTGGTGCCGATGCCCTCCCCAGGACAGAAAGCGGGCCCCTCCACAATGGCCAGGAAAGTGATGTCAGCTTGGCCGAAAAGGTGCTGCCCTCCTGATGCCACATGGATATGCATGCCCCATGGCAAATTGACTTATTTTCCTAAGAAAACAAACAGGCCTGCATTATGGACTAGAGTCCTGAAAATGTGCCCACATTTTGCAGATGAACAAAACTTCAGGAAAATAAAAGATTTCTGCTTGTGGTTGTCCTCTTGGGAGTAGGCCCCATATCCCAGTCTCTGTTTCGTGACTGGTGAGGTCTGAGGACTGTGGCCAGGAGGCTGGAGGAGAAGGGAATTGTGTTCTGTCACTGGACTACCAGACTGTCCCTCGGGCCCTGTCAGGAGATGCTGGTCCCGGTAGGGAGGGAGAGTCCAGCGGGGCTGGGAACTAGCAGGCTGGGGGCAGTTGAGCTCCCCACACCCACTCAGTTCATCGGTCGGCGGAGGAGTGCTCCACCCAAATCCTCCTATCCCTAATGTCAAATCTTGGTGGTGCTCAAACTGTAGCTCCCTCCAGGTCCTGAAGGGCTGTGAAAGGACAACCCCCACCAGCTTCTGCTCAGCCCAGGTCAAGATGAGACCCCTGACTCCAAATTTCCAACCAGTTCCATGGAGGTCGATGCTCCTGGCCCAGGGCCCACACTTTGGGAACCACCAGTCTGACCTAAAGGCATCAGCAACCGCACTCCAGCTGCTTAAAAAAGAGCTTCCGGTCCCCCAGGCAACTGTTCCAGGGTGGCAAAGAGTAGAGGGAGTTCTGGGCCTTCCTCCCTTGGCCCCACCTGCTCCCAGCCTGCTCACAGCCTGTGCAGAAGCTCAAGGGACCAGATGGGAAGCCTGACACTGCCTGGAGCCTGGGCTGGGAGCAGCCATTTCAGCCCCTCCCAGGACCAGGTGTCCTATTGCCCAGGGCATCCCAGGCGGCCTGCTCCCTTCCCTGGGCCTGGCGGCCCTGCCCCCCAAACCACATCAAACAGAAACAGGGTCCCCCCAAGCTGCAGGCACTGCTTACCCCTTGGCCTCTCGCTCACCTGACTGACTCCCAGTCCATCTGCTGTGGATTTTCCCTCTTAAACATTCTGTACTTTTTTGAGGGGAGGAAGGTAAGTATGCTTGGGAGGAGATATGACCTGGGATTTGGTCTTGGCCTGGTGGGCAGAAACCCTCCAGACCCCCATACAAAATAAACCTGCACATGATCCTAGAAAAGTAAGTATTCTAATATGGAAAAAAGTCCGACCTGGTTCTCCGAGAGGAGTCTTAACCCCACAACCCAAGGAGAGGACAACCTGCACCTTCCCCAGCAGGCAAATGCCCCTTCAGATGAAGCAGTCCCAGGAGAACCAGGCCCTGAATTCAGATCCTACCAGGACCCTGGAGTGTAGTCAGTGAGGCCTCAGTTACTCACCAGGTTCCAGGTTCTCCTCCCTGAAACCCAGGAGATCTGAACACTTCAAAGCACACACACTCCTACACAAGTGGCTCTGGTCACAGGGGATACAGGTGAGACCTGACACTAGCACAAAAACTCTGCAGAGCAGTGGGCTCACCCACTCGACCCTGACCCACTCCACCTCACTCACCAGGGAAGTCACCTGCACCTCCAAAGGAGTGGAGCTGGGTAACCTGACCTTTAAGCCCACTTTCCTATCAAGTAGGCACCAGTTGGCACTTCCTCCTGCACCTGCTCCTTGCTGGTTCTGCGGAAACAATGCGTACAGGTCTCAAGTCCAGTCCACTTTGTGAGGGCAAAGACAACTCTTACATGCACACATTCACACACACATGCACACACACACAGGCACACACATACACAGACACACATGCACACACACAGAGGCACGCACACACAGGCACACACACCCCACACAGACACAGACACAGGAACACACGAACACATGCACACATATGCACACAGAGACACACAGAGACACGCATGCACACACAGGCTCACATGCACACACACAGGGGAGGAGTTGCACAGCAATTGCGTAGGCAGGTAGACATGTTCAAACAGGCAAGGCACTGGAGCACAGGTCAGGAAGCGCCACAGTGACTTAGACCAAGCTCCGGCTCCCCCAGACTCTGTGAACTTAAACGAGTCACTTGAAGTGTCTGCATCTCAGTTTGCCGGCAAAACACTATTGAAACAGAATGTTCAGAAATCAGATTCCTCCTGCAAGAGCCATTCTCAGGTGACTTTCATCAAAAAGTCAACTCAGACATCTGAGGCCTAAGGAATCAGAACTGGGCTGGAGGAGGTAGGGGGCCCACAGCCCTACCCCCACTCCCCAGGGAGCCCTCCTGGCTGCCTTTGATTGGAGACCTCTGAAAATCTGTAAGAAAACTTTAGTCTTTGGAGGACCATCTGCAAAAGTTATTTTGACCAAACCCTGTGTGTGAAAAAGAGAGGCATAATCTGCTCCAGACTCCACCGCAAGCTGTCGTCATGAAGCATGGAAGACCCCAACTTTGCAGAGCTTGGTCATTCAAGGCTTAAAAGGAGCAGTGCACGTGGGGCCATGAGGCTCCAGAAGCAGGACCTCACAGGGCTGGAGCTGGCTCAGAAGAGGCATCATCCATGAGACGGGAAGACCCAGCACCCTGGGTGTGGGTCAATCAAGCAGACAGGGTCCCCATGCAGTATGCATACAGGTGTGGTGTCAGAGGCAGGCAGCCGGGCTTGAGCCCTGCCCAGGCACTGGCCCGTGGTCAATCTCTTCATCAGCAGAATCTCTTGCCCTTAGTCACAGAGCTCTGATTTTGTTCTAAGCATCGCTGTGTCTCTAAGCCTCACTTGCCAACTCAGTGCGGCCTCCTGACAACATCACAGCCAATGGGATCAAAAAAAAGGGGCTGAGGGAACTTCTAGAAAGGCTCCTGAAGAAAGAAGGGATGCTCCTTTTTCCTCTCATTCTCCTTCCTGCTGCCTGAAATGCAGACAAAAGGGCTGGGGCACCAGAAGTCATCTTGGCCCACGAGGTGACAAAGCAGGAGAGTTTCCTGGGTGAGGACAGACCCTGGCTGTGTGTCGTTCGCTGAGGGGAGGCACAGTCAATGTGCTTGAGGTCAGTGGCAGGGACAAAAATTTGGATGCTTCTCCTGACCCTCAGCTCTATGGGATTCTCTCTGACCAAGCTCCACGCTGGGTCCCAAGCCCAGCCTGCAGGAGCGCTCCCTGTGCCCTCTGCCTAGACCGCTGCTTTCCTTGTGTGCGCTGGTGAACTCCCACCCAGACTCCTAGTCACTACTGTGCCGCCATCACTGATACCCCATATCGTGTTCTTTTATATGCATTTGATGATTTTCTGTTAATATGTTTCATCAATTACCAAGAGAGAAGTGTTAAGTGTCCACCTTTAATTGTGAATTTGTTCATTTCTCCTTTCAGTGCTGTCAATATTGCTTCATGTATTTTGAAGCTCTATCGTTATGTGCCTACACACTTAGGATTGTCATGGCTTCTTGAGGAATTGATCTTTTTTTTTTTTTTTTTGCTTTTAAATTTAACAGAGTTTAAGTGAGCAAAGAATGATTCCAAAATCGGGCACCAACCTAACCAGAATGGATTCAGAGAGATTCTAGGGCTGCCACATGGTCAGATAATATTTTTGCACAGAAAAAGAAGAGTATTTTTTTATCATTCTATAGTGTCTCTCTTTATCCTTTTAATTACCATACTCTAACTTTTCATTTGTCTGACATTAATATTGCCATTCCAGCTTTCTATTGATTAGTGTTTACCTACTATATCATTTTTCTTTCTCTTCTTTTTAATTTACCCGTACCATTACATGTTATATGGATTTCTTGTAGCCCACATTTGATTGAATCTTTCTTTAATCAGTGTGTTTAAGCCATATGCATTTTATGTAATTATTGCTATGTTTGGATTTAAGGCTACCACTTTCTTATTTCCTGCTTGTTCCATTTGGGTTTTATTCTTCTGTTTCTCTTTTCCTGCCTTCTTTTGAATTATTTGAATATTTTTTATAATTCAATCATAATTAACTTCTCTATTGGGTTTTTGACTCTATCTCCTCATGTAGTCTTTGGTGGTTGCTCTAGGGATTACAATATGCATGCCAATTGTTCATAGTCCACTTAGAATTAATATTTTACCACTTCCAGTGGAAATGCAGAAATCTCATCACCACATACACCAATGTACCCTCCTCACTTTCCACTGTAGTTGTCACATGTATCTACAGCCACTGAAAACTCTCATCAGACGATGTTAAAGCTTTCACTTTCAGCCATTATACATATTTTAAAGGACTTAAAAGGTGAAAAATAGACTACTGTATTGACTTAGATGTTTATGATTTTATGATCCTTCTTTTAATTTCTAAAGTTCCGTGCTTCCCTCTGTCATCATTTCCCTTCCAACAGAACAAGTACCTTCATATTTCTTTCAAGGAAGTGATCTCAATTGGGTGCCATTTTGCCTCCAAAGGGCAATGTCTGCAGACATTTTTTATTGTCACAACTTGGTGAGAAGGATGCTGCTAACCATCCTACACAGTATGGAGCAGCCCACCACAAAAGGTATTATCCAATCTCAAATGTCAACAGGTTGTTTTAGAGCAAATCTGCTGGTAACAAACTCTCTTAGTTTTCCTTCACCTGGCAACATCTTTATTTTGCCTTTATTTCTGAAGAATAATTTTGTCGGATATAATACTCTGAGTTGACAGGCTTTTTTCTTTTCCTTTCAGTAACTTTAAAAATGTTATTCCGGCCGGGTGCGGTGGCTCAAGCCTGTAATCCCAGCACTTTGGGAGGCTGAGACGGGCGGATCATGAGGTCAGGAGATCGAGACCATCCTGGTTAACCCGGTGAAACCCCGTCTCTACTAAAAAAAATACAAAAAACTAGCCGGGCGAGGTGGCGGGCGCCTGTAGTCCCAGCTACTCCGGAGGCTGAGGCAGGAGAATGGCGTAAACCTGGGAGGCGGAGCTTGCAGTGAGCTGAGATCCGGCCATTGCACTCCAGCCTGGGCGACAGAACGAGACTCTGTCTCAGAAAAAAAAAAAAAAAAATGTTATTCCACTGCCTTCTGGTCTGATAAAAAGTTTGCAATCTTTCTGATAGTTTTTCCCTCACATATAAAGTGTTGTTTTTCTTTGGCATCTCTCAATTTTTTTATCTTTAGATTTAAAGTTTGATTATGATGTATCTGGGAGTGGATTTCCTTATTTTGTCCTGTTTAAGGTTCGCTCCATTTCTTGAATTTGTATGTTTATGTCTTTCGCCAGAATTGGATGTTTTTATCTATGATTTCATCAAATGAAAAAAACAAAAACTCTATGGGGCATTTTCCTTCTGTCCATTTGGGACTCTGGCATAAATAGTGAACCTTTTAACCTTACTCCACAGTTCTCTGAGGCTCTTATTTTATTCTCTGTTGTTTATAAAGCATAATTTCTATTGTTCTATCCTCAAATCAACTCGTCTATCATCTCTTTTGCTATTGAGTCAACGGATTTTTAAAATTTCTGTTATTGTATTTTTCAGTTCTAAAATTTCCAATTTATTCTCTTTTTTACAACTTCTATTTTTCTGTTGAGACTCTTTATATTTTTGCTTCTTTCAAGAATGTTTGCTCTACTTCTTGAAGCATGTTATAATGGCTACTTTAAATCTCTCTGATCATTCAAACATCTGGATATCTTGGGTTTGGTGTATGTTCATTGTCCCTCCCAATGAGAGAATTTATCAGGTTTCTCTGATTTTCCTTATGTTGATTAATTTTGGGCTGTATGCTGAACATTTTGAATATTGTTATAAAGTTATAAGCCTTCATACGACTTATGAAGAATGTTGGGGTTTTGCTTTTTGCTTTTGCGGGTGACTAATGAATGTGATTTCAAGATGTGTGTTCTAACATGCTTTGTATAAGCTATGGTTTTAATGTCAGTTTAGTTTCAAAGACTTTCCAGTGTTCTTTAGATCAGTTTTATGTGTGCACCACTCATTACAAACACTGAATCCCAGGAAGTGGTCTTCTCCATAGTTCTCAAAACCTTTAGTATATGCTGTTTGGGGTCAGATCCAGGCAGACTCAGCTCGAAGCAAGCCCAAGAGTTCATATACAATTTGTATGTCACTTTCTTGAGCTTCCCCTTTCTGCAGTTCCTCCTCAGTCTCTTGCTTCCAAGTATCTGCTTTCTTGGCCCTCTGCTTAGAAATCTGAGCAGTTTAGTTTCCTGGTTCTGCTGTACGCTTACTGCAAGTGTGTATATGTGCAGAGTCAAGCAGCAGGAGGCTAGAGAGACAAAAAAAAAATGCAACAGAGATTCCATCACACTCTTCAGACATATTCCTCCTATGAAAAGGATTCTCACCGGGCGCGGTGGCTCAAGCCTGTAATCCCAGCACTTTGGGAGGCCGAGACGGGAGGATCACGAGGTCAGAAGATCGAGACCATCCTGGCTAACACGGTGAAACCCCGTCTCTACTAAAAAATACAAAAAACCAGCCGGGCGAGGTGGCGGGCACCTGTAGTCCCAGCTACTCGGGAGGCTGAGGCAGGAGAATGGTGTGAACAATTTAAGGAAAAATTTGGAAACTAGCTCTCAGTCAGCTGAGATCTGGCCACTGCACTCCAGGCTGGGGGCAGAGCAAGACTCCGTCTCAAAAAAAAAAAAAAAAAAAAGAAAAGGATTCTCCTTCCTCAGAGTTTTAGGTGCCTACCCAAATCTACTGTCACCACTGCGACAGCTGCAGCTGCAGGCATGGGTTTCCAAGGGGGACAAAGGATGTCTTCCACTCTCTCTGTTCCTTTCTACTCCTCTGGCCAGAAAGTCAATCCTTTCTTTGAAGTTCTTCCTGTTCTTGCCCAGTGCATTATTCCAGGACCCATGCTGCCCTGGGATGCATGCTGGTAGAAAAAACAACAACAACAACAGAAAGCAAAACAAAACAAAAAACAAGAAATTCACCACTAGATTTAGCATACTTCAAACCATCTGATTTTCTTCCCCAGTATGCCTGCTACCCTTTGCTTTTCAGACTCTTTAGAGAGCCGCACCATTGACTTTTCAGAATCCTCAAATAGTTGTCCCATGGATTCTCTCCAAGATTTTAGTTGTATTTTGTGGGCGAGAAAGAGTAAAGTGTGTTTTCTCCATCTTAACTGGAACCAGAACTGCCCTGTTGCTATCTTTTGACTATGAAAGTTTTTAAAGTACTAATTCAAGAAATAATCTTAGAGAAAATATACTACACTCTTTATGCAAATTATCAAAAGAAAAAAATAGTTTCTAATATCATTTCAACATCAGAGAGCCACATATGGAATGTCAGACCTGAGAGGCACCTTGCATTCATCCATTCTGTCCCTCATGTGTCCTTTCTCTCTTTGCCTTCTCAAATAGGAGGTATTTGAGGTATGTATGTGTGGTGGGGGTGTTGTGTATTTACTAGAATAACAAAATTTGCAGATGTACAAACTATACTTGGTAACTTTATTTTTTTTTTTTTGAGTTGGAGTCTTACTCTGTTACTTAGGCTGGAGTACAGTGGCACGATCTTGGCTCACTGCAACCTCTGACTGCCAGGTTTAAGTGATTCTCCCACCTCAGCCTCCTGAGTAGCTGGGACTACAGGCACGCACTACCATCCCCAGCTAATTTTTGTATGGTTAGTAGAGATGGGGTTTCACCATGTTGGCCAGGTTGGTCTCAAACTCCTGACCTCAAGTGATCCACCCACCTTGGCCTCCCAAAGTGCTGGGATTACAGGCATGAGGACCATACCCAGCCAATACTTGGTAACTTTTACCTAATGTGTACTACATTTTGCATTCTCAATCCTGGTTATCTGTATAATTATCCAGAAAGTTGCACAAATTCCAAAATCTCCACCACTATAAACTCTCAGCTCAGCATCAGCCCATGCCCAGCCAGCCACAAGTGTATTTTATCCAGTTGCAGAAATGCCAGCTCTCCTGCTCACTCCACCACTGAACCAGCCTCATAGCCTCCCATATTCCAACTTCCCTCCCAACCAACTTCCCTCCCAACGAGTTTTCCACACTGTCATCGAAGTCCCATCTCTAACAAAAATATGACCATGCATTAAAACACCTCTAATTTTAAAAAAGTCAGTGTTTTTCCCTTGCTTGCTTGCAAATCTCATAAATGTGCATACTCCTTTTAAGAGAAAAAATAATATTCTTAAATCTTTAGCGTTGCCTCAAATTATATCATATCATTAGTGTTATTCTTATTTGTATTTAAATACATTCAAATGAAAACTATATATAAGTACATTATTCTCATTCCCTTACTTAGCTATAAAAGCAAATATAATTTCAAACAAATACAAACAAAACTACAAAACCAATGTCATATTAAAGTCATTTATTTAATGTGAATGATGGTGTTGTTTCATTCTAAATGACTGATAATAAGGATAAAAATGTGGCTTCAGGTCTAATTCTATATTTAATGTTTAGCTTTATTTGTTAATAATAATATCATTAAGAATGCTTGGTAAATGAAAGAATAATAAGCTCTTGAAGGTTTTGTTCATTAGTTTTCAACAATCACATCTCATAGTTAACCAAACATGCCAGTCACCCATCCTCAAAAATCACTTTTATTGAAATGTTACCTGATAAATTAGTCAAGTTGACTTGTTCACTTGAAAATACAATAGCCGTTTTGCTGTTACTTAAATCTACATTAGATTTCTGAGATAATTATTTCTGCAAGTAAAATAAAAAATTCTTCAATAGTTTCTCCAACACTTTCTGCTAATAAACGATTATGAGGTGACAAGACAGGCTGTGTCAAGAGCATCCATTCACGTGACTACAACATGACAAATGAGACGAGTTCTATGGATGCCGACAGCCTGATTACCTTGTTCAAAGTGATGACTTTATTTTCATCCTCCTCTTCTCCTTTCAAACTACTGTGAAGCTCTTCATGACATCACTGTGCCTTCCTTGGCATGGAAGCAATCCTCAATAGAAAAATGCCTATGGCGCTGGAATCAGGTGAGTGTGGTCTCCTGTCCCCTTGGTCTGAGCTGGCTCTCCAGATGATGCAGAATAGACTTGTAATACTTCATTTTAAAATATCACCAGTATTAAAAACTGGAAAGAGCACACAGATTTCTGAGAGTAGATCCATGGGTGGTCTCCAGTATTCCACACAGCTGTTTGGGAAACGCTGATTTACAGGATAAATTCCAAGGCCCTAAATGCACTGGACATGGCTCACCTCAAATCAGGGCGAATTATCTATTGTTTTTCTCATCTCCTCCATCTTCCTGAGCATTCCTCTGCTCCTAACACATTGCCTTTCTCACTGGCCACCAAATGCCAGTTCCTTTGTAAATGCTGTTGGTTTAAACCTCCTTCCACTTCCGTTTGCCCAAACACATTTACTCACCCACTGAGATGCTTCAGACCCACTCACTGATGCTCCCTGTCTCCCCCACAGCCCAAAGCAGCACAAGTGATTCCATCCAAGTGTCCACTCACCATTCCAGCATCTGACAGGTGATATCATGCCAATCAAGTCTCCAGTCTTTTATCTCACTAGAATGCCAGCTATTACAAAGATGAAACTGCGTCTTAATCAGTTTTCATTTCACAGTGCCTAATACAGTTCCTGGAAATGGTAGGAAATATAAATGTGTAATCAATGGAAAATAATGAAGACATAAAAGCACTGGAACTGGAGTATGCAAATGGAGTACTGGGATCTGGCTCACATTTCTCAGTTGTTAGAACAGTAAGCAAGTTCTTTAACATGCATGAGTCTCAGCTGCAAAGCAGGAATGGCAGTGCCAAGCTTTCCCATGTCACAACGAAGCTGCGAGACACACAGTCAACTAGACATGGTGCGCATGAAAGCATTCCTAAAGCTAACTGTAGAGTGCTACAAATGAAAAAAAAAAGAAAGAAAAAAGAAAAGAAAAAGATTATTGCAACCGTAGCACTATAGGGCTTCTCAAGCACGTTTGCATCTGAGCATGAGGTTTAAATTTGGACTGAGATGAACAGTGGCACTTGAAAACAATTTTCAACTTTTTTTTCAGATAATTTAAAAATCAGATAGTTTCCAGATAAAAATCCTAATCCATCTATAGCTTTGTATCAGAATATACCTCTATACTGGTGTATGTTCTGTACGTGGTACAAATAATTTTTCATTTCAGTTAGTATAGTTCTGGATAGAACCCAAAAACACTCACAGCCACGTGATTCTATGAACAAAACACACCCAGCACACACAGATAATAGAGTGAAGCCCATGGTGTCAACCGAGAGATCAAGTGGCAAAAGAGATCAGTGGACTCAGACATGAGTTTCAGGTCTGGCACTGCCACGTTTTCACTGTGTCACTTCAGGCACATTAATTAATGTCTCTGAGCCTCAGCTTTCTCATCTGTGTCAGCCTTGCTGGACTATCGTGACAATCACAAGAGGCAGTGCATATTGTCTATCTCAAAAAAATGTCTATTTCAGTGAGACGATGTATCAGATACAGGAGGATAATCTCATTCAATTAGCAGGGACCTGTCTTCCTGGACAAGTTTCTTGGAAAGCCAGTGGAAGAGGAAAGACCTCCATGGGGCAGGGCTTCTGTGAGCGTCCTGTGTCTTGCTAAGTGGAGTACCAAGCTGAAGGCAGGGGTTGGACATTAGCTGGATAATAGGGAAAATCTTGAGAAATTTTTCCAGTGAAGGAAAGGAAACAATTTGGCTAACAAGACGGCAGAATTCTTTATTAAGAAATGTAAGTATTTGGCTGGGTGCAGTGGCTCACGCATGTAATCCCAGCACTTTGGGAGGCTGAGGCGGGTGCATCACCTGAGGTCGGGAGTTTGAGACCAGCCTGGCCAACACAGTGAAACCCCGTCTCTACTAAAAATACAAAAATTAGCCAGGCGTGGTGGCGGGAACCTGTAATCCCAGCTACTCGGGAGGCTGAGGCAGGAGAATCACTTGAACTCGGGAGGCGGAGGTTGCAGTAAGCTGAGGTTGTGCCACCACACTCCAGCCTGGGTAACAGAGAGAGACTCCATCTCAAAAATAAATAAATAAAATAAAATAAAGAAAGAAATAGAAATATTTAACCACAATCTTCACGAGGTGTTATTGCTGATAAGTAATATAAACTCTTTCCTTGGCTTTCCCAAAAATTGTTAGGAGAAGTTTGTACCCCCTTCTTCTGAAATAGCATTTGGAAAGGCTGAAGGTAGAGCTCACTACCAGAAATTAGATTTCAAGCCCATCCCACCCCTGCACAGGATGAACGAGTGAGACCCACCTGGCTTTATTCTTTCCTATCAAATCATCAGTATAAATTTTTTCTCCAATGGGCACTTGGGTGTCCCTTCTGCCTCCAGCCTCCTCTCTTCTCTACTTCCAGGAGACCGCCTCATCCTGCTCCTACTAACCCCATTCCCACCCTGAGGTTTTCACCACTGAGGTCAACTTTAGATGGGTACTTTCCATTTGGGGCCATCTGCTAAATAAACAGGTCTTCAGCTAGAAAGGCTGGCTGTTTCCTGTGGCTTAACTTTGATGCATTAATATGTTATCTGTCTCAAGACCCTTTCAAGAGGAGGAGAGAAAGGGGAGGAGGAGGAAGAAAAATCCCCTACTAGCGATGTATCTCTCTTTTTTTGTTTGTTTGTTTGTTTGTTGAGACAGAGTTTCGCTCTTGTTGCCCAGGCTGGAGTGCAGTGGTGTGATCTCGGCTCACCACAGCCTCCCCCTCCCGGGTTCAAGCAATTCTCCTGCCTCAACCTCCTGAGTAGCTGGGATTAAAGGCATGAGCCACCACACCCAGCTAATTTTATATTTTTAGTAGAGACAGGATTTCTCCATATTGGTCAGGCTGGTCTTGAACTCCTGACCTCAGGTGATCCACCCACCTCGGCCTCCCAAAGTGCTGGGATTACAGGAGTAAGCCCCCGTGCCCAGCTTGTGATGCATCTCTTACTAATGCCGTGCAGTCTTGTGGTCATCTAGGAGACTCCTTGGTGGGCCTGGAGCTGTAGCAAGGGCTGCATTGCGATGCCCTCACAGGCTTGAGGCCACTATTATTATGTTTTATCAGTGCTATAACCCTGCTGATGTTGGTACAATGAACCTACAGCTTGGTAGTGGCCCTTTTTCCTTAGAGTCCCAGCCTTGAAGTTTTCCCGGGAAGGTATCAGGGCCCCAGCATCTGCCCATCGGCCTCCCAGCTGGCGGGCCTAAGAGCTGCTTTGAGGATCAAAGAAATTCTGGAATGATACAAGACTCAAAGATCAAGGAGACTCACCTGTTCTTTCAAAGGGTCTGAAAGAATGCCCTGTTCAGTGAGGCCCTGAGGCTATCGATATAAGCCCAAGGGCGGGGGCTCCATTTCAAGATAAATGATGCAAACTGACACGTCACACACATGGCCAAGGATCCAGAGATGACCGTGGTGCTTGGGAGGCACCCGAGAGGGGCCCAGGACAAGGGCTCTGGGGCCAAGGTGGTTGTAAGGTGTTACTACAACACAGTGAGACTGTGGAAAAATGAGAAGGTGAGAAGCAGGAGAGAAAGAAGAGGGCAGAGGCAGAAAATACAGCAGTGTCCTTTGGGGATAGAAAACAATGCCCTATAAATCACATGTCTTAAGGGATGCCATTCTGTCCTCTGCAGGAAAGGCAGGCCTAGCTCAGAGAAACTGCTGACTACATACAGGGAAATAACTACATCTCTTTGCACTGATTTTACACACCCTTTAAAATGGAAATGCAAAATGGGGTTGGGGGATCTCGTGCCCTTTATTCCCAAGGAGCACAGGGCTCATAGGGGCCAATAGCTTTCAAAACTCAAGAACTGTCTGTGCCGCCCAACTCCCCCAGGCTGTGACTTCCGTGACTTCCTCTTTTCAGCAACCGGAGGGAAGCAGTGAGTTCACACAGTCCATGACCTCTCTCTGGCCAAGCAAGGGGGTCTTGATTTCATTTTGACCCAGGATCCTCCCAACAGCAGCCAAGCTTGGTTTTTAGACAGTCTCAGGGCGAAGGTGCATTTCCCTCCCAAGGGGAGCTGCTGTGGCAACACCCAGAGGGCCAAGGTCCCAGACTTTCGCCCTCTACTCGGCTCTCGCGAAGCCCAGGCCTCTCTCCTCGCCTCATGTTCCCAGGGCGCTGCTGCAGTGCCTGACCGCCGAGCTGTTTTCCCATCGGAAGACGGAAGGAGGGCAAGAAGGAAAAGGTAATGTGCCCTCCCTTAAAGCCATCTTTCTCATCGGGCCTGGCTGGTGGCAAGGAGGCTTGGAAACACCACCCCTTCATGGGCACGTGGCCACATGGAATGACACCAGGCTCTGCTCCCAGAGGAGAAGAGAAGCCTGAGTATGGGGCAGTGGCTCTTCTCCCTCTTCCTTTCCCTGCCCTTCCTCTAGGGAACTGAAGTCATTTATCAGTGAACTAGAAAGTTTGGCTACGGGATGCATATATTGAATGCATGCATTGGCTGAAACATCCAAGTAAGCCATGGAGCCTACTGACATGAAAAGAAATACCGTATCTTTCCTAAGGCAAATCGGATCATCCCCAAGCCCCCATGCACTAAGTGGGAAGACCAGCATCAGTCACATCTCATGGCTCCTTCCCCATCCCTTGAGTTGTTTGATGCTTACAGTGTCCAGGGATATGAGCAAGCTACACTCTGTTTCTCTTCAAAGCAGCAGCACCCCAGTTCTCCCTGCAAGCTAGCCAGCAAGTCAGAGTTGGCTGGTCTCCCAGGGCTCTTCCAAATTCTCTGTAGGGTCTTCCCCTAGATTCCTGGCAACGTTTCTTTCTGTTCAGCCCTAAACGCAACAAGCCGTTAGTTGCTTTTTGGGCAAAGGAGCCCAGAGCACAGACACACACTCCCCTGCCCTCCTGAGTGGGAAAGAGGTGTTACCTTTCACTCTCTTGGCAGGGAGACCCCGCAGTAGCAGGAACATAAACCTCAATTCGTTTCTCAGAAAATTCATTCTACTATAGACATTTCTACTTAATTCTGTGGTACTATTTTTTTTCTTTGAGATGGAGTCTCACTCTGTGGCCCCAGCTGGAGTGCAATGGCGTGATCTCGGCTCACTGCAACTTCCTCCTCCCGGGTTCAAGCAATTCTCCTGCCTAGGCCTCCCGAGTAAGTGGGATTACAGGCAGATGCCACCACGCCTGGCTAATTTTTATATTTTTATTAGAGACAGGGTTTCACCATGTTGGCCAGGCTGGTTTCGAGCTCCTGACCTCAGGTGATCCACCTGCCTCAGCCTCCCAAAGTGCTGGGATTACAGGCATGAGCCACTGTGCCCAGCCTGTGGTATTTCTAAATGTACATTTTGACAATCTACACATAGCTTTTAGGGTAAATAAGGTTACTCTTGAATTTTCTAAAAGCAGTGATATTTAAGTCATTCACTCTCAAAAAGATGAATTTCTTGTTTCCCTCTCCCAATTCAGGAAATGTATCTGTTGAACCTCTCAGGTTTGCTTTGCACAGCCCTAGATGAAAGACGTGGACCAGGAAAGTCCCACAGGAGTGTGCAGGGCTGGCTTCTAGGACTCTTTCATGCTTAGGGAAAGTGGCCCTAGAGGACTGAAGTATGAATGTTTGAAAATAAAAAGGACACACGGACCTACTCCAGGACAAATGCCTTGCTCAGTCTTTCCAATTCCTTATGGCTGAGCTGTAGAAAGAAGGCCCAGAATATTCCAGAAAAGTTCTGCACAGAAAATAAAGAAAAGAATGGTCATTGCTGTTTCTTGGTGCTGAGGCAAAGAGATTGGCTATTTCTGTCTGCAGATTTCCTCATCCCCAACTAGGGTTTGGTTTGAAGAAGACGCATTGTCTAACTTTTATATGGAGATAGAAGCATTCTTGTGCTGCTTAAATCCTACCAGAATCTCCCTGTGGGATGTTTTTTCATGAAGCCTTATATCAAGCATGATTAATCTCTAGCAATTTGGTTAGTTAAGTTACTCCTGGTTACCTCTCCTTTCAGACACCTGGGACTAAGAGGAGCTTCCTGGCTGAACCAAGCCCTACAATTCCAATCCAATGGTGGGCAGGCAAGTGGCCTTGGTGGGATAGTGGAGAGTGTGGCTGCCTTCTGCAAAGAGTGCCAGGCAGATACTGTCATGTGCTGGCTGTGATGTTTTTTGATATTCTCTGGCTGTATCTTTGTAGGAAGTATTTACACATTTAATATATTACAAGAAGCAGTACTTTGAGTCATCCCCATCTGATGAGAATCCTTCATGTACATGATACTCGTTATTTGGCAACTGGATTTCATCCACATCTTTGTAATGACTAACGCATATATTTTCCAAATAAATCATTTAGCAGATGTAAGGTGGTTCTGGCAAGCTTCTGTTAAGATCCACACTGCAGAAATCAGCCCATTTGCACTGGAAGCCTGGCTGACTAGTAAAGGCAGACACTCCTAAGTGAAGAAAATAGCCTCATTCAAAATTCAAGAACAATGAAGTTCATTTCTAAAATACTTCGAGTTTTAAGTTCAAAAGTGAGTGAGTGCATGAAGCAATTACATGGCTTAAACGCACGCACACACACACACACACAATTGAAGTTTAAGTAACTGTTTTTAACTTGGTGTATCTTCTGACTAAACACAATTTGAAGTATCCCTAATTCATTTTCTCCCAACAGAGGACAAAAATCACATACCCTTTTTAAATCCTGAATCTAGAGGAAGTAGGCTGGATCTCTTTGGCCAACTGGCAAATGGAGACTTTCTTCCTGGTGGGCCTTTGTAGCCATGCTGTCCCTTCCCCTGGGAGGTGCCCTGGCCATCACTGCCATTGGTTAAACTCACTGGCTACTACTGACCTCTGCTCCCTCTTCATCAGAAGCAGCCCTTGATCTTGGGCAACTTAAAGAGAGTCTTAGGTTTACGGCAGCATGGAGAGAAACACCTCCCAGGTCAGCTGCTCTTTCCTGCACTACCCCAGGGCCTGCACTGCTCTGCTCTGTGCAGAAGGCAGCAAGCGGGACTGTTTAGAGCCTGCTTCTGCTGTGCTCAAATCAACAGTGCCCCTTGGCTCTCCCACCCACCCAACAAACAGCTAAGAAGGTATCAGCATGTACTCATAAACATTCAGGATGTTTAAAAAAAAAAGTTTAAAACTCATTCACAGGGGAAGTTTTGCTGCATTACACGGGCTGATGTTTCATATTATCTTCATGCTTTCTGAGGTTGTGTTTGGGGTAACTAAGTCTCCTGATCTGGTTTCAATCCAAAGTTCGAGGTAAGTGTTTTCCCCTTATCTGTGATCATGAGTGAAGCCAGTGGAGGGTGATGGGCATACGCACACACATGCACGCTCCCATCACAGAATGAAAGGAACGTGATTCTCCACCCTGATAACACCCAGGGGCTCTGCCAGCTTTGAGATGCTCTCATTTGGCACTTAGGAAGGTTTTCAGACCACCAAGGCATTCTTTTAAAGTAAACAGACAGTAAACAGACAGTAAAGGCGGTCTGGTGAGTGAGTTGGCCAGCAGCCCCCTCTCACCCGTGTTGGCTCAGAGGCTCGTCAACCACTCACAGCCTCATTCAAAGACTCCAAGCACAGAAAGCTTTCCGAGGTGCCGGAGACATAATGGTCAATAAACAGAGTCTGGAACCTCAAAACCAGCCAGGCTAATGGACAGATCAGCAAACTAACTTTAATGCAGTATGACAATTGCTAAAAGAGGGATAAGATAAGCAAGCTGCCTGATGAATGACACAAGGAACTATTTCCGAGTAGCTGGAGATGGAACCTCAGAGCCCTTAATGTCCCCAACACCCCCAGGCCCAGAGCTGGCAATCCCAGCAACTCCCAGGAAAATAGACATCCACGATATGACCATTCAGTGTGAAAGCTCAGGCTCCTTCTGCTCTCTGGCAAAGCTGCTGTCTCCCTTGCGCCGCGATGCAGAAGGGTAGCCCGAGCTGGGTGGCCCTGCAGAGAGCACGCCCAGCTTGTCTAGCTACACCTGGCCCAGAAGCCCGGGGGTGGGGCCCATACATCTGTCCTGAAGTCCCCCCACCATGCATGGCACTCCAGGATGGCACAGCACAACTAAGAGGTCTGCCTGTCCCGCCAGGATCAAAGACATCCCCACTTCAGAAGCAGTGATGCCTATGCTAAGACGGGCAAGCTAGAAGGAGCTCACTACATCAGGGGATATGCCAGGTGTGAACACCCCGGGCAGAAGGGGGCCAGGCTGGTGTGTGGAGCACAAGGCTCATTGAATACAGTGAACACATCCTACAGGAGGTAAA
Organism: Colobus angolensis palliatus; assembly: GCF_000951035.1. NCBI lineage: Eukaryota > Metazoa > Chordata > Mammalia > Primates > Cercopithecidae > Colobus > Colobus angolensis. The sequence continues at coordinate 2,410,965 of NW_012115955.1, forward strand.
TGGAGAAAGACGCAGCTGCAGACACAAGCACAGGACAGACACAAGGAAGCCACAGGGAAGAGCATGGAATACACCAACTAGGAACAAAGCACTGTCCCAGCTCTGGAGAAGCCTCTCAAAAAAGGAGGTGATGTCTCTGCATTCTGGAGCAGCCAGGCCCGTGGCAAACTGTCAACTAATAAACAGCTCACATGGAACTTATGTAGGCTGCCATGAGGGATGAGCAAACATTAAAACAGAGTCCCTGATGGAGAGTGAGCTGAGAGCTGAAGGAGGGAAGGAGACAACCAGGCTGGATGAGGAGAGAAAATGAGCTTGTGGCTCTTATTCTTAAGTATTAGTGGCTTTGTTATTTTTGTTCTTTTTAAAGTAAACATTATATTTAAATGCCTTTATCTGGGTTTTTCTTCCAGCATCCCTTTACTCCCACTCCAGGAATTGAGGAAACAGCCCCAAAGGGCTCCCCTGGCTCTCTGCTCCCTGCCCTGCTCCTGTCTCTCATCATGTGGTCAAGGTTGTGAGTGTTCTGTTCCTCTCCGTCCCGAGGGTAAGCCCTCCATGCCTTGTCCAGGGCTTGATTACAACGTGGAAAACAGAACAGGGGCCCGCCATGATGACCACCTGTGATGGGCACTGCAGGCCAAGGGGCTCACAGGGTGGATTCTTTTTCTGCAAGTCCCGTATGTGAAACCCATCTCCTGGGTGTTGGTTGCCCAAAATCACACCCCGCACTTGGACCATTTGTAATTTTGCATAGTTTCTTGATGCCTGGTTCCTTTTCAAAGTACCTGGAGAGCAAGAACTCTGGGGCTCTGGGACTCAACTTTGGCTCATTCCATTGCACAGAAATCCCCTCTCCATGCGAGTGCTGGTGCCACATAAGTTCTGGAAACTGTGCATGTGGGTGCAGGGTCCAGCTCCCCCATCTGCCCCCTTACCCCACAGAATCACCAGCTGGTTGGCCACACATCCTCGCTTCTCCACTTGGTATTGGCTTATTCCCCGAGGAGTCAACCTCACGCCTGTGGCTTCCTAAGAAGCAAGTCAGAGCTCAGCAACAGCCTGTGTCCTGGGGAAGCTGCAGCCTACCCTCAGCGCAGGTCGAGCTGGGGGGGTCTCATCACCAGCCCTTTCCTGCACATTGTGTCGGCTGAGTGATGCCTGCTGTCTGTGGGCAGGGGTCAGCAGCTTTCTAGTAGGGAGTGAAGCTGACCTTACAACTACCCACACACACACACTCACCCATACATGCAGAGACACAGTCCTGGGGAGTGAGTCCTATGCACAGAGGGAGAATCAGGTCTCTGGACTCCAAGTAGAGGCAGATCACATGACCTCAAAGAGCTACAAGAGACCTGCAACTCCTCTGTTCCTTTCAAATGCAGCCTTATGATTGGATCAGCTTCAGAAACCCCAGAGTCTGAAGGACATCATCTCCAAGTGAGTACCTGACTACCAGAGCTGCCCTGCTGCCTGGCATGGTGGTGCAGGTCCCATGCAGGCTGTGGTTGTGGGCTGTTTCCAGCAACTTGGGGACAGCTGTGGGAGCCGGGATATCCTTGAGCACATAGCTCCTGGGGAGCAGGGAGGCAGATCAGTCTCACGCATTGCTAAGGAGCAACTCACAAATCCCCCGAGACCACGAGTCCAGACAATGATGGTGACAGGAAGGAGTCGCAGTCATGTCGGTGCAAGGGACTGGCTTCTCAGTCAGCTCCGATACCGGGTGGGAGGGGAGGGAAGAAAGGACAGTTGGTAGTCTCAGCCTGAAAGATGCCTCCTTGTGAGCCAGACCATAAGCATCATGATACTCCTCCAGGAGGGCACCCCTGGGAAACATGCTCTAGCTTTTAGCACCCTTGAGAAGGCACTGCTATTCCTCTTGTACCTATGACCAGGCAGAAGGTGAAAGGTTAAGAGAAGTCAGGGCCAGCTGTGATGGTTTACACCTATAATCTCAGCACAGGAGGATTGCTTGAGGCTAGGAGTTTGAGACCACCCTGGGCAACATAGTGAGATTCCATTTCTACAAAAAAAGTTGCATTCAAAATTAGCTGGGCATGGCAGTACATGCTTGTAGTGCCAACTACTCAGGAGGCTGAAATGAGAGGGTGACTTGAGCCCAGGAGCTTGAGGCTGCACTGAGCTGTGAACCCAGGGCTCATGTTCCTCACCTCTTCCCCAGATCATTTCATGACAGCATTCCTACAACTGGCTTCATTGGCCCCAATGAGCATGTCAGACTGGGTTGCCGGTGTTGATTGAAATTCAGATACTGGGTGGGGGGAGCCCCTCTGGGACCTGGCTGCACCCTCTTTGTGGGAGCTGGCAGTTTGGGGGGCCTGCGGCAGCTTCCCTGTGGGAGCAGAGGGCCAGGTGGAAGACTACCTCTTAAGGAAGGACACTGGGCCAGGCTCTGGGGGTGCTAGGAATGAGGAGTGACTCTGATCTGCAAGAACTGGAGGGGCCTCCAGAGCAGGATTCCCTGGACTGGACTCCAGGGTCACCAGAAGAGAATGGGGTGGGAGTCCTGACTCCACACTTTCCCAGTAGATCCAGTGGGGTTCCGCCTTGATTCTTTGGTTTCAGTGGAACAATCTTGGCCAACACCATGCGCCACATTGTAAGTGAAAGTTTCCTTCTGGTCACACACCTTAGACTCTGCCCACCCCTGGGAAGCCCTTTCCCAAAGGCACTTGTGTTTCTGGCAAACAGCAAGCCACCACCGTATTTCACAGGGAATCTCACAGGGACTCCCAGAACTAAGATCCAGATATGTTTTCTATAACACTTATCATGTTAGAATCACTCCCATAGGCTAGGGAGTGATACTATACATAGTTAGTAGCCCATGGAATGAATCTCTGCCCTACAAAACTGAGATTACAGCATCATTAGTCCTGTCCCCTTCAGCATGGAAACCCTTTAAGCACATTAAAAGAAGGAACTTACTCATAATAAAGCAGAATTCCTTACGCCACCAGGATTAAGCCAAGAAGAAATCTACTCTTTGATGCTTGAATAAGTTTTGATAAAAATTTAACGTCATAGAATAAACAGTTATTTTAAATAAGACTATTTGTATTAACTGAGAGGGCCTTTGATGTATGAGCGGTAATACCTATGCCGGATGTCTGGAGCTAGAAATTTGAGTAAGTTCCTCTTCCAACTCTTCCCAGTTGTGTAAGCTTGAGCACAACTTAGTTGACCTAAGTCTCAGTTTTCTTATCTGTAAACTGCAAATAGCAGTAATTAAAGTGGGTTGTTGAGGGGCATTATATACTATGCCCCACACAGTCCCCTGAATGGTTTTGCCTCTAACTTGGACTAAACAAAACATACTCAGCAGTGACCTCATCATAACATATTTTTGAGATGTTCCACTTTTCAGAACTTGTCTTTGATTGCTTTGAAGAGCAGAGGTCGACAGAGTACGAATTTTGTTTTGCTGATGTCAGCACTAAGGAAAGTGATGATGCCCCCTTTTGTCAGGGCCCTGTGGCTGTGGCCAGCCTCTTATACAATGGGCAGCTTGCACTCATGGGCCATAGCTCATAGGAATCAAGTGACCGAATGGTGGGATGTGGATCCTTCGTGGTGTTTCAGTTGCTTGCTGCTGCATAACAAGCCACCCCAAAATGGAGCCACTTAAAGTAGCAGCAATCTCTTGGCTTTCCATGCTGTGTCTCAGAAAAGCACATCGTGCTTGGTAAGACAGCTGTCTCTGATCCACGTGGCACCAGCTAAAGCTGTTCAGCCCGATAGGAGGATTCAAGGTTGTCTGGACTTTGCGTCCGGTTCTTGGGTGGCATGTCTCTTTTCTCCTCCAAGTGGTTACTCCCTCCAGTAGTGCAGGACCCCAGAGACACAGACGGCTTGCCAAGACCTCCTAAGGCCTAGCCTAGAAGAGGCAGGACCTCACCTCAGTCTGGGCCAGTAACAGTCAGGATTCAAGGATGGGGAAATGGGCTCCACTCACCTCCTGAAGGATTCAGCAACACAGGACCTGTTTGTTTGCTAAAGAGGATGGTGCAGACCTTGGCACAGCCTCCCACTAAAGTGGAATATGGAGGTTGGAGCCTTGAGACTGTCAAATCTAGGCTCTCTGGCCTTGAATCCAGAATCCCTGAGTGACAGTCCATGGATCCAACAAGGTACAGCAGACCAGACTCTGATTCCCCTCTGGCCCTGGCATCCTGCTTTCTCCCAGCTCCCACTCAACACTGGAAGGTCCCAGAGCAAGGCTTAGTCCTGCACACCTTCTCTCAGCAGTGTGTAGCCCCATCTTCCACCCTCAGCCTGACATTCACATGCCCTACTCCCTGTCCTCCACCTGCCATCACCCCAGGGACCCACCAGCAGGACTGCAGACGCTGTGTTCAAGGACCTGGTAAGCTTACAGTCTCTGATACGTGGCAGGCCCTGATTGAGACACGCACATGTATATGCACATATACAAGTGTGCATGCAGGTATATGAATGCATACCATATACACATAAAGACACACTAACACACAAGTGCCACACATGTAAAAGCATGCACACATGCACACACGTAGACACTCACTCACAGACATACAGTGGAACCACCCTCAGGCCCAGCAGCCAGCACAGGAAGACAAAGCCTGCTCTAAACAAGCCTGGCACACACCCTTTCCCATGGTACTGGTCCCACTTGGACATACTGAAGGTTTCCAAATTATCCACCACAGATAACAGAGGTCAAGTCGTCATTGCAAAGAACACCTGGACCCCTCCCACCCAGCCCACCACATTCAGCTGCCTGGACACTTTCACACACAAGAGAATTATCATGCCTGCAGTTATTTGGTGTCCTAGGCACCTTGCCAGGTATTTGACACATCTCACTCCCTTTGTTCTCACAGCCACCCCACGAGAGGGGCTGCCAACAGCATGTATTGCTGCTCTGCTCATTAACACAGCACAAGTGGCCTCCCTGCCAGGTGCCCTGGACATAGATGGCCCCAAATGGAAGCCACACTCTGGACATGCCACAGAATGTCAGCCTCTGCCGGTGCAATCAGGGGTCGTGGGCAGCCAGCCGCTGCAAAGCCCTGGGCTGTTCGCCCTTACCTGCCGCAGCTACAGCCGATTTGATCCTTTCCCCAGGAGCACCTCTCCTTGGACTCCGTCCCACCCACCATCAAAGCAGAAAAGGATGCTACCAGCTACTTTCACTTCCTTTACTGGAGCATTTCAAAAAAAATCATTCTGGTTAGCTCACTGGAACTGCTGGAGATTTAGTGACATCTTCCTCTTGTAACTCACCCATCCCAGCCTCAGTTTTGGAGGACTTGTGCCTAAGCATCCCACCAAATTTTTACCTCTGGGAAGAGTATCTGACAATAATCCACGTCCTTTCATAACAATCTCCATTAGAAAACAGTAAGTTACCTGATGTACTTCCCTGTGTGCTGGGCTTAAGGATCTAAAAGGTTTTCAGAGCCACTGAAGCCAGAGCCCACGTGTGATGGCTCCCTGGCATGCACTGTGCGGGGCAGGCATTTGGGGAACAATTACCGAGACTCTGATGTTTCCATAATCCCAAAAGAAGGAAATTTCTTAATGCATTACTGTTGTGAAATTAAAGAATGTCAGGCTCCCCTAGTTACTTGTCACCCCAATCGTTGATGCCAAAATTTCTGTTCAATACATAAAGGGTAGTCAAAATAATCCTTGTCCCCCCCCCCCAAGGATTAAATTTGAATACTTATACTAATAAACACACTATAGGAAGGAAACAGTAAAAAGAAGAATACAATTGAAAATTGAAGGCTCATTTAAAATCTATCCTAACCCAGTTCCTCAAAAGATTAAAAATAGAATTACCCTACGACCAGCAATCCCATGTGTTGGTATGTATTTAAAAGAAGTGAAAGCAGGGACTCAAGCAGACTTTGTACGCCAAGATTTATAGCAGTGTTATTCACAAGAACCAAAAGGTGGAAGCAGCCCACATGTCTATTGAGGAGTGAATGGTTAAACAGCATGTGATGCATACAAACGGACTTCAAAATGTTCATGAAAAAAATAGCATTAGAAGATACGAATTAAAAATATGAACTTCATTTCTCCATCAACATCAAGACACTTTTGTACGTGATTTAGTTCATTCCTAAAGAACTGAGGGTCCTAGAAATGTAACCATGTCAATGCAGTCTTTTTTGCATTATTAACTGAAGAAAAATGGGTGCCCTTTACAGGTGTTTTAGGAATAGGAAACAAAAAGAAGTCAGAAGGAGTCTTCATTAGTCTGCTCTCATGCTGCTAATAAAGACATACCCGAGACTGGGTAATTTAAAAAGGAAGGAGACTTAATGGACTCACAGTTCCACGTGGCTGGGGAGGCCTCACAATCACGGCGGAAGGCAAATGAGGAGCAAAGTCACGTCTTACATAGTGGCGGGCAAGAGAGCGTGTGCCAGGGAACTCCCCTTCATAAAACCATCTGATCTCGTGAGACTTACTCACTATCATGAGAACAGCACAGGAAACCCAGCCCCATGATTCAATTACCTCCCACCGAGTCACTCCCACAACACATGAGGATTATGGGAGCTACAATTCAAGATGAGATTTGGTGGGGATGCAGCCAAACCATATTAGAGCCAAATCAGGACTGCAGGGTGGATGCCTGATGATTTCCCATGGAAACTCCGACAAAATCGCCCTTGTTTGATGAGAGGAGTGAGCAGGAGCATTGCTGTAATGGAGAAGAACCCTCAGCATAGCTTTTCCAGGTGTTTTTCTGCTAAAACTTTGGCTAACTTTCCCAAAACACTCTCATAATAAGCAGATGTTATTGATCTTTGACCCTCCAGAAAGTCAGTGAGCAAAACGCCTTGAGCATCCCAAAAAAACTGCTGTCAAGACCTCTATTCTAGACCAGTCTGCTTTTGCTCTGGTCGGACCACCTCTCCACTTCTCAATAGCCATTCCTTTAACTATACTTTGTCTTCAGGATCATACTGGGAAAGCCATGTTTCATGTCCTGTTACAATTCTTCAAAGAAACACTTCAGGATCTTGATCCCATTTGTTTAAAAAGTCCATTGGAAGCTTGGCTCTTATCTGCTGCTGATCTGGGTGCAATCATTTTGGCATCCATCAAGTGGAAAGTTTGCTCAACATTAATTTCTCAGTCGAAATTGTGTAAGCTGAACCAGTTGAGTTGTCTGTGGTATTGGCTACTGTTTTGGTTGTTAATCCTCAGTCCTCTTCAACTAAGGCACGAACAAGATGAATTTTTTTTTTTTTTTTTTTTGAAAATTGATGTGGATGGTTGGCCACTTTTGGCTTCATCTTCAACTTCATACCATCCCTTCTTCAAATTATCCATTTATAAACTGCTGATTTCTCTGGGGCATTGTCCCCATAAATTTTTTATAAAACATCAATGATTTCACCATTCTTCCATGTAAGCTTCATCCTAAATTTAACGTTAGTTCTTGCTTCAATTTTAGCAGAATTCATGGGGCTCCGGTGGGTACTCTTTCCCAACCAATGTCTCATCCTTCTTAGTGCCTCAAACTAGACCCTGCTCAGACATGTCCCAATAAGTCAGTACAGGTTGATTTTGTCACAAAAACGATTTTGAAATCCATACATAATATTTTCATAATACCAATATACAATAAACTTTTTAAAGACCCTTTGTACTTATAACAGAGTATTATTCAGTCTTAAAAAGGAAGGAAATTCTGATGCATGCTATAACATAGGTTAACCTGGAAGACATCATGCCCAGTGGAATAAGCCATTGTAAAAGATAAATACTGTATGATTCCACTTCTATGAGGTATCTAGAGTAGTCAAATTCGCAGAGATGGAAGGTTGAGTTGAGGGGCTTAGGGAGGAGAAAATAGGAGTTTTTTAATGGGAACAGGATTTCAGTTTTGTAAGATGAAAAAGTTCTGGAGATGCATTACACAGCTATGGAAATGTAATTAATGTCATAAAATTGTACACTTAAAAGTGATTACAATGGTAAATTTTATGCCACATTTATTTGACTACAATTTAAAAATACGTATTTCTCCATTTAAAAAAATTCATTCTAACCAACCTATCAGCTATGATTTTCTGGCTATTGCACTGCATGTTGCTATTCTCTTGGGGAGCTTTGACTGCACATACAAAACATCTTCAGGGAGAATGGCCATAACTAGCCCCAGGATCAAAAGAACAAATACAAGACTGAGTTCTGGTATTTCCAGTTTAGCCATCAGCACTTAGATAGTCTAACAGCCTGCAATGAGGAATGAAGCCACAGATAAGTAACTGAGCCACAACGTAGAAACATACATATCAGATGAACAGAGCTGCATGTTTTACAGTAGCCTGAGAGTGAAATCAACACAACTGTTCATCAATAAACAACTGAATAAATGAAATTTAATATATTCATTCAATGGAATGCTATTCAGTCATGAAAAGGGATGAAGCAGTAATGTGTGCCACAACACAGATGAACCTTGAAAACATTATGTCCGATGAAAGAAGCCACTCACAAAACATCCTATACGTTGTTCAATTCCAATTATATGAAATTTCCAGAAAAACAAAACAAATCCATAGAGACGTAAAGTAAATTAGTGGTTGCCTGGGGCTAGGGGTAGAAATGGAGATTGCCTGCAAATAGGCATGAGTGATCTTTCTGGGGTGGGGTGGCAGAAATGGACTAAAATTGGGTTACAGTGATGTGTAAACAACCCAGAAAATTTACTAAAATCTTTGAATTTATACTTAAAACGGGTGTGTGCTATGGTAGGTAAATTATACTTCAATATAGCTATTAAAAATTTAAGTTAAATGTCGGGCGCGGTGGCTCACACCTGTAATCCCAGCACTTTGGGAGGCCGAGGTGGGCAGATCATGAGGTCAGGAGATCGAGACCATCCTGGCTAACACGGTGAAACCCCATCTCTACTAAAAGTACAAAAAATGAGCCAGACGCGATGGCAGGCGCTTGTAGTCCCAACTACCCAGGAGACTGAGGCAGGAGAAGGGCATGAACCCAGGTGGTGGAGTTTGCAGTGAGCCAAGATCGCACCACTGCACTCCAGCCTGGGCAACAGACCGAGACTCTGTCTCAAAAAAAATAAATAAATAAAATAAAATAATTTAAGTTAAATATATAGAGAGACATACAAACACACATATTATATATTATATATGTAGCATACCTATTTTATATATATTTATGTGTGTGTATATATATGTGTGTATATATATGGCTGTACTTCTGTTGAGATGCACATCTATCAACAGAGGCATAGTCAATGAATATGCTGTCTCTGCGTGAGAACACAAGCCTGAGTCTTAAGTTGGACAAAGGAACGTGCACCCTGCTGCCTCTCTGACGTCTAAAGCAGGTGACTCCCTCCTAATACTCGCCTCAAATGCCAGCGCTTCAGGCAGTCAGTGTTTAACTGTGAGTACTGTGAACTACCACTGGTCAAAAAATCTCTGGAGACATCAGTGATCCAAGACAAACAGTCAACAAGACATGTTAATCACCCATTACCCTATGTTCTCTAAACACTGTCACTATATTAGACTTGATTTTCAGAAAGCAACATCTCTGCCCCAATGAGTGATGGCTACTAACCATCACCAGGCCTTTGTGATGGAAACCTTATCACAGCAGGCCACAAGAAAGGTTATCTGGGGAGGCTTGGGATGAACAAGAGCAAAGACACATGGAGGGAAGGTGCATTCTGAGAAGTTCCCACTTCCACATGCAGACTGAGAGGCAAACCCCTTCCTAATTACAGAAGCGCAAAACACATTGGCAGAATGGAAGTTATTCTACTGGGAGCTATTTCTCCTTAGAGTGCTAAGCCAGTGGGGCTTCTTGATAGCCCCCAGGGCATCCACCAGCACCGTTGCCTCCAACTGCAGCCATTCAGCTGGAGTAGCCAGGCTGGCATTTGTTGTATTACTGGGCAGAACATTTTGACTGAAGAAAAGATTTTGTTAATAAGAATAGAAAAACCACCACTCAATTGCTTCATTGGGAAATTAGATCACTTTAAAATATTTATAATTGAACTGTGGAGGTGGGAAAGACAGAATACAGGTCTCAGTGATCCAGACTGGCCCATGTCACTGTGCCCTTCCTTTCCTTACTCCCTCCTCCCCGACCAAGCACCAGCACTCCAGGCCAGCACAAGACTTGAGCCTTCTGCTGACCTGCTTTTTGGAGCAAGCTGACAGTCCAGGTATACCAGATCAGCTGGTGACTGGGACAGTACCAAGGACTCAGGCCAGTCTATGACAAAATAAATGACAGTAAAAGCATCATTTCTCAAATATCAAGTGAGTGTCAAGAATAACCATCTGGGTCTACAGGCAGAAGTGGGAATTGCCTGAAAATAGGCATGAGTCGTCTTTTTGGGGTGGGATGGCAGAAATGGACTGAAGCTAGATTATGGTGATGTGTGAACAACTCTGTAAATTTACTAATAATCTTTGAATTTGCAATTAAAACAGGTGTATGTTATGATAGGTAAATTATACTTCAACATAGCTGTTAAATTTTTTTTTTGAGACAGAGTCTGGCTCTGTTGCCCAGACAGGAGTGCAGTGGCACAATCTCAGCTCACTGCAACCTCTGCTTCCCAGGTTCAAGTGATTCTCCTCCCACAGCCTCCCAAGTAGCTAGGATTACAGGCATGCACCACCAGGCCAGTCAAATTTCTTTTTTTTTTTTTTAAGTAGAAATGTGGTTTCGCCATGTTGGCAGGGCTGGTCTTTAACTCCTGACCTCAGGTGATCCACCCAACTCAGCATCCCAAAGTGCTGGGATTACAGGTGAGAGCAACTGCACCCAGCCAGCTGTTAAATGTTTACATTAACTATATAGAGAGGCATATACAAAAACACACACATAATATATATAGGATATATAATATATGTAGTATATATATTTTAAATTATCTATATGACTGACATGTATGATATATATATGTTATATATATATGACTGTGTCTCTATTGAGATATACATCTATCAACACAGGCATAACAAGGAGAGTGAGGCAGGGCAAGTGGGAGCAACTGAGGAAGCTTCAGGACGTCCTGCAGTCACCAAGGGGGGTCCTAGGGCATGTCACTGTGAGCTGTCCTGCAACCAAGCTCCCCAAAGGCTCACCGGCCTGGCACTGCCCTGTCTTCATTTGCATCCTCTGGATTTGCATGCCCGCTGTCCTGCCAAGATGGCTCCTGCCCAAAATCTCCCATGCTGCCAGGTCCATGGGATCTTCTGTCTTCATCTTATTCAACCCTCTCCTGCATACCATATGATCAACTACACCCTCCTTGTTGAAGGCTTTTCTCTCTTGACTTTTAGCTACCTATGCTTCCTGGACTTTTCCTCCTTCCACAGTGGTCCTTCTCCCTCAACATCTACTGCAGGATGCCCAACTCTTCCTTGAACTCATTCAGCTCTCGAAGCCCCTAAGTGACCGTGTTCCTTGCAGCTTGGTTCTGGATCCCCCTTCCCATTTACCCACTCTCCTTAAAGATTGCATTTATTCCTATGGCTTAAAATACCACATATGCACCAACAAACTCTAAATGAACATCTGCCCAAGCTTCTCCACAGGCTCCAGCTCCTGGCTTAAGTATCAACCTGACATTTGCACAAAAACTTCATCACCAGCCTACGAAGGTGGTCCCCAGGGAACCATGACAGCTGATGTCATGTCCTGTGCTGCCCCACCCTCGTTGAATCGGGCTGGACCTGGGACTGGCTTTGACCAGCAATGTGGGAGTGAAGCTGGCCCTGCTGCCTTGGCCCTGTGGAAGGCCTGAGCTGACTGGTCAGAAGCCTAACTGCCCTCCTGGAGAGGCCACATGGAGAGGCTCTGAGACTCCATGGACAGATAAAGGCCTAATTCCCCCATCCCAGCCATGCTCAGCCTCTAGCTGTCCCCACAAAGGCACCAGATATGGTCTAAAGCCATGACAGGTGTCCCACGCACTGTTGCCAGCAACTCCCCATCAAGACCAGTCACAGAGAGCCTATTAGGACCAGCCAAGGAACCGCCCAGCTCTGCCTAACCAATCCAGAGTTTTTGCTGTTTTAAGCCACTACATTTTGGGTGTTTTTTTGTTTTTGCTTTTGTTTTTTTAATGCATCAATAAATAGGTAACATGATATCCATATCAGATCTCTTGATTTTCATTGCCAAACCTGTTTTAGGCAGGGATGACCATATCTGATTTGTGTGTGTTTCTTTCTTTATTTATTTTTACAGACGGAGTCGCACCACGTTGCCCAGGCTGGTCTCTAACTTCTGGCCTCAAGCAATCTTCCCACCTTTAGCTTCTCTAGTAGCTGGGATTATAATTGTGAGCCACCATGTTGGGTTCTGATTTGCATTTTAAGAATATCACTAGATGTCGGGTGGAGAATTGATTGAGGAACAGAGAATAGAAAGGAGAGAAAACAATTAAGAAATTTCACTATTTCAGGGGAAATGGCTGCGGGAGAAGAGCAATGGTGATGTGGGTGTGTTTCTGTGTGTGTGTTGGTGTGTGTGTGTGTGTGCACGTGCACGCATGTGTGTGTATGTGTTGGGCAGATAGGAGGACTGGGGAGAGAGGGAGGAGTCTAGGTTCCAGGCCTGATGAACTGGGAGAACACTGGTTACATTTCCTGAGATGACGATCTGATCCTCCCTACCTGAAATCTAGCAATGGCTTTTTCTTTATCTTAACTAAAACCCAAGCTCCTTATCATGGTCCCTAAGTCCCTGCATGTTGGAGCCACTCCCCTGCCCTTCACCCTCCACTGGTCCCATTTCTGGCACTTCCCTCCTTCCACCCTGGACTTTTTGGTCCTCAATGGCACCCACTGCTTCCCCACCACAGGATTGTGTATTTGCTGTTCTTTCTGCTTAGAGCATTACTCCCACAACTGACGTCTCAATTTTGATGGCCCCTCCTCAGCAAGGCCTTCACTGATTCAGTCAACAATAGCAGACTCCCACTCCATCATGTCCTGTTAGGATGTGGCTCAGCTCATGGGTCATGTCCATCTTAATATATATTAAACTAAAACAGTTGTTGGTGATGCTATTGCTTCCTTTTTTTTTTTTTTTTTTTGGCGGAATCTCGCTCCGTCACCTAGGCTGGAGTGCAGTGGTGCGATCTCAGCTCACTGAAACCTCCGCCTCCCGGGTTCAAGCGATTCCCCTGCTTCAGCCTCCTGATTAGCTGGGACTACAGGCGCCTGCCACCACATCTGGCTAATTTTTTTTTTTTTTTTAGTAGAGACGGGGTTTCACCATATTGGCCAGGATGGTCTCAATCTCCTGACCTCATGATCTGCCTGCCTTGGCCTCCCAAAGTGTTGGGATTACAAGGGTGGGCCACTGCGCCCAGCCTGCTTCTTCTAATATATCCTTTCTACAGACTTGAAGACCCACAAGTTCACTGATGTGTCTGCACAGGGACACAGTTGCAACCCCAGTGTCTGCGACGTCCCTGGCATTCAGTAGGCACTCAGTGTTTGTTGAGTGAATGAATGGGCCTAAGACCTTATTGCTGCATGTTGACAGTAGATAAAAACAAAGACAAATTGGCCTCCCTGGTTAGAAATGGATTTTGAGCACCAAGTAAAGGCCTGGGCATTGGCCCTTGTCATACGGGCAAGCTGTCATAAGACAGAGAGGATTGTCACCTGAGCTTCTGGGAGCAGTAGAGAGAAGAAATACAGTCTCATGTCCAAATATCTCAACAGCCTCTGATCCACATCTAGAATGGAGAGGTAAGAGGCAGGGATGGGGTCAGCCAGTATGGAAACTGCTTTCTGCCATTGCAAAAATTCAAACTTCATTCCTCTGAGAAGCCTCAAAAGACCCTTCCTGAATACAAACATGTACTGATTTTGGTCAAAGGTGCTGACAACTTGCCCAACTTGAAGGCTCAGTGCTCTCTATCCTTTATGGGACAATGATGAAGGGCAAAAGGGACAGGAACAAAAATGCTTCCACAAAGTAGGCATACTCTTTATATAAGACTGCCTTGTCCTGGCCGGGCACTGTGGCTCATGCCTATAATTCCAGCACTTTGGGAGGCTAAGGTGGGTGGATCACCTGAGGTCAGGAGTTTGAGACCAGCCTGACCAACATGGGGAAACGTTGTCTCTACTAAAAATACAAAATTAGCCAGGCATGGTGGTGCATGCCTATAATTCCAGCTACTTGGGAAGCTGAGGCAAGAGAATCACTTGAACCCGGGTGGCAGAGGTTGTGGTGAGCCGAGATCGAGCCATTGCACTCCAGCCTGGGTGACAAGAGTGAAGCTCTATCTCAAAAAAAAAAAAAAATAAAGACTGTCTTGTCCATGAAATCGATATTTTCCTCATATAAGACTTACTTAAAGAGCTGTTCATGGTCATTTTCTAAAAATTAGAAAGGAAAAAGTCCATGAAATGTATGCAGACCACCCCTGCTTGGTAAGACCATGGATGTGTGATCCTGAGCTTGTCTTGCCCGCACCTTGGAATTTTCAGCTATGTTAGAAAGTAGGAGGGTTTAAAACAAAAATAAAAACATTCTTATCGAGTTATCGTGATGACAGACTGAGATAAATGTGCAATACATGGTCCTTTATGAAGAGTTATGCGTATATTTGTAACAGATCTCAGCTGAAACCAAACTGGGATTTCCACTCTGGCCAATGAAGGAGGAAGTGAGCAGGCGTCCCTGCGTAGGGTTTGGTTTTGTCTATTGTCTGGTGGAAAGGAGAAGGGATTTTGTAGCAAGTACCTGGAGGAAAGAAATGTCAAAATGAGGGTATAGCTCCCGACTTCTGCAGGGCAGATGAGCAGGGGTCCAGAGCAACAGCAACATTCTCTATGAAAACATCTAGCAGCCCTGGAGACCACGTAACAAAACAGACAAGTATTGTGGAAAAGGCACTCCCCACACCCTCCATTTCAGCCAGAATTTCTACATTAGGTCAGAGGCGTGCAGGGGATCCTAGGACCTGAAATGTCTGCTGCTTAGGGACACCAGGGCAGGAGCAGGAATGGGGCCTATGGACACCCACGGGTGGGAATGCTGTTGGAGGTGAGGCTGGCAGGAGGCAGGCCAGGTGCGCCCCTAAAGTTCAGTGAGACAGCATCCGACGAGCTGCAGAACTGGGAGTTTCATGTTATTTTTGTTTTGTAAGCATAGAGAAAGCTGCTTTGGGGAAGAAACAAAACACTCCTTAACGTGAATCCTGGCTAATCCAAAATCAATACATGTTGCACTATTACCCAACTCCAGATGACCCAGCAGCCTCAGAGCCTTGTTGTTATTGCCTCAGTGATAAAAGTGACCAGGAAAATGTGGTCATCTTTACTTTGTCCATAGTACCCCCTCCTACTCCACTGCCCCAAGTCATTCAGGCATGTGCTCCCCACTCTCAAACCCATGACAGACTCCCATGGTGAGCTTTCCCAACCTCAGACGCCACTGCTCCCGGAGACTTGCCCGGCCATCTCCAGCTGGGAAGCAATTTCTCCAGAAATATGTTGACTCTTTGAATTCAACATGAAACAACTGGATATCTGTAAGGCCTCATGCATTCAGGCATAAACAGGATTTATTTCATTTATTTCCTGAGGGACTGTATGGCAATGGAACTACTTGTGGTTCTCTGTCAGCGGTTGTCCACCACTGTTCTGCTATGTCTGTCTTGTCTGTCATTCCAGTGACCGGCTCCTGGAGCAATGGTAATCTGAGACACAGCTCTTGGTCCCTCTTCCAGCGTCATCATAGCTTGGGGACACAGGAAGGATAAATAATAATTACAGCGCCACTATGTCAACAGGACGGTATTTTGTCTTGCTTGGTTTGTGTTTGGCTCATTCGCTGCTGAACCATCATTGGTTACTTGGGTGCACAAGGGAATGGAGGAACTGATGAACAGGAAAACAACAGGAACTGTCACTCAACCAAAGCCCTCTGTACTGCTCTAAGAGCTGGAAACCTAAGGGAAGGCTTTGAGGGTAGAGAATCAAGAGTTGGATTGTTAACTAATGGCAGACATCGGCCCCAAATGAAAACTGACCAGGATCTTGCAAAGGGTGTGCTTGATCTTAGGACAGATTTCAAGGCCAATGAGTTACAGAAAGGATCTTGAAGTCACAAAGCATCCCCAAGGGTCCTGTGTACTTCTGAGTAACAGGTATGAATATCTTCCAAATGAAATAAAATCCTCTAGATTTGTGATAGCTAATAAATGAATATTTCCAATATTTCTCAGTATTTCCATTGATTGCAAAATAGCTTATTTGCAATTATTAACATTTTACTCATTCAAAAAAAGTTTTTGTGTTACTATTGCACTTTATTCTGCCCATATTTTTCATTATTTACCATGTTGGATAAATTACTGATTTTCAGTTAATAAAAACTGCCCTAGACCTTCTGTAAAGCATAAAATAATCTCTGATTCCTAAATGCTTTGGGTATCAAAGCAGCCAGAACTCATCCTCCCTGGGAGACATGGTGATGACAAAGGACGCTTCGGTTTCTGCCCTTGCCCTCATGGCCCAATGAAAATTTGCTTCCATTCTTAGCAGCCCGTTGGGCATGCACAACCCATGCCAGCTGCTCTTCCTCATCCCCCCAAGCCTTTCCTCAGATCTGACACAGACTTCCTGAGCTAGACCCTCTCCCAGGAAAGGGTCCCATCTCCTCTTCCCCTTCCCTGGTCGTATGGAAACCTGAAGTCCCAGACTTCCAATGAGAGTAGTCCTGACTTGACACAATATTATTTTTTCATTAAAAATGAATTTTGGCAGGGGGCAGTGGTGGCTGATGCCTGTAATCTCAGTACTTTGGGAGGCTGAGGCAGGCAGATCACCTGAGGTCGGGAGTTCAAGACCAGCCTGACCAACATGGAGAAACCCCGTCTCTAATAAAAATATAAAATTAGCCAGGCATGGTGGTGCATACCTGTAATCCCAGCTACTTGGGAGGCTGAGGCAGAAGAATCACTTGAACCTGGGAAGCAGAGGTTGCAGTGAGCCAAGATGGCACTATTGCACTCCAGCCTGGGCAACAAGAGTGAAACTCGGTCTCAAAAAAAAGAAAAAAAAAAGAGTTTTAATCCTATTTTTTGAAAGTTGCACTAGGGACATTGCATATAAGAAAGAGCTCCATTGTGAAAATGTCCTATCACCTCGTAACCTTGGCAAGCACACACTCCTACAGTCCTTCCAGTGGAAACGCAGGGGACACGGCATGGAGCCCTGGCTGGCTGCTCAGCTCAAGTGTCCCAGCCCAGCCCCACCACACAGCAACTCTGCTGCCACTGCCCAGGAAGCTCTCCAGGTATGACTGTTGGCTGTACAGCACCACTTGGGAGAAAATACCTTACACGTATAACCAAGTGAGAGTTAATTTTAGAATCATTTAAGAATGTTTACACTGGAACAGTTGTGTCTTGACCTGGGAACTGGAAAATGAGGCTGTCATTGCCAGGCGCATGCCCCTCCGCAGGCCGTGTCACCAGCAAGGGTATGGACACATCCTCCTCGCTAGACCATCAGCCACCTATGGCCGAGAGGTGGGTCTAACCTTCCCCACGTGTGGCCGAGACGATGTCAAGTGTCCCTCCAGCCCTGAAGACCATATTTCCCAGCTTCCTGGGCGGCCGGGAGTCAGGGGTATCCTGAGAAAGCTCTAGGAAATTGAACGTGAGCAGAAGTGACGTGCATCTCACTCAGGCCTGGCCCCAAAGCCTCCCATGGAATCCTCCACGCTGTTTTTCTCCTCATCCACCTCCTGGATTCACAGAATCCAACTGAGAAACCCAGGGCCCAGGAGGATGCCAGGGCCACCTGATGGAAGGGCCGCAGATCTCTGAGTGATGGTGTAGGGTGCAGCACACCACCTTGCCCTGCAGCCAGCCCTCATGGATGGGGATGCCAGCAAGAAAGAGCTTTGGGGCTGCAGGTGGAAGCTGATTCCCTGGACCAATACATCATAGCATCTGCCAAGCCCCTGCCAGGGACTCCAAAAACCTGTGTTGAATGAACAAAATCACCAAGTGAGGAGAACACGGAAAGATTTCCTGACAAAAGAGTTGAGAACTAAATGGCTCTGTGCCCAGATGTGGGTGCACAGGGCAAATGACCTCACTTAAGGTGTCAGGTATACAGCTCAGTTCCTGAAGCTGGATTGGTGACCAGGGGACCCAGCTACAGTACCAGCAGGACCTGCTTCCACTAATCCCAGACACAAGAGACCTGGGGGACATTCTCAACCATAAGCAAACGATGAAGTGGCCTGGAACCATGTGCCTAGCTCTGTGCTCACTCCACCCCGCCTGACCAGGGGGAGACGCAGACAGGAAGGCACAGACTCACCTGCGGTCTTGCAAGAGCCAACCATAGACTCTTTCCTCAGGGAACAGGGCCCAGCAAGGGCGTGGCACTAAGCTTGCTCTAGTTGGCAAAACTCCACCAACCTCCAACACACACTGATCTCACCTCACCTCCAGCCCAGTCAGCATAACCTTTAAACCACAAACTTTGCCAGAGGTTACACACACAGCACACAGGCCTGGCTTGCCAGGAAGGGACAGGCAGCAAGCCAGTGGCTTTTGCCAGCAGTCCCAGCCAAACCTTTGTGACAGGACACTGGAGAAAGTGACTCCTGGGACAGAATAGATAGTATGGTAAGGGTACAAGTGAATTGATGCATTGAAGGGCTATTTTGAGTCCTGGGGGTGCAGAGATGGAGAGACCTCCTGAGAAGCTTGCAGCCGAGAGGGAAAACCTCACTAACAGACCATTGCAACTGGCACAAGTGAGCACCACCAGGCATGCATATGCCCTGTGACATCAGAGCACAGAGGAAAGAACACGCATAAGGTGGTCAGGGGAGGCTTCTGGAGAAGGTGCGGTTTGCATTGTGGGTGCCCTGCTAGCCTGACCTTGGGCCTCTGTTTTCCCACACAGCTGCAGGCTCTACCGCAATGCTGGGCTCTGCCTGAGTACGCTCCCGGCACACTCCACTCAGCCTAATCTCAGGGTGGGTTTGGGAATTGATTGAGAGCCACCCTGGGCAACAGAGCTAGTGATGGGGGGCATTGCAGAGGTCAGAGGGTAATCTCCCCAGCTTCTTAGCCTCCAGAGGGGACAACACCAAAGCCGGTTCTGCACTTGCCCCCGAGGTCTCCAGGGACTGTGCCCCAGTGTCCAGTGGTGACAGCTCATCACATACAGCATGTACTTCCTGCACTTGCCAGTACTTCCTGGAGTAACTTCAAGAGGAAACCCTTGGAATCAAAGGAAACCCTTGAATAGAACTTGTTGCAGGAACACAGGTTACGGAGGAGGGAACCCCCAGAAGAGAGTGAGAGTGTCAGATGTGGGTGGGGCCCCGGCGCACACAGTCCTCGCATATGGAACAGCATCTGGTATATGAGAAACAGCTCAGGGATTCTCCACAGCCGGGGCTGCGTGGCTGAGAAGTAGGCAAAGGGCACGTCTCAAAGAGGCTGGTGTGCACGCTGCCATTTCACCCATGTGTATTACGAAAGCATCCATCCAAAGATGTGTGCCAGGAGGCACATAGCAGCTTTCTCACTCACTACGGCCAGCTGGAAAGCATCCAGGTATCCATCAACAGCGTGGCACCCCCTCTGTATGCTGGAGCACTCCTCAGCAATTAAAAGGAACCAACTGTAGATGCATGCAATCGGCCACACAGATGAATCGAGAAACCGGAAGCGTGTATACTCCACGATTCCATTTATACGAATTCCCAGAAAAGGCAAAGCTAAGCTGTGTTGATAAAATGCTGCCAGTGTTACCTTTGGGGAGTTGAAGGTGGGGATTAGCTGGGAAGGGGCAGAAGGGAACTTTCTAGGGCAATGGTGATGCTCTATATCTCTACAGAATTTGGATTATGGAAGCGGATGCATTTGCCTAAATACATCAGATTGTTCTGTTAATGTATGTTCATGTCATTGAATGAAAATCTGACCCCTTCTCCCAAAAAAAGAACTGTTGACAGATACTGAAATCTAGTCAATAACATTCATACTAAAGTGTTGGGGTGTGGCATGTATTGATGTCTGAAACTTCCATGCAAGGCATTAAAAAAATGAGATGGACACGGGTGATAGGGTGGACAGATGGAGACGCATGAGAGAGCAAAGATAGTAAAAGGTTAATCACGGGATCCAGGCGTCAGGAGGATGGGTGTTCACTGTACAATTACGTCAGCTTTCCTGCATGTTGTAAAGTGTTCACAATAAAATGTTGAGAGAATAAAGGAAAGAAGGTGCCGTGCCAATATCAAGACTGACACACATTGCAGCAGAGGCACGGGGGCTCCTAAGGGTGGGTGACACCATTACACTGATCTTGAGAAGGGCTAGGGAGGAACCAGATTGGTGTC
Source organism: Colobus angolensis palliatus (assembly GCF_000951035.1). Lineage (NCBI taxonomy): Eukaryota > Metazoa > Chordata > Mammalia > Primates > Cercopithecidae > Colobus > Colobus angolensis. The sequence continues at coordinate 2,431,401 of NW_012115955.1, forward strand.
ATGCAAAATGGTTACGAACACAACAGGTAGCAAGCTGTCTTGCACTTCACTGAGGAGGAGCGTCAGTGAGATAGGCGTGGCTTCTGGAGACTCCCAAAATGCAGGGGTGTCAGGACCCAGGGGCGAGAAGTCAGGGTGACACCTGGTTCCTGGCTTGAGTTGCCCGTGGATGTGGCCTAGATCCTGAGCTTTAGATGGCACAGCTCTGGGCATCTACAGGACAGGGTGGCCTGCCCCTGAGCCTTCAGCCTCTGTTAGTGACTGTCCACTGGAAGTGCTTAAATACCCAGAACTTCAGAACTTAAATACCCAACACTCAGAGCCAAGCGCAGGTCTTCTCCCTGACAGTCCCAGGAACGGCCTGGCAAGAAGGAGGTGGGGGAGGGAGAACTGGTTGCCTACCTGTTGTACTGAGCTTGCCTTGCCCAGAGCTCCTCTGCAATGCCCTTGCCCTCCCACCAGCAGCACCCACTTTTCCTAAAGACCAGCTTCAACTGAGGACCTTACAAGTCTCGTGTCCACCCGCTGCACTCCCCTTTCCTGTAGGTGGGGATTCCCTGAGGATGGGATGCTGCCCATCCTCAGCTGGGCCTCCATTCCTTCAGGGGAGTCAGGCAGGCCACCAGCCACGGCTCATTCCAGTGGGAGAACCTGGCCAGCTACTCAAAGGTGCACCCACTAGCAGGTGAGCAGGCTGGAATCCAAGGCCAGTGTAGGCGGACTGTAGAACTTGGACTTTTTCTGCTACTTCCTTGTGATGGCAAGCAGTGGGAGGAAGAGGAAATACACGGCAATTTATTACTTGCAAATGAGAACTTCCCCAGGATACTGAAACCCAGGACAAGGGTGTGGTTTCAGATGCTCTGGGCATTTTGTCATCTGTGTGATTTTTCCCTTTCACTGGCAAAGGTGAGAATGTGTCAATGAATTATACAATGCAAAAAAGAGTCACTGGGAGAATAAGACCCTTTTAAAAAACAATAGATTCTCATACTGGCATGATTTTCCAAAGTGGTAATATTCAATTCTTTTAAAATAAATGTTTTTCCAGCTCTCAGTGTGGAGGGCACCGGCTGCCCACCACCACAATGACTTCCCAAGGATACTCTGGTGAAATGCCTGCTGGACTCTCTGTCCCGGCTGACTCACACTGGAGCCTCAGCCCTGGCCAGTTGAAAGAATGTGCTGGAAGGAGCCATCAGACCGACCCACAGAACAGCTTGAACCTAGAGACTACTTGTAGCAGGGGTTAGGGAAATCCCCAGCTTTAACAAAAGAAACTGAAGACAGTGACCTACTCGAGGGCCCTGCAGAAGGATCACAGGCTGTGTCTGAAGACGGATATGCCTGAAAGGACCCTGGCTGTCCCCATTTTGCTCAAGGAGACAACATGGCCCAGTGCATGGATGCCTGGCTTCTGAAACCAGACACTCTGGGTCCAGGTTTCAGTTCCCCACCCTTACCAGCTCTGTGAGCATGCCTCAGTTAACTCATCTGTGCCATGGGGACACTAACTGCACCCCCCTGTGTGGTGGTAGAGACCCAGTGGACCCTACACATAAGGTGTGCTGCACGCAGCCTACTCTGAGACAGCCCCCAATGCATGCTGGTACCACTGTCGATGGTCCCGCAGATGAGAAGCCATAGAGTCACAAAGCCAACAGGAATCCAATCCAAGTCTCTGGGGATATCCAAGCCTACAATTGTTCTAGCTTCATAATTGCCGGAACTGTTCCCATCCACGTTCTCTACTGCCTGTGAAGGAGGTCCCAGGGCAGCTATGAATATTGGCAGAAAAAAAAATACATCACTAATTATAATCCTAATGACTTCTCTAAATAAATGAGGGGCTCAGTAATCCAGGGGTTGCAATACGGGTGTCCAAAAGAAAGCAACCTTTGATTTTCACAGACGTGATGCTGTGCTCAAGGAGCCAGACTCAAACAGATGCACCCTGCATGTTGCAATGATATACCTTCTAAGATAGATGAAAGTCAGCTACGGTTTCAGAGATAAGGATGGTGACCAGGCTTGGAGGGTTAGCACCCAGAGGGAGCCTCTGGGGGCTGATACTGTCATTTCTTGGGCTGACAACATGTGGGTTCACCTTGGGAAAATTCACCATGTTGTTCTAGCCTGGTGTGTGCCCTTTTCCATGTGGAAGAGATATTTCAATAAAAAGAGTTCCCCTAAAATGCAATGATCCCCACGTCATCACCTGGAGAAATATCCAGGAATGATCAGAGAATAGAAACAGTGTATCACAAAGAACAAGAAAAACATAATTAGTGCAAAAATTCTGTGGGCTAGTGCTGGAACAGGTATGTGTATCATTTCAAATATCATTTCAAACATCAAAGAGCAGTGGAAACGGCTCTCTGTCACTTTTATTAGGCAGCCTACACACTTCCGAGCTGGCTCCCAATGCCCCTTCTCTGGGTCACCAGCCCACATACTCCTTTCCCACCCTCACCCCTCTACCCAAAAAAGGGGACACGTGGCCCAGCCCCTCAGTGCCTAGACTGCCTCCATGCTCATGTGACTGGTACCCCGCCTTGATGGTGGCAATATTTTTAAAAGAATTTAAAAGATTAAAATCTAGGTTTTGAAAACAAACAATCCACATGAAGCTATTAACTGTGGTTGCCACCAGGGTCAGCCTGGCGGAGATAAGAAGGAATGTTGACTTCTTCAATTAAAACAAAAAAGAGAGCCGAGGCGGGTGGATCACCTGAGGTTGGGAGTTCGCAACCAGCCTGACCAACACAGAGAAACCCCATCTCTACTAAAAATACAAAATTAGCCGGGCATGGTGCTACATGCCTGTAATCCCAGCTACTCGGGAGGCTGAGGTAGGAGAATCCCTTGAACCTGGGAGGCGGAAGTTGTGGTGAGCCAAGACCATGCCACTGCACTCCAGCCTGGGCAACAAGAGCAAAACCCCCTGTCAAAAAAAAGAGAGAGAGAGAGAGAGAGAAAGATATTTTTTTTAACTTTGTTTTTGCTATTTTTTTAATTACAGAAAAAGTCACTCATTACTTTAAATCATATATACAGTGTGGATACATTTAAAAACTCAATGGTAACAGACTAATCAGAGCAACTCTGGAGAAATAGCTGGTTGTCCTGGCTTTTCAGTCAAGGACAAAACTTCTCCCATGGATCCTGGAGGGGCCACTCAGGGCAGAGCTCCAGGCACTGCACAATTTCATAATTGAGCTCATCTTACATTAGTGCAATTCTCATTGTCTCAAAATGTGATGCGGGTGTTTCAGCATATTTGTTTATGTTTACATGGTCTTCCTCCAACTTGTTTGTCAGTTCCTGAGGCCAGATCCCAGGAGATGGTCTTTCCCAAGGGGTCTCTGCGCTCTTGGATTCTCTCAACTTGTGACTACATTTCAGAAGGACCTTTAGCAAGAGTGTTGTAGGATAGAGACCCTAGACAAAGCTCTGTCTCTCTATGAAAACTGTCACAGGAACACTGGGGAGGCTGCTGTTTTTCAGAGATGGCCATGCCTATGTGTATATGTCTGGGTATATGTGCGTATCTTATACCACATGCTCCCCTCACAATGTGACCAACACTCCTCCCCTTAGGGGGTCTTTGTCCCTAACCTTAAATCTGAGTAGTATATATGCACGAGGAGAGCCTGGCAGCGGAGATGCTGTGGGGAGGCCAAGGTGAGGTCATAAATAGAATGTAGCTTCCTTCGGGCTCTTTGAGGACTCATCCTGGGAACCCAGCCACCATGCTGTGAGGAAGTCCAACTAGCCATCCGGAGAGGAACTGAGGACCCAGTTGACAACCCACATACCTGTCAAGATGTAAGAATGAATTACCACCAGTCAGATGTCCCAGCTTGGGCCTCAGACATGGTAGAGCAAAGAGGAGCCATCCCCACCATGCAGTCTCCAAATTCCTGACCCACAGGATCCACTAGTAGTTTCTCACACTAAGTTTCCAGGTAGCTCACCACCAACCCAGTTACCAACAGCTCTTGTCACAGAAGGGAGGTAGCAGAGAGACGGCATCCTTGGAAAGACCTGTTTTTGACATTGGCAGGCCTGGAACTTCCTCGCTGCACCCCGGCAATCCCTACTGGTGAGCAACATTGTGAAATTCAGGCAAATTTCAGCCAGTAGCTTTGATAATCTCTGGTTTACCCCCACTAGTTCCTGAGGACTGTGCTGAAGTGTGATGGAAATTTGTTGCATCCTCAGTCCTCACAACCACCCCAAGAGCTGAATACAACTCTCTCTGAAGAGAACAGAGTCCTAGAGAGTCCAGGTGGCTGGTCCGCAGTTACCAGCTCCCCTGGCAGAGGCCAGCTTCTGGGACTGCGGCATTGGCATAATCCCTCCTCCCAGAGCCTAGCCAGCTTCCTTAATGATTCTCTGCTGCCAGCTCCCACACACAATCCTATTATGGCCCAGGGGCCAGGCAGCCCGGCCAGCTGAGAGCAGCAGCTGTTTCCCAGCTGTGGGCAGTAATGAAGTGTTGTACAACCTACATCTCCCCACTCCATAAAGCACATCTGGGGCCCACCCTTCTTTCAGGGACCCCCCTTGACACAGCTGCCTGGGAAATGGGGTCCAGCCACCCTGCCTGAGCAGATGGTCACAAGACGGGTGACGGGAAGGCTCTTTCCCAGAGCTGGTCTGGGCAGGCTCCGCCTTGTGGCTCAGCATTCCATGGGACTCTGGAGCCCAGATGGGGCCATAAGCTGCGCAGGTCACTCTGAACCACACAGCTTTGTCCAGTCCACACCCATCTAAGCCCATGTCCTCCTTGTCCTCAGCACACTGGGTTTAGCAGTCCCCTGGGCCAGGGGCAGGATCACGGGGAGAATGCAGGCTTTGAAACCTGATCACCTGGTTTGGAGTCCTGGATGCCATCCTCACTGTGTGACCTCAAGTAATGCAACCTCACCGAGCTTCATTTTCCTATAAAGTGTAGCCAATCTGTTCACCTGCAAGATGGATCTGGAGCCTGCCCATGGGGCCACCAGAAGATTCAAGTGGACATTTATGTGGATTGCCCAGCACCCTTTCCAGTCTTGGGATGAGCACCTGTGTGCATGCCTGTGGTTGTGTGTGTATGCATGCCTGTGGTTTTGTGTATGTGTTTGTGTGTGTGTTTGTGTGTGTGCATGACTGGTTGTGTGTGTGTGTGTCTGCATGCCTGTGGTTGTGTGCATGTGTTTGTGCAGTGTGCATGCACACACTGGGAGAGACATGCCGCTATAACTCGGTGCCAATCATGAGTATGGGCCTCTGCAAGACAGGGGTCCCCAGGTCCTGCTGCCCCATGCTGGGCCCCAGGACACCCATTGCTCCTTTCTACCCAGCCCTAGGAAGACCATCAGCTACTTGGTTGGGCAGGGACTTTTAATGACTCCCTGTTTGAAGGAATTTTCCAGAGTCCCTCCTGACCTCCCCAGTGGCTAGGGGCCAAGACACCAGAGCTCCCAGTGACAAGGCATAGTCCTAGCCCATGTGGCCATAAGCCTCTGACTCTCTAGGGACCAAGGGGCTCTCCAGGGGATAGTGTCAACACCAGACATGACTGCGAAGGTTTTCTTGGAGGCTGGGGCAGAGGACAACCCTGGCATCTGAAGTTTGAGACATGCTTCTCTGAGTTTCCTGCAGCTGAAATTCCCATCTGTTCTCTGCTCCAGCCAATGGGGGAGGCCTGGGGAGATGGCACCGTACCTCCCAGGACTGTAGGTCATTTCCTTTCCAGAGGGCGCCGCTCAGCCGTAGCACAGGTTTACGGAGTGAGCAGTGGAGAATGGCTCTCTGTCACTTTAATTAGGCAGTCTTTGAGACTTTTTATTTCCTTCCTGTGGTTTCCTTTTCCTTTTTGTAGCTTTTTAAATGTCCACTTTTCTTTTAAAACCGGATCTCTGAGCCCTGGAAACTGTAGAGATGGTTCCAAGAGTCAAGAACACCTGGGACGTGGCACAACAGCATTTGCACATGTGTAAATGTGCATTGTGCAGTTGTTTGTGTGTGCGTGTGTCTACGTGTGTGCATGTGTGTGCATATGTGTGTGCCTGTGTGTGGTTTTCTTGTGTGTGTATGTACATATAAGCATGTGTATATGTCCTGTGTTCACGGGCATGCATTTGTACATTTGTGCGTGTGTGCGAATGTGCCCAGTGGTTGCACATGTATGAACATGTGTAATTGTTCATTCATGCATGTATGCGTGTGTATGTGTTTACAGTTGGCCATGTGTTTATGTTTGCACACCCACGTGCATCTCCTGGGAACAGAGCCCACAGCTTTCGTCACTTTCTCAAAGGAGCCGTGACCTTAGAGAAGGTTCTGCCCACTCTTGAAGAGTTGTTTACCTCAGTTGGTTATCTCTCTGTTCATCTTTTTACTTTTCCATGGGAAACAGGCAGCCCTGTGCCTTCAACAAAAATGATGCCGTTCAACTCCTTCTTCCCCCTCCAGACCCCTCCAGGACCCTTCTGGCCTTTGCCCTGGTTTAGCAGAGCCCTGGATTCCAAGGTGGCCAGCAGAAGCAGGTCAGCTGCTTCCGCCACCAACGCCTATCCAGAAAGCAACAAGCAGTGCCCTGGAGGTTGCCCCAGAAACCAGCTCGGGGACTCCGCATCCCTGCTGTCTTCGGGACGATTCCACACAATGCTCTGGAGGCAGCCATCCTTCTGTCCCATGCTGCCATGGTTGCTGGCTGCTGAGGAGCCATGCTGGCACATCTCCAGCCCTGGCCCCTGGGGGTTCAGCTCTGCACAGAACACCCTCCACAGACCATGTGGAGAGAGGCTCCACAGAGGCCAGCAGCAAATGGCCAGGACAGCAAAGACACAGCCAGTGTTTCTGGCCATGGTAGCAAACTGTGTTCTCAAACTATCTGTAGTGAAGGACTGGGAACTTTTTATCGTTCTAGCCAATTCATTGCCAGTGGTCACTTTTGCGAAATACATTTGGTGAAATGAATTGCTAGAAAAATGACCATGAGCTTGGATGTTGCTTCTACAACCTAGTGCTGTAAAAGTTTCTGCTCACTCTCGATTTCTGTGCTTACCTTAATGTGGCCCAATAACAGTGGGCAGCCCTGCACCTGCCCACATGCCAGGCTTTGTGGAGTCCTCGTGTGAAACTCATGTGCCTCCCCAGACCCTGGGACTGGTGGAGTTGGGGTGTTCATACTCCACTCTGAGAAGCATCAGTTGAAGAATTCCTGAGTTAACTCCTCACACTTTTGCCTGTTGTGGGCTCAAACCAAGTAAGTGTGATGGTGAATTTCGTCAACTTGCCTGTGCTAAGGAATGCCCATACAGCTGGTAAAATAAATATTTCTGGGTGTATCTGTTTGAAAATTTCCAGAAGAGATTAGCATTTGAATCAGTAGACTGACTAAAGAAGTGAACCAATGCAGGTGGACACCACCCAGTCCATGGAGGGCCCAGACAGAACAAAAGGCAGCGTACACTTAATGTGCTCTCTCTGCTTAAGCTGGGATATGCAGCTTCTCCTGCCCTTGGATGCCGTCACTGCCGGTTCTCAGGCCTGCAAACTTAGACTGGAATTACATCATCAGCTGGCCTGGATGTCTGGCTTGCAGATGGCAGATTGCGAGACTTCTCAGCCTCTATAATCACATAAGCCAATTCCCATGAGAAATCTCTGTATGTATGCACACACGGACATCAGATGGCCAAGGCCCACAGTGGTGGAGCAGGGCCCTGCCCAGTATCTGAGCCAGCAATGAGCCCTCCTGGGACAGGCTTCGGGGAGGGATTGCTCAGGTGTTGTGGTGGAGAAACGGTTTGTTGGGGGAAATTCCAGGAGTCAGCACATGCAGAGACCTGGAAGTACAAAAGGTCAAATCGTGTTAGGAAAGGTCAGGGACCCAACACTGGTGCATCTTACGTGCGGTACAGAGAAGGATTCTGGAGGTCCAGTGGGCAGCACAGCAGCCCCATGGGCTTGGAGTGAGTGGCCAGCCTGTTCTCTGCTCCCTCCAACAGCAAGAGAGGCCCGTGCAGTCAGCCCAGCCTGTCAGCTCTCTGCTGAAGACTGGGAAAGCAGGTGGTACCAAACCTACAATCCTGCCCTCAGAAGGGTCCCAGCCTCCCTCAGTTCTTGGATAAGGGGCCTGAGGCTGGCTGGCAAAACCCTGCCTTGTCTTCTCCCAAAGCCACATCTCCCAGTGCCTGTGGCATCCACAGCCCCTTCCCAAGCAAACCACCGAGAAAACAATAAAATCACATTGGCATTGGAAGTGAGCCAGACATCTGACTGCACGGGTGGCTCCCTGTCCCACTTGTAGCTGCAGATTCTGTATCTGTCAGGCTGGACCTGGGAAGGGCTGGCAGCCGGTCTGACCGTGGCGGGCAGCTAGCCTTCCTCATGTGGCACCGAGACGGGGCCCTGCATCCCTGCAGCACTGAGTCTCTCTGATCAGACCCTGGGACTTCTTTGAGGTGACTGAGAAGCCTGCAGGACTCAGGCATTGGTTCTCCATCCTTGGGAGTCAGGATGTTCCTCTGGCTGTGGCCTCCAGGCAGCGTGTCCCTCGCTCCATGATGGAACCAGCTCTTTGGGTACATGCCGCCCTCCCATTCTCTCCTCTCTGTGATCCAGAGAAGTCTCACTGCCACCCTCCCCTGCTCTCATGGTGAAGCACCATGAGGACCAGACAAATCCTGGAGCTGTGTCCTTGTTCCAGGGCCACATAGCCCATTGGTTTGGCAGGGCCAGGGCTGGGGCCTCACCCGTGTTGAGAAGAGCTGTTTCTCCATCCCAGCTGAAAGAACCCAGGCTGACATTCATGTCACAGTTGAATGAAGCCTAGAGTGACTCTCCCCAGCAGCAACTTTCCATCGGTGCAGCCGACTCCACCCAGGCCCCCCACAATCCTCACACCTAGATCAGTGTGGACATGAGACAGAGGGTGCCCAGAGCCCCCGTGTCCCCCAGGGGAGTGACTGGTGTGAGACAGGCCTCACCTCCTCCCTAAGCACTTTCTCTGCAGGCAGTACATTAAACTGCCATGATGGCACCCTCACTACTGAGATAAGAAAACTGAGGCTGAGCGTGTTTGTGGCCTACCACACTCCATTAACTTCCCTGGGTTCTGACACCAGGACTCAAGTTTCCTGATTTTCATTTAAGTTGTCTATCCACAACTCAAAGGTCTATTTCTAGGAGTAAAAATAAAGTAAATATAAATGTTTTCCTCTTGGGATAAGCACACATGTCAACGTGGTGTCTGGCCCTTCCTCACTGAGAGTGGGGTCTATGTGCTTTCCCTGGAATCTGGGATGGCCTGCTGCTTCCACCAAGGGCATATGATAAAAACAATCCTTGGAGATTGACCAAGGTAGAAAGGTAGAAGTTGCGCTTTTGTGCAGCGTCCCAGGGGCCACACGGCTTCTACCTTTTCCACCAACACCCATTCTGAAGTCCTGAGCCTCCATAGAAGAAGTCTGCCTTGAGGCCCCCATGCTGTAAGGAAGCTCAAGCCACACAGAGGTGCTCCAGGCAGCTACCCAGCTGAGCCCAGCCTTGCAGAGCTTCTAGCCCAGCCCTGAGCCTGCAGATAGAACACACCCAGGTGTTTGCAGGCCCCAGCTATGGAGTCACCCTTCTGAGTGAGCTTTCCAGCAGCCCTGCCTGAATGCCATGAAGCATGGGCTGGATAGTGACGCTAGAACAATGGATCCATCCGCAGCAGGGTGATCCAGGCCTGCATTTCTCCAGCAGGTGTGATCCACCATCACACACTGTCAGCAGCCAGGCCTAAGCTGAGGTGTGTAAGGGACTGCCCTGGGTGACGACTGAGGAGTGAGGGGAAGATTCCAAACCTACGCCACTTCCTGCAAGGAGGCTGGAGTTGAGAAGATGGAAGCAAATTGATACATCACCTCTCACCCCACCAGAGCCCCCAGCCATGAAACTTTGGAATGAGACACATGGGTGGTGATCCTCATGCCCAGGACCAGGCTGGCCATGGTCTGTGAGCTTAGCCCCCGGTCAGCCCACACCCCGGCACCCCGTGGTGGATGCCAGGAGCCTAGAGCTGGAGTCAAAGACACCAGAAAAGCAGTGCTGGCGGCATTCCCGGGACAGGAGTAGGGCTATTTGTGGTGAGTCCCACAAATCGTGGTCCCCCTGAGGCTCTCAGACCACAGCAGAAGTAGAAGCCCTGCCAGGCCACTCTCTCCAAGGACACCAAAATTATCCTGTCACTCCTGGAGTTGCTGTAAACATTGTGAACCAGGGGAGAATCTCTTTGAAGTTCAAACCTTGCCTGCCCACAGAAAGGGACTCTCCAGCCAGGCAGCTCTTCTCAGGGCAATTAAGATGTTGTCTCCAGGTATCTGGGCAATTTGCAGGGTTCGCTGTGGCTTTTCCTGGCAGTCAGTTCTGGCGCCTGCCAGAAGGCTAAGTACAGCCGGGCAGTAGCCAGGAGGCCCAGGGCAGGGGCTGCAGCCGGGGAAGTCTGGGACCCCTGGGGGCAGCAGGGCCGGTTTGGAGGCTGCAGATGCTCCCTCCCGCCACAGGGCTGTCTCAGGCCAGCCAGGGCACACCTGAGCTCTGTGCTTTGATGTCCTGTCTTTGCAGACAGCCTTCTTAGCTCTCACTGAAACTGTTAGAAGTGATTCTTAGTGTGCCTTTTATCAGAGACCAGAGGAAGGAGTTGAAAGTGGGACTCTGGGGTTTTCAAAAGAATCTGCAAGACTGGGGAGGGGAAGAAAAACCGCCTGAAGCCCTGAAAGGAAGCAAACAAATGTCTATAGTCTCCCTGAGCCTCGAGGCCACGGTCCCAGGCCTGTGATGTGTGTGAGGGGAGGGGTGTGCTCAGAAAAGCTGCTGGGTTTACAGCTTGGGGTTTGGGTTGTGGTTTCACTTGGATCCTGTTAGAAATCTAATTATAAAAACCAAAGGGGCAGGTTCTCAAATCCCGGGCAATGGGGCGCCCATCACCCTAAGCCAGCTCTTCTGCCTGGGACCTCCCAGAGAGTGCCGCCTCCTGGGCTCTGCAGGTGAGGTGGGGAGGCCTCCAAATGAACAAAAATGCAAAAAGAGAGCAGACAGCCGCAGTGATACCAACCCACAGCTGGAACTGAGTCCCACCAAGCAAGCAGAGGCCTGGACTCCCTGAGGCCACAAAGACCCGGACGGGTTTCTCAGGCAGAAGCTGCTGCCACAACCCTTGTGGGTCCAGCTGTTTTCACGGTGCTATTTGCCATAAAGGCTGTCTGGCTGCTGGTTTGGTAAAAGAGAGACCTTCTCAGCAGCCTCCAAGGTCACAGCAAAGCCCCTGGGTCACCAGGCAAGCCAGGCTCCCAAGGCCAGGGACATGTGAGGATGATGTGCTACCTGGCCAAGAATGAGGTATCCCAGGCCAGCTGCCTGCAGGTGTGGGGCAGATGAGGGGCACCGCACTCCGCCCTCAGGAGCCACCACCCACAGTGCTGATGGACACGCTGGCCAGCAGCCTAGCTGGGTTTTATTGTGGTAAAATATGCACAACATAAAATTTACTGTCTTAATTCATTTCTGAGCATACAGTTCAGTGGCATTAAGAACATTCACATTGTTGTGCAACCATCACCACCCTCCATCTTCAAAACGTTTGCATCTTGCAAAACTGAAACCGTCCCCATTAGACAACTCCCCAGTCCCCAGTCCCAGTCCCTGGCAACCACCATCCTACTTTCTGCTTCTACGAATCTGATTACTCTAGCTACCTCAAATAAGTAGAATCATATAGTTTTTATCCTTTAGGCATCTGACTAAAGATAAAGGTATTTTTAAAAACATTTCAAGGCTGGGTGCAGTGGCTCATGCCTGTAATCCCAGCACTTTGGGAGGCTGAGGCAGGCGGATCACCTGAGGTTAGGAGTTTGAGACCAGCCTGGCCAACAGGATGATACCTTATCTCTACTAAAAATAGAAAAATAGCTGGGTGTGGTGGCACACACCTGCAGTCCCAGCTACCCCAGAGGCTGAGGTTAGAGAATCACTTGAATCTGGAAGACAGAAGTTGCGGTGAGCCGAGCTCTTACCACTGCACTCCAGTCTTGTAGAGCAAGACTCCATCTCAAAAAATAAATAAATAAATATAAAAATAATGACATTACAATTGAATTGATACCATCCATTTTACCCCTTTTATCCTTTATTTTTCAATTAATAAATAATACAAATAACTATTTCAGTGTACAGTTCTATGAGCTTTAGGACATGTATAGATTGTGTAACCACGACCGCAATTGGGATACAGAGATGTTCTATCCCCCAAGAAAACTCCCTGTAGCTCCCCTTTATATTCACAACCTCCCCCCACCCCAACCACTTTCAACTACCAATCTACTCGTTGTCCCTAGGTCACCTTTTCAAGAATGTCATACACATGGATGCAGTAGTCTTTTGAGATTGCCTTCTTTCACGCTAATGCCTTGGAGGTTCAATCAAGTTGTCGCAGGGATCAATAGTTTATTCTTTCTTACCACTCTCAGTTGTGTGCCATGGTACGTCAGAGCATTTGTGGGCCTGACTTGCTTCACTTAACATAACATTCACTTAACATAACATCCTTCAGATTCATCCATGTTGTGGCCGGGCGCGGTGGCTCACGCCTGTAATCCCAGCACTTTGGAAGGCCGAGGCTGGTGGATCACGAGGTCAGGAGATCGAGACCACCCTGGCTAACACAGTGAAACGCCATCTCTACTAAAAATACAAAAAATTAGCCGGGCACAGTGGCACGCACCCATAATCCCAGCTGCTCAGGAAGCTGAGGCAGGAGAATCACTTGAACCCTGGAGGCAGAGGTTGCAGTGAGCCGAGATCGCGCCACTGCACTCCAGCCTGGCAAAAGTGCAAGACTCCGTCTTAAAAAAAAAGATTCATTCCTGTGTGTAGCATGGAACAGAACTTCATTACGGCTGAATTACACTCCATGTATGTTGTTTTAAATGTGCTGGGGATTTGTTTTAATCAGGTGTAATAAGAAATTCAGACACAGAAAAGACTGTCAGGAAGGAGAAAGTTAATATTCACAGACCCTGGACACAGGAGGTAGGGCACGCCACACCAGGCCACACAGGGAAGCACCAGGGTGGATCGGGGGTGGG
>NW_012115955.1:2444649-2451301 GCF_000951035.1 Colobus angolensis palliatus
CAGGGGATGCAAACGTGGGCGGGAGACTTTACTGGGGTTTCCGCAGGAAGGAACCAGCAAGGCAGGGTAAGCAGGCTTAGGGTTGGCTAGTTTGCATAATTTCAGCAGGCTCTAGGCTGCAGGGGCTGTCCCTGAATGTCCTGTACCTGCCCTGGGGTGATGAGTGCAGGGAGATAGTGCCCTGGAGTGTGAGAGCCCCATAGAGGAGGTAGTTGGGGTGGCTTGGGACTGGCTGGTTTGCTCATGAAAGGCGAGTCTGCAGGGGAACATCCCTGGCAATCAGCTAGTCCCTGGAACGGGCAGTCCCTCCAGGGTCAGCAGGGCCCCAGATGTCACAGCATCAGGAAAAGGCAAAAATTAAAAACCTAATTAATGCATATGTATAGACCACATGTTGTTTATCTGCTTATCCATCCGTTGCCTCTTGGGCTGTTTCTAACTTTTGGCTATTGCAAATAATGCTGCTAGCAACATTGACACAGCAGTGTCTGTCCAAGTCCCAAGCACCCTAGATATATTTCAAGGGCAGATAGAATCTTTTTTTCCCCCCAGAAAATGAGGAAGGAGGTAGCACCAAAATCAAGCGTTGAAATACAAAGTAGTGTTAACTCAACGAAGATGTTTAGGGCTAAGTTCTCACCCCCAGCTCCATTTTTTCCATCATTCTTGGCGGAAAGAATCAGAAACCCTGTTTGTAGACTAATAGCCACCACCCAGCCATCACCTCTTTCCTGAAGCAGAAAATGACCCAGGTCCAGCAGCATGGCTCTGATTACAGACAGGAAGTGAGCCATATCAGGTGCACTGAGAGCCCTTTGCCAACACAAAAAGCTACTCACAAGCCCAAAATACTAAGGCACAGTGACCTCTGAGGCCGGGTGCCCTTTGCTGCTCCACCACTGAGCCCCTGCCTGGCTGCACCACCAGGGCCAGCACGTGGATCCCTGTCTCAAGGGTGAGGGCAGCACCTCCGTAGCCCTTCTGGGCTTGATGGAGATATTAACGATGCAATTTCATCAGAAGTCAGAGAAACAATGACATAGATAATGACTAGGTCTTTCAAGGGAAGAAAATACTGGTCATTACTAGAACTCTTGATGACCAGCTTTTCAGATTTTTTTCACTGCACTCTTTCTTGGGTTATTTTCAAAAACAGCCACCTATGCACAACAATGCATGTAATAACCATCTTCTAGAATTAAGGAGGAAAGGCACCTCTGACTCAAAATCAGCCCAAAGATCACTAAACCCTGCAGTTGCTGAGGTCAGCTGGAAGCTCTTCCTCCCCTAAGCCCCAGCTTCTCCTCGCTCAGACACTAACCATGACTCTTGTGAATTTCTCAAGCGGCTTGGAGAAAATGAGAGAAAGAAAGGATGTGGGTGCCACTTTGGAGATGATCGAGGAAAACTGAAAGACGAGTTAAGTGCTTGGGCAGCGCCCTCAAGCCTAAGGGAAGCTCTCCTGCACGTGGTCACCGTGGCTAGAAGTCCATGTGGCCATTTGGCTTCTACTTCCTCTCTGACTTTTCTGCATCCCTCAATAAACTTGGACTCTTTTGTTTTGTTTCGTTTTTTTGGTTTGTTTGTTTGTTTGTTTTGCCCCTTCCCAGGGCTTGTCACCAAGAACAGCAAAAAGAGAAAGGAAACTCTCAAATTCAGAGAAATTGAGTTAATTTGAAGAACATGGGTCTTGACAGTGTTCTCATTTATATTTCCAACTCATTGGTTTCAATCACTGTAATACTTGACATCATGGAGCCAAACAGAAACATTCCTCATCCATTCACTGGGAAAGTATGTATTGAGCATCTACAAGGAGCCACACTACTCCAGGTGGTAAGGATTCATCAGTGAGCAAGACAGAAAGGTTCCTGCTCTTCCTGAGCCTATCTACAGGGAAAGAGGAGTGCACCAAATGATGGAGTTTCAGGGAGGATTGTGAATGTCAAAGAATGATAAAGCAGGAGCAGGGTATGTGAGGTGGAGGCAGGACCTCTGTAAGGCTCTGCAGGTCAGGCACAGGATGCTCCCCACTGAGGGAACCTCAAAAGGAGGCCAAAGTAGGGGAGCTGACAGAGTTCATCCAGGGTAGCCTCTGGGGCACAGAACAAGGTGAGAGCAGGGAAGAGTGTCCTGGAAGGACATCGGCAAGATCCCCAGCAGGGCATGTGACAAGGTCTCTGAGTGAGGGAGGTATCCTCAGGGCTGGGCCAGGCTGAGGCTGCAGAGACAGTGCTGGGACAGCTGCTTCCCGGAAGCTGGCGTGTCCCTTTCAGGGGCTTCGTCTGTCACCAGTCCCATCCTTGCTGCTCTCAGCGACCCATGCACACGCACATTCTGCTGCCTGCTGGACACAACTGGAAGGGACAAAGCTGGGAAAGCCAGGAACCACCCACAAATGAGCGATCAAGTTAGAAGACAAAATGGGACAGATTAAAGTGTGAACGAGGCCAAACCCTCCCTCCCAGCCGTGCAAACTCCACTTGATTTTACCTCAAGGAGAAGGGTTTTGAAATAACATGCAGATAGAAAGGGGTGTGTGTTCATAAGGAGATCTGTAACTTTAAATGCAAAGCAACGTTTAAAAAAATGTAGTAGATTATCTTTTTCTCATGCAAAGTTCAAGTTGACAAAGACCTTTGGGGATGGAACAGTTGCATAAGCGCGGGATTAGCTGTACTTGATAAATAAATGAATGACAACGAGTGAGGCAAGCCTAGTATATCCTGAGCAGCTACCAGCACCCCTATGCTTAAGACTTCACTGAAACCCACCTTTTGGTTTTATTTGAGTCTTCCTTGATTTTCTGTCACTCCCACTACACACCTGGGTCTTCTGCCACACACGGTCCGTGAGTCTCGGCGTACCCTCTGGGGCACCTTGGCATTCCAATCTTCTGTTTCCATGTCTGGCTTCCCCCACACAGCTCAGCTCCCCTGGGTCTTCACCACAGCCTGGAGCTAGCTTGGAACAAGAAGCACATAACAGCTCGATAAATATTTGCTGAAGAAGTGAGTAAGTGGCAGCCCTCACCAGTGCTCTCTGGGTCAATGCTCGCAGTCACCCTGACGGTGGGCATCATTGTTGTTTCCACATTTACAGACGAGTAAACGGTGACCCAGGGAGGTCGGATCACTTCCCCTGGACCAAACATCTGGATAGTAACAAAAGTAGGATTTAAACCTCAGTGTGACCAAATCCAGAGTCTTTGCCTTTGGCTCAGTCTATGCCTTTGCCTGCTGTTACTCTGAGAAAAACCTTGACTAAGTCTTAGAAGATTCAGAAAGATCCAGAGACAGCCCAGGGAGCCAGTTGCTCTCATTGTTTGGTGCTAATGAAGGCTCTTTCCTTTTAGAAGTGGCCAAGAGTAACAACGTTAGGGCCAAAGTTTTTATTCAATGGATAATCAGTGAGACCTGAGTTTTATTCCATCCCTGTCACTCACATCTTTGTGTCTCTGAGCAAGTAAACCACTTCATTTTTCAGGTACTCCTTTTCCTTCATTCAGTCATTCAACAAACACTTACCAAATGCCCACGATGCACCAAGTAATGCATTGGGTGCCAGAGATGCAAAGATAAAATACCCTGGCTGCATGTCTTCAGAAAACTCAGTAGCTAGCTAGGAGACAGGCCTGCAAACGGAGGTTTGCGCAAATTCTACACAAGGTGCAAAGGAACACAGGAAAGAGGACATAAGGCTGCAGAGCGTCCAGGAGTGGGGAAGAAAGGTTTTATGGAAGAGGGATCCCTTGAGCTCTCTAGCAAAGTCCAAGGCCTGGAAGCTCCCTTCCAGCTGACGGCACAGGAATTCTGGATGCTGAAGCGCCATAAATGGAGGACTTGGGCGGGGGGGACTTCTCCTTGAGCCTTTTGTGCTTTAGGGGGTGCCCCAGTTAGTGATCATGAGTAGGGCTTTGAAGCCAGTCTGGGTGGCCACTTCTCCCCAGTATGACCCTCCCTACACTTCATCTTCTTCACATGGGAAGTGCAGTATCCCTAGCAAGTGCTTCGCTGCAAACAGCAAAACCCTAAAGAAGGTGGAGAATGGGGAGAGGACACAGCCCCAGGTCTGAGCATCCTGGACGCTGATCCTCTGCATCCGGCATGATTCACTCAGACGCAGACCTACTGAGAGTGGTGGGGACCAGAGACCTCAGCACTCCGAGCTCTCACAATGATGGAAGCCAATGGAAGAGTTCCTGTAAGGATGCTGACCCTGCCTCTAGTGTAGGGACTAGTGTGGCTATAGGTCAATAGCTCTGTGGGAACTGAGAGGGAACTGGCACACAGTGTACACCCAGCACCCTCCACCAGCCTCAAGTGCAAAGGGCTCAGGCTTCACTGCTGCCACCCAAATCTTGTGTATGGCACACAGGCCTGGGACCCCTCAGTAATTTGTGCCTCCTGGGTCCCATGTCTTTGTGGGCCCCTTTCCCTGAGGGCAGGCAGAACCTGAGATCTGCATCTAACCAATAGTGTATGGCAACCATTAAGGCAGTCCTCCGTTGTCATGAAAGTCCCAAATCAGCTGGTTTTGAGTTATCAAAAAAGAGATGATTCTGTGAGGACCTGACTTAATCAGATGAAAGTGCTCAAGAGCAGGATCAGGGCCCTTTCTCACATGAGAGACTCTCTCCCCATCACTGGCTTTGCAGAAGGAGCCGCCATGATGAGAGAGGGCCCATGGGACAAGGACCTGAGGAGACCTAAGGAGCCGAGAGCAGCCCCTGCTGACAGCCAGCAAGAGTGTGGGGACCTCAGTCTGGCAGCAGGAGGAGGTGAACTCCGTCAACAACCTGAGTGACCTTGGAAGCCAATTCTTTCCCAGTGGAACCTCCAGCCTCCAGACGAGACCTCAGCCCTGTGGCACCTGTTTTGCAGCCTTGGGAGACCCTGAGCAGAGGACCAAGTCAAGCTGTGCCTGGGCTCTTGACCTGTAGAAACTGTGGGTACTGTTTTACCCTATTAAGTGTGTCTTGTCGCAGTAGAAAACTGACATCCCAGGGCCTTCTGGAAAAGATGTCATTGCAGGCTATCTAGATTGGTATCACCCTGCACCACACCCAGCCTCTTTCTAGTTCATGTAACCCCTAAAACCTCCAGGTCCCAGTAAAGACTGGGAATTTTCAGGGATCTCTCTGGAATGTGCAGGGCCTCTGAAGACATCTAGATACCAACCTGGCCAACCCACACCTTGCCAGCCACTGCCATTGTACTGCCCAGTGTCACGGCAGATATGGCCCAAGTTGCATTCAGGCTTTTCCTCATGGTTTGCAGGCTTGCTAGGCTGTGCTGGACCAGAATGGATATTCCTGCAACCTCAAGCCTAGCTGGGTGTTCCTACCACATCCTTCTCCACCCCTGCATGTCCCACTTAAAAGGGTTGCCAGGACCCCAGAGTCAGACCCAAGTCCTGCCCTCTCCTTTCTTCCCTGTTTTTGGTCTGTAAGAAGCCGCCTCATCCCACAGGATCTTTAGGTCCATTTCACTGTAGTCAGAAATGTCTCTGAAGCACAAAGTAAGGCTGAATATCCACTAAACGGAACATGAGTTTTGTCTTTTGAGCATAAGCAAAGTGGATCTTGGGTATGTTAAAAATGGACACCTGTGAATACTTCTGGGCCCCTGCTAGGTTCACAGGTGGAGTCTTGACCACAAAATCTGGGCCAGATAATTATCCAGAGATGTCTAAACAGATTACCAAAGACAAGACCATCTCCAAAAGGAGAAGTAAGAAAGCTGACTCTGAGCAGCAGTGCTAAAGCCCAGGCTAGTGCCACAGACAAGTTGACAGAGGGCCTCAGTGCCCACGCTGGCCTGTTATTGGCATATGCCGTTTAAGAAACCCTTACTTGTATGCTATGCCTCTGAAGAAGCTATCAGGCTTAGAAAATCACAAAAGGGAACCAAAGGAAAAATAGAAAACTAACAAAAAGTGAGAGCGTTTGCCCATGGCTTCCCAACACCGGCTTTGCAGCAGCCAGGGAGGTTAATAGGTGGAGCTGCTTCTGCTCTTGCTGTTTCCATGAAAGTTTCTGGTGTTTCTGTATTGCACGTTCTGATTGTGAAATTTTAAAACCATAGTAATGTCTACAGTGACTATGACTAGAAGTGTTCTTCTTTACGGAAACTGAAATCACAGCTGTCAAGGGAACGGGTATGCCTGGGAATGTCGACTTCCCCAGGGCCCTTGCAGGGGTGCCTGCAGCCCTCTCCCCTGCTCCTGGCAGCCACGCAGCAGTGACCTCATGTGCATTTGCCCTCCAGGTCCACAGCTGCAATGACCTCGTCACCGGAACGCTGCACCACTCTGATCATTCAGCAGCCATCAATACCCAGGCGAGATCCTCTGCCAGCAAAGAGATTACAACTCGCTAAAGGCTCAGATAATCATTAGCATTTTTTAACAATAAAGTACTTTTTATTCAGCTGTGTATTTTTTTGGACTTAATACTATTCCACATTTAGTAGACTATAGTGTAGTGTAAACGTAACTTTTTTTTTTTGAGACAGAGTCTCGCTGCAATGCCCAGGCTAGAGTGCAATGGCGCGATCTCAGCTCACTGCAACTTCTACCTCCCAGGTTCAAGCGATTCTCCTGCCTCAGCATCCCAAGCAGCTGGAATTACAGGTGCCTGCCACCACGCCTG
>NW_012115955.1:2451516-2467789 GCF_000951035.1 Colobus angolensis palliatus
GAGACGGGGTTTCACCGTGTTAGCCAGGATGGTCTCGATCTCCTGACCTCGTGATCCGCCCGTCTCGGCCTCCCAAAGTGCTGAGATTACAGGCTAATTTTTGTATTTTTAGTAGAGACGGGGTTTCACCATGTTGGCCAGGTTGGTCTTGAACTCCTGAGCTCAAGTGATCCGCCCGCCTGAGTCTCTCGGAGTGCTGGGATTACAGATGTGAGCCACTGCACCCAGCAAACATACTTTTATATGCACTAGAAAACCAAAAAATCCATGTGACCCACTCTGTTGCAATATTCATTTAATCACAGTAATCTGGAACCAAACTCGCAATGTGTCCAAGGTGTGCCTGCACAGTAAACTTGCACTATAAAAAGGTTTCTTAAAACTTTGGATGTTCTTCTTCATTAAGACACTAAATAGCAGTAATCTACACACTACCCTATTGAAGTAGTGCTGAGCATACATGAACTATCAAGACGTTTGCCACAACCACACTGAAAAAACATTAGCTGTGCTTCTACCAGAGGTCAGAGGTGCTGTCAATACAGGAGACAGAAAGGCTGAAGTGCAGTTAGATGTTAGTGAAAACCAAGGTAGAATCTGTCCTCATATATGTTCACAAACCCCCTGGATTTTATCCGTGGTCTTGCAAGACCGTGTGGTGTCTTTTCCTGTGTCCCCAAGCAGGATGACATAGTCTGCAGGATTTGCTTCTGGGCCTGGTTCCCTGGAGACACCCAAGGCTGGTCATCCCATTGTGTGCATGCACCTTTGTCTGGATATGAGAAAGAAGGGGAAGAGGAGGAGAAGGAAGGAAATGAAGAGGGAAGAAGGAAAGAAGGGAAGAAAGAGAGAGAGTGAGAGAAGAGAGAAGAGACTGTGGATCCCTCCCCTCTCTGCTTCATCAACAAGGGGCCAGGAGGCAAGGACGGTAGGTTCAACTTGTCTGTGACCTTCAGAACCAGACAGACCCCAGGTACAGGGTCATCCCCCGACAGGCCACTAGGGCCCAACCTTCACCAAAGTGTGGGAAGGAAACTTCACAAAGCTCCTCTGCAGCCAGACATTCTTTTCCAAGCCCACCCGACAGTCTCTGCCCCAGGGCCAACTGCTGACATGGAGCGTCCTTGGTACGAGGCCCGCAACCCCGTCTGAGCCCACCTCCAAGCCTCCTCCACTCTGTGTAGAGCCAGCGAAAGGGAAGCTGAACAGAATGTGGACCACAGCCAGGGAAGGAGAGAAAAGCCCTTGGAAAGCACTAAATCACTCTCCTTGTTCCAAAAGCCCCAAGGACAGCAGATTTATCTGGAAAATGAATCCCAAAAAATGATTCATGGAGGGGAAAATGAATCTTTCCTTTGAATCTTCCTTCCATTTAAAATGTCTAGGCAAGTACACATTGCAGCCACATAACACACCCTCTCCCCATTAATAATCGTGATTTTCAGAAGAGAGGGTCATTTTTCCCATTGTTGTTGGTCACACCTGCCAGTAAACAAGCTGTGTGTACTGTGTGGGGGTCAGGGAAGAGCATTCAGACTCTAAAAGTCAGACCCCGCATGTCCATGACCTTGGGCTTGCCCAACTGGACGGATTTCCATGCACTCCACATCTGGATTCCCAGAACAGACTGACATACAATGTTCTAGAGCAGACAGATGTGGATGAGGATGCCCCGCTGGAGAAAATAAAGCCCATTCTCTCCCAAAGGCTAAATTTTTTAAAAGGAGGATAAATAACTACAAGCTACTTTTGCAATGTTTCTATAACCAAAGTGGGATTTGTAAATCTCTGAATTGTTCAAGCAGGCTTGTCCGCAACCCCCTGAGTCATGACAGGGAAGGAATTATTTATAGCCCAGGACAGTTTGTTTACATACTTGCCTAGTTCCTGGGCAGAGTCCTCCCTCCACCTGTACAGTAAAAGTTGCTCATCAAAAATAGAAAATTATTGCTTCCTTTTCAACTTTCCCTGAAAGCACCGAGAAGAGGAAGGGGGAACACAAAATATATTTACTAAAGGGTTCTTTCCTCTCCAACTAAAATCTTATCCAAAAGTTTCTTCCCTAATCCCCAGAAGGAAAAAGAATCCTGAGCCCTTTTGTAGAATCATTAGAGACAAAGTCCTGAGACTCCACATCTGATTGTCCCCAAGGCCCAGGGGGGTTTCTCAAACTGCCTGGGAGATGCTATGGGGGGGCTGTGAGAATGTAAAGGAGCCACCACCCAAGCTGGGGACCTTGAGACCAGCCTCTGTTTCATCCAGACCAGCCCTGCCTTCATCTGTTGTGCACAATGGGCATTGAGACTGCTTCTGCTGGTAAACCGGAGGTTGAAAGTGACAGAAATGGATGATCAAGCAGGCCTTTGGGGCTCTCAGATGAATGCACCATTCTGTCACTTTGTCCTGTATGGTTGCCATCCATACAGAGAGCCCAGGGCTGAGCAGCCTCCTGCCCAGCCTGCTGGAGATGCCGTATCCACATTAGGGTGAGACTAGAGGCACTAGAGGCAGCAGGAGGGACGGGGGAAAGCTGTCAGTTCCTTCCTGAGAGTTGTAATCTCCTTAGAGAGAGAGAGGACCCGGAGAGGGGGCTGGCAGAGTGGCATGCAGCTGTGAATGTGCTGAGCTGGCAAGAAAGCAGCCACGCGGAAGGTGACACGGAGGGCGGAGAGCCTCAGCAACACAGAAGAGGAAAAGCCAGAACAGCTCCTCCAGGACCAGGGCAACTGGACGTGCTCCAGGCAATGCGGGTAACGCAGGTAACGCTGCTGAGCAGGCACCAAAAGGCAAGGGCTGTATTAGGGAAGAGATCAGGTTGGTGAGATACACCACAGGCTGCTGAAAGGGGCCTCCATTACTGAGCGTTAATCATAAGATTGGAGAGATTGTTGAGAAGTGCTTCACACTTGAGGAAGACATCTTCAGAAGAAAATGAAAGGTAAACGTGGGTGGGGAGAGAGATCAGGTTATTCTATGTATTTCCAACTGAGTAACATGGTATATATGACACATATACAGATAGATGGTTGGATGGATCTATGTGTGTGTGTGTGTGTGTGTGTGTGTGTGTGTATCATAACGAAAAAGATTGTCTCTCATATGAAGGTCTTGAACCAGGACCCACATGCACCACACTCAGATATTATACCATGAATTTCCACAAACCAAAATATTTAAAGCACCAACAACTGGAACTGTCTTAGACTAAAATAATTCAGCTAGACAACAGAATTCAGCTTATTGCAATTAAAATTAACTAAAAACATTTCTTGAGTCAAACTAGACATGGAGTTATTGACACAACTGGAGGGCAGAGCTCACCAAGGGCACTGAGCCTGTCCGCTGCTCAGCTCACCTAGGACCTCCCACGCTGCTCACAGGCCGCACCACAGAGCGGCAGGAGACACGTGTTCCAATGTTGACCAAAAGGCAGGTGGAGGCCAGAGAGTGTGCTGCCCACCGACACAGGGCCCCAGCCACAGAGGCGGGGCAGAGCCACCAGCTTTGCGGCTCCACCACCCCCAACTCGCTGGGTAAACACACTCAAGCTGGAAGCCTGGGGTCCTGGCCTTCTCACGAGACTGCAGGAAGCAAGACGAATGAAGTTTACTAAAATCTAACATCCTACAGTACATGGGATTTATTTTTTTTTAAACACTATCCAGGCTGGTTTTGTTCTCCCCACTGTTTAACTGTATTTAGTATACAACCTGTAAATAAAAATATACGTGGGCTAGCCCTGATCCGGGGTTCAGAGGCAGTATGATCTCTGCAACATCAGCAGCAGAACCACTGGGGAATCATGAAGATTCCTGACTCCTCCCTGCCCTGCATACGCACTCACAGACACACACACCCCATTCACACACCAGACACATACTACACACACATCATTCACATATCATACACATACAAACCACGCACACTGTAAACCCACACACACCACACACAGCACACACCCCATCTACACATACCATACACACACCACTCACTATACATCTCACACACACTACATGCCATCCATACATGTCCCCCACAGCCCATACCACACACACCATACACACCACACAAACCCACACAAGCACACACCACACACATACACATACACACACAGCACAAATTACATACCACACACACGCACACATCCCATTCACACACCAGACACACACCATACACACCCATATGCACACTATAAACCCACATGCACCACACACAGCACACACCCCACCTACACACACCACGCACGCACCACTCACTACACATCTTACACACACTATATGCCACCCACACATGGCCCCTCACACCACATATTACACATACCATATACACCACACAAATCCACACAAGCACACACCACACACACATACACACATCATATATATATACATACATCCCACACACACATACAGCATAAATTACACACACACCACATGCACATACACACTATATACCACACACAGTATACACCCACACAGACATACACACAGCACAAATTACGAACACACACTCACAACTACACACATTACACACACCACAAAAACTATACACCCCACACAGTATATAAACCCCTCACACATACACACAACACAAACTACACAACACACCACAGAAACACACATTATATGCACTATACAAGCTATACACCCCACACACACCACACATTATACAGCAAATACACACACACACACACACACACACAAAGTCCTGTATTAGAATTGTTAGGAAGTGGGGCATAGTAACCTGCATTTTAACAACCAATCCTGAAGTTTGAGAGGCACAGCTTTTACATGAGCCAGACTTCAAACCTTTAAACCCGTTTGATTGGTGGGCAGGCGGAGGGCAGCTTTAGTGGGTAACAGCAAAGTGTGCCATGCACAGCACCCCATGTGGGCCAGCATCCCATGCCATTTTCATGACAGCCCTAGAAGCTGCACATTGTCACTGAATCTCAAACCCTGCAGGTTTGCAAATGTACAGAATCCTCCTATCTCAGGAATGTCTATGGCTCCTGAAGAAAAAAATATATACATGTAGCTAATCTTGTTAATTCCGGAGGCCAAAAAAAACAATGTCCTGCAGTCATGAGGTCATGGTCCTTCTTGTGGTGAGCTCATCGGTCCCAAGCGCCAGGAGGGCTCTCTAGGCACTATCTGAGCCTTACAACACCCTTGGGCAGCCCCACCTGGCCCTGCACTGCCTCCTTCCCTTCTTGCAACAAAAAATTCAATGTCAAGGCAAAGACTGATAATGAGGATGATGTAATTAAAACTCCCCAAGACCAGACTCTCCACCCTGACTTTTCTAAAGGTCTATTCATCCCATCAATATCTTAGAAGGATGGGCCACATTCCTCCCTCCCAGTCTGCGGAAACTATGGGGACAGGCCCAGGGGTGAGCTGAGAGCTCCCTCGCCCAGTGGAAAGGGCCTCTGCTCTGTCCCCCTCCTCTTCAGTTTTCTTTGGAGACAAGAGGCTGTTCTTCCTTTGAAAGGAGGAGGCTTAGTAAGAGTGGGATGAGGAGGGCGTCTTCCAGGGATGAAGCTTTGCTGTGGTCCAGGAATTGTGGGGAGCCAACATGTCCTGTTTCCCCAAATTACTGCCGGAAGGGGCTGCAGGGCCCCAGGAGACACCCAGCACCCTCCTACAGCCTTCTCTGGCAGGTCCAAGGCAACTTCTTCTCCCTTCTTCCCCTCCTTGCCCTTCTGGAGGGGTTTGAAGGGTCCTTCACCATGTCCTCTGGGGGGCACATGAAGACGATGACTTTTTAAGGCAGTGTCTCTTCTATTCACCTTGACTTTGGCAGCACGGATTTTTCAAAACCCATCTCAATGTATATATACCTTCCTGTTTAATTTAATAAAAATTAGCTCACCAAATTCCACGCTGGCGTAATTCACCAAAGTCACAAATTCACTTGAAAGAAATGTATCCAAGGGGTCTGTGGATGGAAGTCAAAGAGTCTGAGAACTTGAATGGGGAAAGAATTCCATCTTTATTTCCAACCAACTTCTAACTAGAATTTAGCCTTGTCTTCACATAAAAAGACACATGTGAGCCGAGATCACCCCACTGCACTCCAGCCTGGGCGACAGAGCGAGACTCTGTCTCAATAAATAAATAAATAAATAAGTGAATAAATAACCTATTCTTGGCTATGTCTTTATTAGCAGTGTGAGAACAGACTAATACACCTATTAAGGAGAAGTGGAGTCACAAGACCTTCCCAGAACATCTGGGGCAGGAATCCGGGCAAGGCAAACATAGCCCGTGACACCAAGCTTGCCAGGCTACAGGAGATGGCTGCAAGGGAACAGACACTGGGCTCCACCCCTGCCTGGCAGTGGAAAGGCAGAGAACCTCCTGTTTGGATTGCATAATCCCTGGGATGTTTGGGTGATTGGGGGAGTAAGGAAACATCCTGAGAAGGATACAGGACCTCCCATTAGTCTGTATCTCGGGACTCAAGCTGATGCTCTGAAAAAATCATGGCAGCGTTTGTATTCCAACATACCTAATTTTATCACTTAAAAATTTAGCCTAGGCTAGGTGTGGTAGGGGTTAGCCCTATAATCCCAGCACTTTGGGAGGCCGAGGCTGACAGATCACTTGATGTAAGGAGTTCGAGACCAGCCCAGCCAACATAGTGAAACACTGTCTCTATCTACTAAAAATAAAAGAATTAGCTGGGCATGGTGACGCATGCCTGTAGTCCCAGCTACTCAGGAGACTGAGGCAGGAGAATTGCTTGAACCCGGGAGGCGGAGATTGCAGTGAGCTGAGATCATGCCATTGCACTCCAACCTGGGCAACAGAGCAAGACTCTGTCTCAAAAAAAAAAAAAAAAGTTTATCCTAGCTATCTTCCCACACCATCACATATACAGATACCTCAATACTCTAACCAATGAATAGAATTCTAGACTTTGTATATACCATAATTTATTTATCAATCCTTCATTGACACTCAGTTATGGGTTTTCCCCAGTTATTTCCCATTATAGACCAGGCTGCAGTAAAATTGCTTGAACGTGGGTTTTTACAATCAGATTCAATTCTTTCTAAAAGCTGGAATCCTGAGTGGAATGACAAGGCAAACAAGGTGGGCAGAGTTCCAAATGTGTTGACTCTTGACAAATTGCCCTCTGCAAACACTATGTGAAAGTGACCACTTCAGCAAGCATTCTGTTATTGCAGTGATGTTGTAGATTAACTTGGGGGGAATGTGGTACAGTCTTTCACCGAAGAGTCTCCTGCATTTCCCTTTGTTCAAGTCTTCTTTTAGATCTTTCGGTAAAGGTTTTTAGTGTCCCATATATAGGTGTATTCATTTCACTATGGGTACCATAGCAAAGTCCCACAGACTGGGTGGCTTAAACAGAAGAAATGTATGGTCTCATGGTTCTGGAAGCCAGAAGTCTGAGATCCAGGTGTCAGGAGGGCTGGCTCCTCCCCAGGCTGTGAGGGAGAAGCAACCCCAGGCCTCTCTCTCAACTTCTGGAGGTGTGCGGGAGTCTCTGGTGCTCCTTGGCTTGTAGAAGAATCACCCAATGTCTGCCTTTATCTCTACATGGGTTCTCCCTCTGTGCTGGTGTGTGTCCAAGTTTCCCCTGTTTATAAGGTTACCAGCCATGTTGGGCTAGGGGGCCCTCCCTACTCCAGTATGACCTCATCTTAACTTAGCTAATTAAATATAACTGACAGGACTCCACTTCCACAGTCTGAGGTATTGGGGACTAGGATTTCAACATCTGTATGTGATGGAGGCACAATTCAATCCATAACAATAGATATCACATATGTCTTTTTTTTTTTGAAACAGAGTCTCTGTCACCCAGGCTGGAGTGCAGTGGCGCGATCTTGGCTCACTGCAACCTCCGCCTCCTGGGTTCAAGTGATTCTCCTGCCTCAGCCTCCAGAGTAGCTGAGATTACAGGCACCTGCCACCATGCCTGGCTAATTTTTGTATTTTTAGTAGAGACAGGATTTCACCATGTTGGTCAGGCTGGTCTCAAACTCCTGACCTCGTGATCTGCATGCCTCAGCCTCCCAAAGTGCTGGGATTACAGGTATCAGCTACCGTGCCCAGCCTCACATGTGTCATTTTATGTGTATTACAAAACATTGTAAGTTTTCAATAATAATATGAATAGTATTGTTAAAATTACATCTTCCTGTTGCTGAAATTTAGAAAAATGCTTACATTTTGTAAATTTACTTTGGATCTGACTACAAAATTATGTCATATTAATTCAAATAAATTTGATTATCTTGTATTTTCTACATGCAAATAAATAATTAAAATTGTGTCTCTTACTTTTAAATATTTACGTCTTTTTCCCTGTTCTTGCAGTGATCTTAAGACAACGTGAAATACCTAAATTTGTTGTCAGTATCTGAATTTTTTCTGACAATAAGAGAAATGTTTCCAAAATGTCAATATTAAATATAGTACTTACTATATGTCTATTTTATGCACTTTTTAAAATATTTACATTTCAAAGTTTATACACACAGAGATTAGAAACCGTGTGTGTGTGTGTGTGTGTGTGTGTGTGTGTGTGTGTAGTGTTTAGCTTCTAAACAGATGGAATTCTAGGTAATCCAGCAAGGACCTGGCCATTCCGCTGGAGGCCTACCATGTCAGAGTCTCTGGGGTGTGTTTCCTCTTGGATGAGATTCTTCAGATAAGAATTCTCCAGTCTCCTTCAAGGGGGCAGGTATATGCCTAGCCCTGTGTATGGGAGCCAAGCAGAATGGAGAAGATCTGTCCCTGTACTGGGCAGACTTCCTTCTCACTCTGTCCACCTGTGTCTGGGGTTTCCTAGTGCAGAGTCTTGTCATTCCATTTCTGCTGAGAATACATCTCCAACTCCTGCTGGTGTGGCTGGGATGGTTGCATGGCCATATTCATGAGTAAGATTAGGAAATAATTTTCTTTTTTGTTCTATTCAATCTTAAGTATGTTTCTCCCTTTGTGGAATTACATGCAAAGATTTTTGGGGTTTAGTTTTTTTCCTTTTAATCCCTTGAAAAATACTTCAAATATTGTGGGAATTGGCCACCACTTCAAGGTTACATTAGTCTATAAAACTGTGTGTGATGCCTTTTATGGAAGTAGAACTTTGACATTTTTATTTCTTTGGTAATGTTTGGTACACTCAGAATTCTTCTCATTCTTGAGGCAGTGTGATTGTGCTTTCTAAGAAAATCATCAATTCTATGTGGCTCTCCAAATTTACTGATTTAAAAAGGACATCTTAATCTCTCATAATTGGACTCTTTTTTTTTTTTTTGAGACAGAGTCTGGCTCTTGTCACCCAGGCTGGAGGGCAGTGGTGCTATCTCGGCCTACTGCAACCTCCGCCTCCCAAGTTCAAGCAATTTTTCTGCCTCAGTCTCCTGAGTAGCTGGGATTACAGGCACCCACCACCACACCTGGCTAATTTTTGTACTTTTAGTGGAGACAGGGTTTCGCCATGTTGGCCAGGCTAGTCTTGAACTCCTGACCTCAGGTGATCCGCTCACCTCGGCCTCCCAAAGTGCTAGGATTACAGGCGTGAGCCACCGCACCTGGCCTATAATGGGACTCTTCCCACTTCCAAGGCTGTATTCTCCCTTTCCTATTTGATCAGGCTTATGAGACAGGTTGTGTGTGCTTGTGTGAGTGCTGGGGGAGGGAGGGGTTACCAGACTGAGGATTCATGGACCTTATCTACTGGGTTTCTTTTATACTTACATGACATTTCAAAGACTACTTTGTTTTTCTTGCTTCTTTCTGTTTTTCTTGCTTCTTTCTTTTTCTTTAGGCTTACTTTGCTTTTTATCTAGCTTCATGGGTTAAGTACTTCGTTCAAATCCTTTGAATCATATATGGTTTCTATGAAATGATTTTAGGTTGTAATTTTTTCTCCCAGAGTCACCTGGCTGTATACAATCAGCTCTGATTGTTCTGCCCTTCCTGTTCACATGGAAACACGGTGCCTTTAGCCTTTAGCGTTGATTTCCCCTCCTCTACAAAAGTAACCTCGAATCTTTTGCAAATCCAACTGGAGGAAAACTAAGCCAGGAATGCGATGCCTCTGGGCTGTCTTCTCTTGCTTAAACCAGTTTAAATCCAAGCAATACTCATAGAAGAGGACATCAGGAACACAAAAGACAGCCTCAGGGGGCCTAACTCAACAGCACCAGGCAGAGGACCAAACCAGGCCAAATGGAGACAAAGCTGGACAGCCCTTGACAGCGGCTCTCGGCCACTCAGTAGGGAAAAGCCCTCCCTGGGCAGCAGAATCAGATGAGCACCCTTCTGGCAGGCTGGGGGCAGAGCATGCTGGGTGACAGTGGAGTGAGAGTCACCCAGCAGAGCAGGGAAGTAGTGGGAGCAGGCAGCCAGGGCAGCTGCCTGCCTTTTGCAGGGCCCCGCAGCACAAGGGCCCCTGGAGTGGACTGGCTGAGAACCACAACCGTCTCCCTCGACCTCATGAGAGGGCCTCTAGTCCAGATAACTCTGACAACATCTCTGAATTGTTTAATGTTGTTTTGGGGCTACAGATGGTTTCCAGGGCACTTCCAAACACATATAATTTTAGATTGATTTAGAAGCTAAAAAATATGGTATGGAAAATGCAATCACACTCTTCTCCCTTCCCCACTGGTCTTTGCATCCTAACACCTCCTAAACCCCCAAATTTACGACCCTCCCGCCATCATCTCACTGGCTTATCATGACAGTCATTCTGCAATCAGGCCTTTCTTTATTTCTCCTCTGGAAGGAACTCCTGGGGGCTATCGTGCGTTTAATGCTCAGACAGCTCTGAAGGTCTGAAAGTCACGCAGATCATAACCTTTGGGCCCTATTCCACCACCTTCCCCAGCCCACCCCACCTCACCCCATCTGTCTTGCAAGCCCCATCAGCCTATCACATTTTACGACCCGTTCTTCACTCTGCTTAGTATCTGTTGACCCAGGTTGCTAAACAATTTTACACAGCTGTGCAGCCAGACCAGAAGTCGGCAGTTTCATATCTGTCTGCAATAAAGTTGGCTTGATGAAGTGGTTTCTTGGATTGCTCCACTTAGGATTTCTTAAATCAGCTGCGTCTGACACTGCAGATTTAGTGAACATCCAAGCGGAGACCAGAGCAGTGAGCCCCGCACAGCCCTTACACACACTGGTCCTGGACACCCCCAGACTCCACCTGGCCAGGGAAACCCGAAACTCCCTTTTTGCAACAGGTGGGACCACAACATGGCTGTCAGGAAACTAGTTAGGAGTAATTCATGGACTGTATCTGTTGGCCCTTGGGCCTCTAAATGTGAGGAAATCTGATAGCTGCTGGAGCCAGAGTCTGCCCAGGTTGCTCCAGCATGCCCTACCAGGGAGGCCAGAGGCCTCGTGCACATCTGTCCTGCCAGGAAACTCCTGAGGAGGGCCAAGGTTTAGGGATCCACAGTGCCCTTAGTCTGCCCAGGGGGAAGGGGCCATCCCCAGAGACCTACAGACCACAAAAAAATTGTATGTGTGCACCCATGCTCACAGCAGTGTAACTCACGGTGGATGACAGGTGGAAGCAACACAAGTGTCCATCAGCTGATGAATGGATGAACAAAACATGGTCTAGCCACACCATGGAGTATTCCTCCACCCCAAAAGGAAAGAAATTCTGACACATGCTACCACAGGGATGACCTCTGAGAACGTGATGCTCAGTGAAACGAGCAGATCACAGAAAGTCAAATGCTCCGTGACTCTACTTACCTGAGGCACCCAGGGGAGTCAGATTCACAGAGATGGGAAATGGAATGGTGGTTTCCAAAAATGGAACGGGGGTAGCTGCTTAGTGGGTATAGAGTTTTGTAAGACAAATAAGTTCTGGAGACTGGCCTCACAACAATGTGAATGTCCTTCACAGTACTGAACTGTACACTTAAAAATGGTTAAGATAGTACATTTTATGTTGTGTGCTTTTCACTGCAATTTAAAAAAGAAAAAACACATTGTGAATGTATGATATGATCCATATTATACTTGCCATCAACAGTACTTGAAGTTCTTCAGCTCTCGGACTGCACACACCAAGAATCCCACCTTGATAAGTCCGGATACTGCTGGTGTGGAATTCAGCAACACAGAACACCTTTCAGCTGATATTTCAAAGTGTCTGTCCCTGAACTTGCAGGTAACAGTGATTCAAGACCTGAGCTCTGTCTCCCACAGGGGGCTGAGATGCATCAGCCCAAAGCCCCGTAGCCTGGAAGGGCTTTCTTCCTGCTCCCTTGTGAAGACGAAAATGCTTGTAAGACGCTGGGGGTCAGGGCAGGAAGATAATACTGCCTTCTAAGCCCAGGCATTTGCTTTAGTGGCCCTGTGGTGTGGTGAGATGCCCTTAGCCACTTCCTTTCCTCTAATGATGTGGGTTAAGTACACTGAGCTAAGCAGCTCCAGTGACTGGCAGGGAGCAGCAGCGAACCAAGCACCAGAAATACCAGCGCTTAGCACCAAGCAGCCCTCAGAACCTGCTTCAGGCTCCAGCTTCATGCAGGTGGGTGGGATGAACGTTAGGCAGCAGACCTGGATAGGGTAAGGGGCACATGGCTCGCCTCGTGATTGTACTCTACTTCTTGACAAGGACTCTAAAAGCACAAGACTGGGGACCTATTGCTGGAGGAAAACCACCCCAACACCTAGAGACCCAAAATGTAGTGTCTTAAAATAACCACCATTTTTATTTTGTTCATACATCTGCAATTTAAGCAGTGCCCAGCAAGGACAGCTTGCCTCCACCCTCAGAGCATCAGCTGCGGTGACTAGGAGATGGGAAGCTCTGCAGGATCACTCACTGATGTGCTGGGCAGTTGATGCTGGCTTGGCTGGGACCTTGGCTGTCGTGGCCTCTCCGTGTGGCTGCTGGGCTTCCTCCCAGCATGGCAGCTAAGGTCCAAGAACAAGGGTCTTGAGAGTCAGGCAGAAGCTGTGTCATCTTTTCTAATCAAACCTCAAACTCACACACTGTCATTTCCACCACTGAAGCCAGCCCGTATTCAAGGGATGAGGGTTAGACTCTATTTCGGGATGACAAGAGTGTCCAAGAATTAGCAAGATACGCTTTTAAACCACCTCTCTTGGCAAGTTACTTGTCACTGACTACGAGCTGGTCTTCGTGTGCCTTAGTTTCCCTGTGTGTAGGTCATCCTGAGGCTTACACAGCTGACGTAGACAAGCCTCTCAGCACCATGCTTATCCATCAGGGGATATTTGCTATGGATCACGCAACCCCGCAGATGGAGAGGCTGGTTAGCATGATTGCCATTTTGTAAAAGAGGAAGACAGAGCACAGTGAGATGTTGAGAGTTGTGTGAGTACACCAAGCTTGCTAGGGAAAAGATCAAAACCAGAAAATCGTCTCCCCAGCCAGTTGAAGGAGTTTCCCAAAGTTCCTGAAAGCAGATAAAGGCTTTTGCTCTTTCTGTGGAGAAAACCGTTGCTAAGAGGGTACCGGAGAAGAGTCACAGCAGGAGGCCTGCGCTGGAGCAGAGGGTCTGTGAGCCAGGAAGCCAGGGGGCAGGGCTTCAGCTGCAAGATATTGGGAAATACGAAATGCGAAGGAGCCAATATGAAATGCTGAAGAGGCCATTTTTTGCAACCTTTTACATTTTGTTAATGATTTACATACCAGGCAATGACCCTAATGCCCCTGAGGATTTGCAGAGGGCCAGATAGTGATAGCCAGCCCTGGAGTTGCAGACGAGGAATGTAGGAGAAAAGCAGCCCTCCTGCTGCTCTCAACTCAGGCCCCACACCCCGGCTCGAGCTGGTCTCACGATGTCCACCGTTGCCTCCCAGGCCTTCAGAGACCACCTAGTACAGCTTTCTCCCTCCTAGAATCTGCAAACCACCTTTGAGGAACGTGGCCCCTGCCATGCTCAGAAACAACCTAGACACGGGATTCTCTTCCCTACTACCTCATGGAATGTCCACAAAGCCCAGTACAGTGGCCTCAGCCATGTGCCCCAGGGCCTTGGCCTCAGAGAGGTCTCAGGGCTCCTGTCTTCAGTGGAGTTGTAGCCTTGGCACCTCTGGAAGTAGAGGAGACCAGGATCACTCTGGTGGCTCTGCCCAGTGACTCACCCTGGTGTCCTAGTGTCCCCTGAGGACACCTCTCCACTTGTCAATCACTGCCCTAAACACCCTGGCTGAAGGCAAGTCTCAGAGGTGAGTCAGTTACCTTCACTGAAGTGGAGTGAGTGTGGCCTCGTGCTGACCAAACTCTTTCTGATTGTTCTGTGTCCCTAAAATAATTGCCCACAACACTTCCCCAGGGCCAAACCCCTGCCCTTAGAGGCCTTCCTGAGTCCAAGTCCCCAACCCACCTAGTAGGTTGTACATGTGCTCTTTGGGAGGGAAAGTAATGAGTTACTGGCTCATTCTTTTGGGGGAATTACATCATTCCATTAGCTAGTAGGGAAGAGTGTATTCCCCACCAAGTCTTAGCAGCCTACCCTACCTCAGATGCTCTTCTGACTGTGAACTTACCACTCACCCTTAAGTGGGGGAACCCAGGTCCTGCCACCAACCTGGGGGAACCTCTGTGCCTGCCTCCCTCAACAGGGTTCAGCAGACATGGCCTGCCGTGCCTGCCAAGGCATTAGCCTGGCTCACTCCCTCAAAGCACTTGCTCTGAGAGAACAGCTGCCATGTTGTGAGGGAGCCCAGGGCTCACAGAGGCACAGGGAGGGGCTTTCTGTGGCACAGCCAGCCCTGGCTGAGCTCCCAGCCATGGCCAGCACCAACTTACAGCCAGGAGAGGGAGCCCTCTTGGACGTGAAGCCTTGTGAAGCCTCCACAGCTACCGCCACAGGTGTGGGGAGGGCTCCATTCCCCCAAAGAAATGGAACAAAGAAGCATACACTTCTTGCCCCAAAAACTGCAGAGGAGGGGTCTCCATGGGGGCCTCTTATGTCTTAGACCCTGTGGCAGTTTCTGAAATGGCTCACAATGATTCCTTGCTCCAAGAATTCATACATTCACCATGTGTGCATGCATCTAGGCATATTTTGTGTGACGATGTGTGTGGGGGAGGTATATATGTGTGTATGTATGTGTGTGTATATATATGTGTGTGTGTGTCTATGTGTATGTGAGTAGGTATGTAAGTGTATAATTATGCATGTGTGGGTGTGTGGGTGTCTATGTGTGTATGAATGTGTGTGGTGTGTGTATATGTGTATGGATGTACATGGGAATGTGCATATATATGTATGTGTATGAGTGTATCTGTGAGACTATATGTCTGTGTGTGTGTGAGTATATGTATGTGGGTATGTGTGTAGATGAGTATATGTGTGTATATGAATGAGTATGTATGCAAATATGTGTATGTGTGTATGAGTATATGAGTTTGTGAGAGTGTGTGTATGAATGCATATGAGTGTATGTGTGTGCAGGTATGTATAGTGTGGACATGTGAGTGTATGAGTGTATGTACGTGTGTTTGTGTGTGCGCATGTATGTGTGTGCACATAAGCTGGACCTAGTGAATGACAAATAAATAAAATGAACAAAAGTTAATAAAATATGACAAAGCTGGCTGGATGTCATTTCCAAGGTCACCTTGTAAAAGACTGAGTTTAATCTTGCTTTCACTATCTTTTGCCTTCTCGGCTCATTTTGATGAAGCAAGCTGTCACGCTGGAGGGTCCCATGTGGCAAGGAACTGAAACGCTCTGTTCAACAGCCTATGAGCCAGCAGCCACATGAGTGAGTTTGGAAGCAGATCCCTCCCCAGTCGAGCCTTGAGATGACAGAGCTGTGACTGACACCTTGGCTGTAGCCTGTACCAGACACTGAAGCAGAGGATCCAGTTAAATTTTGCTCAGATTCCTGAGCTACAGGATCATAGATATGACTGTTTTAAGATACAGTGTTTTGGGTTAGTATGTTATATAGCAATAGATAATTAAGACAGATTTTAGTATCAATGTAATGTGGCAATAAAAAATGCCTGAGGCCAGGCCCAGTGGCTAATGCCTGTAATTCCAGCACTTCAGGAGGCCGAGACGTGCAGATCACAAGGTCAGGAGTTCGAGACCAGCATGACCAGCATGGCAAAACCCGGTCTCTACTAAAAACACAAAAATTAGCTGGATGTGGTGGTGCACACCTGTAATCCCAGCTACTCAGGAAGCTGAGCAGGAAAATCACTTGAACTCAGGAGGCAGAGGTTGCAGTGAGCCAAGTTTGTGCCGTTGCACTCCAGCCTGGGCAACAGAGAGAGACTC
>NW_012115955.1:2467839-2478139 GCF_000951035.1 Colobus angolensis palliatus
AAATCTTTGCATGCCAAGAACTCTGTGTTCCTGGGCAACAGAGAGAGACTCTGTCTAAAAAAAAAAAAAAAGCCTGAAAATGCAGAAGTGACTGCAAAACTGGACAGTGGGTGAATGTGAATGGATTTTCAGGTGTGTGATACAGAAAACCTAAATTGCTTTGGACAAATTGTTAGCAGAAACCTCAGCTTTGGGAACACTGCCAGTGAAGGTTCAAGAGGAAGTGAGGGATATGTTACAGGAAATTGAAGGAAAGGGATTCTCATCATATAGTGGCAAAAGGTTTAGCTACACTGCTGCTTGCAGTTATGTGGAGTGCAGAACTTAGACCTAGCAAACTGTGTAGTCTAGATAAGAACTTCAAGGAAAACGTTGAAGGCATTACCTGGTTCTTCTTGCTGCTTACAATAAAACATGAGATGAGAACGCAAAACTGAAGAAAGAACTGTTAGAAAGACTTGATGACACAGAAAATTCTCATCCTTTGCAAACAGCAAAAGATGCTAAAATTAAGAATATCTAAGCAACATTCAAAATTGCCTAGAAATAAAGGCAAGATGTGATTGTGCAATCTTTTGTTAAAATCTCAGAACAGTTGTAATATCAGAGTACTACTGAGACACATGAAAGGCCCTTTTAAAAAATTGTGTACCCACAATTCCTCTTAAATGAGTCATGGGGTCTATAAAAAGCATCAGGGTATTGTCCCTAATCTTTCTCAGCAGGAGTCCAAAGTAGAGAAGAACATATCTCAAAGAGATAGGTAACTGTGGCTTTGAAGCCACAGCTTAATTTATCTAATGAAGTGGGTTCCAGTGAGATTCATAGAACACCCACAAATTGTTTGAAAAAACTACATCAGCAAAAACACTTCCACCTTGAACTAAAAGGGACAGAGCCAGGGCAAGCAAAATGAAAAGAGGCAATTGGACCTCAACATTTGACTGGCAGGAAGGAGGCTGAGAGAACTAACTACTCAGAGGCAAATACCTTTTGGTTTTCATAAAAAAGTAAGTATACTAAAAGGACAAAAGTAAGAGCCCAGAGGGTGGAGCCAAGAGCCACAGAGAATGATTCTCAGGCCTTGAGAACTAATCAAAAAATTCCAATGTTTGCCCAGCTGTACTTCAGAATTGCTATGAATCAGTACCTCCTGTGTGCCTCCCATTTCCCCTTTTATAACAGAAAAGATTATACTGTTTATCCCATGCCTGTCCCTCCATTGCATGTAGAGTGAGTGAAGGGAAGATAACTTGTGTCTTGAGTTCATGAGTATAAGACTGAAAAGTGCTGTACTTGAAGATCTGTACTTAGGCCACCTCATCTAAGGAGCCTCATTCATCCCCTGGACTTGATTTAAATGATGAGATTTTTGACTTTGAGCTGGTGCTGTAATGTAATGAGACTTGGGGGGGACCTTGTAGGACATAAATTATTAAAAGCCAGGGAACAGCCTAAGTTAGGCAGCTCCTGAAATGGTTCCCAGTGGTCTCCACCTCTTGGAGTTTACACTCTAATGATCCTTTCTCTTTGGGGAGGTAGCAGGCTGAACCTGGTGAGTAGCTTCTAATGAACAAAATACAGCAAAGGTGATGGGAGGCCGCTTTCAAGATAGGGCCATGAAACACTGTGACTTTCCTCATGCTTGAGCTTGCTCTCCTTCACATGCTCACTTTGTTGAAGCAAGCTGTCATGCGGAGGAAATCCACAGGGCAAGATGCCAAGGACAGCCTCCAGCCAACAGCCAATGAGGAGCCAAGGCCCTCGGTCCAACAGGCTGGGAGTTGCTGAACCTGCTTGTAAGGATGCAGTATGCAATGGACTGAATGTTTGCATTCCCCAAAATTCACACATTGAAATATTAAGGCCACAGTGATCACTTTAGGAGGTAGAGTCTCTGGGAAGTGATTAGGTCATAAGGGGGGAGCCTTTATGAATGAGATTAAGTGTCTTCATGAAAGAGGCCTCAGAAAGCTCTCTCATTTCTTCTGTCATGAGAGGACACAGAGACAACGTGGCCATCTATGAACCAGGAAGCGGGGCCTCAACATACACTGAATCTTCCAGCACTGTGATCTTAGACTTCCAGCCTCCAGAACTGTACGAAATAAATGTCTGTTGTTTAAGCCACCATGTCTGTGCTATTTTTTGTTATGGCAGCCTGAACTGACTGAGACACAGAGCTTCCTCTGTTCACACTTTAAAATGACTACAACAGGCCAGGCACCGTGGCTCGCACCTGTAATCCCAGCACTTTGGGAGGCCAAAGCGGGCGGATCACCTGAGGTCAGGAGTTCAAGACCAGGCTGACCAACATGGAGAAATCCTGTCTCTATTGAAAATGCAAAATTAACTGGGCATGGTGGCACATGCCTGTAATCCCAGCTACTCGGGAGGCTGAGGCAGGAGAATCGCCTGAACCCAGGAAGCAGAAGTTGCGGTGAGCCGAGATCGTGCCATTGCACTCCAGCCTGGGCAACAAGAGGAAAGCTCCATCTCAAAAAAAAAAAAAAAAGACTACCACATCACCAGCTCACCGGTCAACACTGTAAGGGACCCTGAAACAGGGACGCAGGTAAGCCTGTGCACCATTGTACATGGCCAGACCCCTGACTTGCAGAAACTGGGTGGTAATAAGTGCTGCTGTTTCAAACCATTGTGTTTTGAGGTATAATTAGTTAAGCAGCAATAAGTGACTAAAACATCCCACTTTCCAGGGGAATAGGGGATTTTCTGGGTACAAGTAAATGACCTTGGACCAGTCGCACCTGTGACCCCCAGGAATCCACATCACTGGAAATGCTTATTTGAAATGAGGTTCAAGGGGTGGTCCTGGCCTTCCTGGATGAGGACCAAGATGGTTCTTACGCACCCTGCTGCTGGTGAATGGAGGCAAGGCCGACGGCCTCTGACTCCCCGTGACTCCCCATCGCTCCTGTAAGGGCTTCTGTTATCACGACTCCTTGGATCTACACCTGTGTCATGCCTCCCTGGTCCCTGAGAGTAATGCCACTGTCGCTAGGGACCTCAGAGCCCATGCCTGTGTCCACTAGCAGAGAGGGGCCACCGCACCTGCACACTGACCCCTCAGCCAGACTGAACCTGGCAGGCTCCGGCTTCCCCAGGATGAGTGTAGGAGAATTAATGCTGTGGGGGGTCTTTATGAGGTGAGAGATGCCTGGCAGGAAATTCCCTCCCTCCCCTGCCCCACTGCCAGGCTGTTCTGAAGTCCAGTTGTTTTCTCAACCCATCTGAATGCCCCATAAGAGGCACAGGTGCCTGTGGCCATGTGGCTGCTTGTCGTCCTGGGACACCCACCCCGCCCCCACCCCTCACCCTGCTTCCCTGGGCTTCC
Source organism: Colobus angolensis palliatus (assembly GCF_000951035.1). Classification (NCBI taxonomy): domain Eukaryota; kingdom Metazoa; phylum Chordata; class Mammalia; order Primates; family Cercopithecidae; genus Colobus; species Colobus angolensis. Next base: position 2,471,195 of record NW_012115955.1, read on the forward strand.
GCTCCCCGCAGTAATCACAGGAGCCTTTGCCTCAGGATCTGTTTTCAAGCTGAAGATGGCACTTCAAAAAAGCCAGATGAGGCTCTAGGCCAGGCCAGGTTGGACGACTACAGCACCAACTGTGATCCGGCAGCAGCAGCGGCAGCAGGAGCAGCCACAGGAGTCTCCCCCACCGCATGAGGCTCCTGAAACGCCCCAGCAGGAGTAAAGGCCCTGCATTCCCTAGACAGGGGTGGAGCAAAGGGGCTTTTCTCAGTGCTCAATGTGAGTCCCCAGCAACCAGCAAAGAGGGGACGGCCATGTGGTAAGGACTGACAGAGGGGACCCAATGCCCAGGGCCACCCAGGGAACCCTCGAGTTCTCCCAAGAGCTGCCAGCTCACCTTCTGTGAGACATGGGCATGGAGCTGTGCTTCTGCCCCACCTGTGCTCCAACGGTAGCCCTGGCTGGGGAGGGAGGAGGGAGCCCAGGGACTTTGTGACCCTGTTTTTCACCGTAAACTTCCTTAAACAAACAACATTTTGCCACAAGCCAGCATTAACTGAACCCGCATGCCAGTGTTCTCAGTGGCTGCCTATATGTGTATGTGTGTATAGAGATATGTAGGTGTGCATATGTGTGCATATACATGTTACTGTGTACTTGCATATCATGTGTACATGTGTGTTCTGTGGTGTGCTTGTATGTGCATATGTGTATGAGTGTATATGCATTGTGTGCATGTATGTATATGTGTGTGTGTAGTCTACGTGCATGCATGTATATATGTGGGTATGCACATAGGTGTGTGTGGATGTGGCTGAATGTGTGTATGTATGACGGTGTGTGAATGGGTGTGTAGATGCATGCCTGTATGTGGGGGTTATGAATGTGTGTGGGTGTGTAGTGGATGTGGATGTGCATACATATGCACATGTGGGGTGTATTGTGGATGTGCATGTGTGTGTGCATACATGTGGTGTGCATGGGGGTGTATGTACATGGGTGTGTAGTGAGTGGCATGTGTGCGCATATGTGCGTGTGTGAACAGAGGTGCTGGTCTAGTCCTCCCCAGCACGCTGAGCCGTCGCTCAGGGCTAGCAGTCACTGCTGGGCTATGTGTCCTGCGCGGAATCCTCACACACAAACAATGCTCCCAATTTACAGATGAGCAATCCAAGGCCCACGGAGGTGAAGTCCCTCAACCAGGCCATGGGGACGGCTATACAGCTTGTGTGGTGACACAGACCTGTGTTGAGATCCCCGGCCTGCCACAGCCTGGCCAAATGGCTTGCCTTTCCTCTGCCCCTCCTTGGTGACGTGAAGACAAACTGCTCACCATGTGGGACCTGTGGGGAATCCGAGAGTTCTCGTGTCAGGGGAAGCTTGCCTGGTGTCTGGGAGAGGAAGTGCCTCTCCTTGTTCACTCACAGACACTTCCTCCACACCTACTCTGTGCCCGGCACCACGCTGCTGCCACAAAACCGGCTCCTGGAAGTAGATTCATGTGATTTCTAAAGGGTTTGCTCCTGGATAGCACAAATGGAGGGAGAGATGTGGGGCAGGGAAGGGGAAGAGGCCAGGGTGCAAGTTCAGTAAGAGCCCCAGCCCCTACCTGATCTCACCTGCAGCATCGATCAACAGTGAATGTCTAAGCTGTGACGCGGTTGTTTAAGCTGCCTTGAACAGTCCATGGTGCTCATTGCAGAGGCCCTAGCAGATGAAGACAAGCCCAGGCTCCTAGAGCAAAGGGAAAGCAAGGCCTCTCACCCTCCCCGCCGGGACTCCCCCGACGGGGCACTCCATCTCCCCAGGAAGGAGTGTGGGGAAACAGCCCTGTCTACACTGGAGGCAACTCACTTCCAGAAGCCCCTGTCCAATACTTTTACCCTTGATTTTTCAGCCCGGAGCATTTTATAGGAAATATAACCCACATGGCATTGAGTCACCGGGCCTGAGCTCAGCAAAAGCTGTTTTGTAAGAAATGTTTTCTATCCACCAGAGGCCTCTTTTCTTAGAAACAGGAAGTCATTTGTAGCCAAGAATAAACAAGCTTGGCACCAAGCAGGTTAGTTTTTCACACAAAGCCCCTGACGGACTTTGTGGACTTCTTAGTCATGGATCGGATTTCCTTTTCGGACTCTTTTCTGTTGACTCTTGACTGTTGAAATAAGATGAGTTTGCACTGGACCTCCTGCCCACGGGACCCCCACCAAGCCGCCGTGAGAACATGGCGTGCATGGCCCAGGGCAGCAGCAGAGACCACGTGACTTCAGCAGGCCCAATAACACTAACAGCTGCCATTGACGAGGGTACCAGTACTTGGTGGCAGCATGTGTATTCGTAAAGAAAATGAGCTGTAGATTTCTGAGCACATCTCTCAACCTCTCTAAAGGTCACGACCCATGTCTATAAAAAAATGTTGACAACCAACTGACAAGCTTGTTGTAAGAATTCAAAAAACCAGTGTCAATGTGCACACCCATCTCAGTGCAATGCCTGGCATGGAGCACATGCATGATAAAGGGTAAGTAATGTCTCTACTGGAGGTCACATGAGATTCACCAACAGAGAGAACGGGGGCGGGAAAGGGGCTCTTTCACATTTGTTTTAATCCCTAAAACCCAGTGCTGTTACTGGCATGTGGTAGGAATGTCATTTACTATGCATTGAATGAAAAGAATGAATGGGGATACAGATGCAGTCTGCCCCTAAATACTTGACAGCAATCCTGGCTACTTAGGCTTCTCCTTCAAAACATATTGGTTCTTCAACTAAGACAGCAGAAGAGGTGATTTAGTCTATGATTGTTACACTCAGCCACAAGTGAACACAGAAATAGTCCAGAGTGTCACAGGTCCAGGGCAAAGGACTATCATGGACAGTTATGGTCATGAGAAAGGTGGGTCTCAGAGGTGGTCTCGGCGATCAGATGGCAATGAAGTTCTAGATGCATTGAGACAAGCTCTAGACAGTAGCATGCAGTCCAACAACTTGTACCAGCATCCCCAGCCTCTGGCACTCATGTTTCTGCTCCTGGGGCCTCCACAGGTGCAACAAGCTAGCGGTTTGCTTGGACCTCTGCCTCATCTTTCTTCCTTTGTGCTTCAGTATGTGTATTCGCTTCTTTCTCCACTCCACTGTTACGGCACAGAGGTTTCCAAGAAGATGGCACTAAGGCTGAGAGACATATTGCTTTGAGATTAATCAGATAGAGTTTATTTCCCTGTCAAACTCAACAGAAAAGTTTCATGTGTTTTTTCCCACTTTAGCATGGATATTTCAAGTGATAGAACCCAACTGTGGGTTATTTAGACAAAGCCCTTGCTTCCAATCCACTGGAGTGGGAGAAAGAAAGAAAGAAAAAAGGAAAGAAAGAAAGAAAGAAAGAAAGAAAGAAAGAAAGAAAGAAAGAAAGAAAGAAAGAAAGAAAGAGAGACAGAAAAGTTTCATGTGTTTTTTCCCACTTTAGCATGGATATTTCAAGTGATAGAACCCAACTGTGGGTTATTTAGACAAAGCCCTTGCTTCCAATCCACTGGAGTGGGAGAAAGAAAGAAAGAAAAAAGGAAAGAAAGAAAGAAGAAAGAAAGAAAGAAAGAAAGAAAGAAAGAAAGAAAGAAAGAAAGAAAGAAAGAAAGAAAGAAAGAAAGAAAGAAAGAAGGAAAGAGAGAGAGAGAGAGAAAGGAAGGAAGGAAGGAAGGAAAGAAGGAAGGAAGGAAGGAAGGAAAAGAGAAAGAAAGAGGGAAGGAGGAAAGGAAGGAAGGAAGGTAGGGAAGGAAGGACGGAAGGAAAGGAAGGAAAGAAGGAAGGAAGGATGAAAGGAAAGGAAGAAAAGGAAGGGAAAGAAAGGAAAGAAAGGGAAGAAATGGAAGCAGTGACCTCAGGTGAGTCTGAAGAGGCAGGTTGCATTTGCTGAAGACGGTTGAACAACATCTAGCATCCCACTGTCTCTTCCGCAGTGTGGCCTTGCCAGTCCCTGTCAAGGGCCTCATCTCTCCCAGTTGAATCTGGGCCGACTTCTGTGACTTTGTCAACCAATTTAAGCTCTGATTATTCCAAGCCCAGGCTATTAGAGGCCTTGCAACTCCTTATCAACTTTTGAGACCTGGCCCTTGGGCTGCTCCCTCTTGGGACCTGACCACCATGCTGGGAGAGGCTGAGTGGAGAGGGCTCATATGGGCACTCCTGAGATTCCAGACCGAGAGGACAGCTGAAAGCCAACATCTTTGACCAGATACAAAGATGAAGGCACCATCCTGGACATTCGCTTAGCAGAGGCTTCAGAGACTCCAGGTCTGGGCACTGTCTGATTGGATCTGAAGTCTCACCATTATGAGGATGGTGTGGCCAAGCCCAATCTACCTACAGCACCATTGGTGAGAATAACATATTGTTGTTCTAAGCCACTGAGCTTTGAGGTGCTTTTAAATGCAGCCATAGTCAGCCAGAACAGTGAAGAGGGTGTCAACAGGACAACGAGTCAGTGAGAGGACAGGACTTCAGGAGTGATGATGGGAGGAGGGAAGGTCTCTAAAGAGGCACCGTGTAGCCAAAATGCAGGTGACCAGGAGCCGGGCATGCAAAGGTGAGGAGAAACGTGCAGGAGCAGTATGGCAGAGCTCCTCAGGCAGCATGAGCTGGCCTGGGGTCAGGTGGGCAGCTGGGGAGACAGTGAGCAGGTCAGAAGGGGCCAGGGGAGCTGCCCATGTGAACTGCAGCAGGGAGTTGACCAGGAGGCATTAGAAGCAGTGGCAAGCCCCCGAAAGGCTTTAAGCAGGAGACCTTGTGGCCTGATGTGCCCAGTGGGGAATGGATTAGGCCTGGAGGGTAAGGAAGGAGCTGGGAGGCCACCCGGGTGCAGAGTGGGGAAGTGGTGGTGGCACCTCATGTCAATGACCAATGTCGCCTGAACTGGCTGCTCAGGGGCTCCTCTCTCTTGATGACAGGCCTCTGGATGGGGGCGCTGGGCGGGACCCCCTACTGTTCCTCATGCAAGGCTGACCCCACCAGTCTGTGCCAGCCTATGGCAACTGCTTCCCTGGGAGGAAGGACAGACTTATGTTTTTTGATCAGCACCAAGCAACGATGTTCTGGCTCATTTTAAGAGAACCCAAATGGCTCAATGGTGAGGCTCTTCCATGGAGGGGAACAAAGCACAGAGGGTTCCAGAATGGCGAAGCTGAGCTCTCACTAGTGGCCTGACTACCAAACGCTGCTAGCACTGACTTCAAACTCACAATCGCTTCAATAAAATGCCAGGGAGAACTCTTTCTAGAACAGTGGCTTTCGAACTTCTTTCTGGCTCCATAAAGAAATCCATGTTACTTTGGGAGGCCAAGGCAGGCAGATCACGAGGTCAGGAGTTCAAGACCAGCCTGGCCAACATAGTGAAACCCCATCTCTACTAAAAATACAAAAATTAGCTGGATATGGTGGCACGAGTCTGTAATCCTAGCTATTCGGGAGGCTGAGATGAGATAATTGCTTGAACCAGGACCCGGGATGCAGAAGTTGCCGAGAGCCGAGACAGAGAGAGACTCTGAGAGAGAGAGAGAGAGAGAGAGGAAGAAAGCCACGTTGCCTGTCAGCCGGCGCCTCCAGACACGGCCGCCCGCCAAGGATGGAAAGCTCACAGCGCAGGCTTCCCACGGGCAGAATGCACTGGTATTCCTCTGCTCTGCTCTCCCACACATTAAAAAAACAAAAACAAAAACACTGGTCACTTCCCACTAATGGCTCTGAACCAACAGTTTAAAATCCTGTTCCTGAAGCCCGCAGTGATGAGAAGGATGGAAGACCCGGCCTTCAGGGAGGCACCTGGCACACACTGCGGCTCTCACCTCCCTCTGTGCCTGTGCCTCAGCATCGGGCCAGGTAAGCACCCCCTGGTTTAGGCCCCAGGAAGAACAAGGAGATGGAGATGTTCTTCCTCCAGTGATCAAGCTAGTGTCGTCTAACCCAAAGAGCAGAACAGGAGGGTGGGACTTCCAGAGACCAGCCCCAGCCCCCAGCCCTCCATCACAGAACTGGTACCAGGTAGAACCCCCCAAACAATCCACACCCCTCCCAGCTCTGCCTTTCATGATTCAACCCTTCCCTTCCCTGGGGAAATTTAACATGTGAAAATGGACATTTCACCCCACACAATCCAGATGCAGATACAAGGGGGCACTGAAGACAAATTTTCAATGTAGCAACTGGGGCTAAATTTGTCAACAGAAACTGACTGCAGCCTAGATTTATAGTCCGTGCTTTCCCCGAGATCTTCCCTGGGGACCATTCAGCAAATGCATGTCTGCCAAATGCTTTTCAAATCTTCTCCAAGGTGTAATGTTTTGTTGCTCCTCAGATGACTTTTTTAAAAATTTTAAAACAATGCAATTTCTTGCGACCAAACCTTATATAAGAATGATTTTTTAATTTCAAAACGAATCAAGTTATATCTCTGAAAATTCTATTTCATTTTACAAGGAAGGAAACATCTTTTCAGCAACATAACACATATATATATGTTAAATTTTTCAAACATTCCTTTCCCAGTTGTTTGGCTTACATATTTACATTTGTACAACTAACCTATTTTCACAATTAGTAACACTCAGTAAGTGTTTTCCACTAACTAAAGGCTATAGACCTTCATTTCACTAAGTTTGCAGTAGACTTTAAAGAAAGATGAGCCTGGCCGGGCGCGGTGGCTGACACCAGTAATCACAACACTGGGAGGTCAAGACAGGCGGTTCACGAGGTCAGGAGATCAAGACCTTCCTGGCCAACATGGTGAAACCCCATGTCTACTAATAATACAAAAATTAGCTGGGTGTGGTGGCACATGCCTGTAATTCCAGCTACTCGGGAGGCTGAGGCAGGAGAATTGCTTGAACCTGGACGGCAGAGATTGCAGTAAGGTAAGGTCACGCGACCACACTCCAGCCTGGTGACAGAGCGAGACTCCAAGAAAGAAAG
>NW_012115955.1:2482673-2485897 GCF_000951035.1 Colobus angolensis palliatus
AGGAAGGAAGGAAGGAAGGAAGGAAGGAAGGAAGGAAGGAAGGAAGGAAGGAAGGAAGGAAGGAAGGAGGGGAGGGAGGGAGGGAGGAAACTCACAGAATCAAGACATTTATGATTACAGGAAATCTATCCCAAAAACCATACTATACACACCACGCTCAGTCCCTCTTCCCACATATGGGCAAAATGAAGAACTGTTCAATGAATCTCTTCCCAACTTAACAGGGGACATTTGAAGTTATTTTCAAAGTTTTGCTTTACACAAAAAATGACATCACTGAGGACTAAACGCTGACTGTTTTTCTTCTTTTGCCCAAATTCCTACTTAAGGGGACTGGAGAGTCACACTCTACAAACCATAAAGTCTCATCAGAGGGATTTTATTTAACCCTATATAATGTGGTGACTTACTTTCCAACCCATCTCTGGCATAACATCACGTAACAAGGAAGGAAATCAAAATATTTGAACTCCAAATATATTTTCTTGCCATATCCTGAAATTGCCCTGCAAAGTCATCTCTTGTGGGGAAAAATCTACGTTCTATAGAGAATGCCCTTTCCCTTTTCCAGACCTTTTTCCTGATCTAAGAGAGAGTCAACTAAGAGTCTGGCACCTTTTTCAGTCTGATAAGAAACATTCACAATCTATTCTCTCTGAAGCCTGCTACCCTGGAGGTTTCATCTGCATAATGAGAGCCTTGGTCTCCACAATCCCTTATCTTAACCCAGACAATTCCTTTCTATTGATTCCAGGTCTTTAGATAAACTCTTTCAACCAAATGACAATTAGAAAACTTTTAAATCTGCCGGGCGCGGTGGCTCAAGCCTGTAATCCCAGCACTTTGGGAGGCCGAGACGGGCGCATCACGAGGTCAGAAGATCAAGACCATCCTGGCTAACCCAGTGAAACCCCGTCTCTACTAAAAAATACAAAAAACTAGCTGGGCGAGGTGGCGGGCGCCTGTAGTCCCAGCTACTCCGGAGGCTGAGCCAGGAGAATGGTGTAAACCCGGGAGGCGGAGCTTGCAGTAAGCTGAGATCGGCCCCTGCACTCCAGCCTGGGCGACAGAGGGAGACTCAGTCTCAAAAAAAGAAAAAAAGAAAAGAAAAATAGAAAACTTTTAAATCTACCTATAACTGGAAGGACTTCTCACTTCCCCAACCCCTTCAAGTTGTCTAGCCTTTCTAGACCAAACCAATGTACATCTCAAATGAATTTGATTGATGTCTCATGTCTCTCAAAAATGTGTAAAACCAGCCAGTGCAGTGGTTCACACCTGTAATCCCAGCACTTTGGGAGGGTGAGGTGGGCAGATCACCTGAGGTTGGGAGTTGGAGACCAGCCTGACCCACATGGAGAAATCCCGTCTCTACTAAAAATGGAAAATTAGCCAGGTGTGGTGGCACATGTCTGCAATCCCAGCTACTTGGGAGACTGAGGCAGGAGAATCACTTGAACCCGGGAGGCGGAGGTTGCAGTGAGCCAAGATAGAGCCATTGCACTCCAGTCTGGGCAGTAAGAGCAAAGCTCAGTCTCAAAAAAAACAAATAAACAGAAAACGTAAAACCAAGCTGTGCCCCAACCACCTTGGGCACAAGTTCTCAGGCCATGTCACAGGCCACAGTCACTCATATTTGGCTCAGAATAAATCTCTTCAAATATTTTACAGAGTTGGACTCTTTTCCTCAACATCATTTTGCGCAAGTCTCTCTAGAGGTAACTAGGGGTCAAACTGCATTTGTTACTTTGATGGAGAATGCCAAATGGCCTTTCTCAGATGGTGCATCATTTTAAACTCCCATTTTAAATATTAGTGGGTAGTGACCAGTGTTTTTGTTTAAACTATTTATACTAAGCAATATGTGGGAATGCCTATTTCCCTAAACTAGTGTTATCACATTTTTAAAACATTTCTGGAACTTCTGCAAAGTTTGTTTTTTTTTTTTTATTACTCTTTTTTTTTAATTTTTACTGAAGTATATCCTACATACTGAGACATGCACAAAGTGAACCCATTCATGTAACATTCTTGATTCCTCTCAGACACTGTTTCTCCTAGTCACAGGGCAGGTGTATGCTCAGCTTCAGTGGAAACTGCCAAACAGCCTTGAGATTGGCTGTACCAGTGCGTACCCCACACCAGCAGTGGATGGAGGCTGGCTGCTCCACACCCTCACCAACACTGGCCTTGTCAGTTGTAGGATTTTTTTCACTTTGGCCAATTTTGTGACTGTACATGAGGATATCATCTTGTGGTTTTCCCTGGTGACTAATGAAGCTGAACACCTCTTTTCGCTCGTGAACATTTGGATTTCCTTTTCTGGGCAGTGCCAATGTGTCACACTGATTTTTTTTTTTGTCTTGTCTTATTGATTTGTAAGAGCTCTTTGTATATTTTGATTATGAGTTCTTTGTCAGATTTGTGTGTTGCAAATATCTCCTTCCATTCTGAGGTTGCCTTTTAAATCTTGTAAAGTGATCCTCGGAGGAACAGAAATGCTCAATCTTGGTGGAGTCCTACTTATCAACGTTTCCCCTTTTTGTACCTTTTGTGTCCTGATTAAGAAATATTTGCCTGCTCCAAGGTCATAAAAATATTATATTTTTCAAAGCCGTATTGTTTGTGCTTTTTGCATTTAGAAATGCAATTCATTCTGAGTTTGAAAGGAGGTAGGAGTCAGAAGAAATATTTTCTATATGGATAGAAATTTTATTCCTCATTTATCGAGGGAAGAAAATGTTCCCTCTGTACTGTAGTATCTTTTCTGCATAAATCAAGCATCCATACAAATAACCATACATAACTGTTCCTAGACCCTACATTGTGAACTAAAAATAAAATTCTAAACCCCTTAATGACTGAACAAACCCCATCTTGGCCAAGGAGACCCCAGAAAAACCTTAAAAACTAAGTTCCATGATGGGACAGGCGATCAGACACGCCTCATTAAACTCTCTTCCTTTTGGGGTTTAGACAAAACAACTGACCAGCACTAATGTTGAAATAGAGATCGTAAGACTCACAGAACAGACTGTTTGTGGCAATAAAATACCAAATTATAAACAGGACCTAAGGCCATGCCAGACAAGGGTTAAGTCACATACTTCCTCCACTTAAAGAAAGAACTGGTCGGGCGCAGTGGCTCACGCCTGTAATCCCAGCACTTTGGCAGGCCAAGGCAGGCAGATCACAAGGTCAGCAGATTGAGACCATGCTGGCTA
>NW_012115955.1:2486302-2517944 GCF_000951035.1 Colobus angolensis palliatus
AGAGGAAAAAAGAAAGATAGAGAAAGAAAGAAAGAAAAAGAAAGAAAGAAAGAAAGAAAGAAAGAAAGAAAGAAAGAAAGAAAGAAAGAAAGAAAAGAAAGAAAGAAAGAAAAGAAAAGAAAAAAAAGAATGAACTATGTTGTAACTGCCACAAGGTTTTTCTCTTTCTCTAGCAGCTAAACAAGCTCCGGCCTTGAGATAAGCAATATTAAAGCAATTACAACTCATCCAGCTCACGGAGGCTGAATAACTGAACGCCTGTTCCACCAGCCACAACTACAGCACCGGCTCTGGCTGGTTTACAGAGGCTGCGCACTTGAATCCCTTCATGTCCTGAAAAGACCTTTTGAGGTATAGGGCCTGATTGTAATATATTTAAGTGTTCAGTCTCAACCCCAAGGTAGACTTGAGTCGTATGTTACATACATGTCAGTTCTGCACACATGCATCAGGACCACCTCATGAATACTCCTAGCTCCTCCTATAACTTGGTGAATATGTATGTGTATCCAACCCATTTAGCACAAAGCTCCTGCCCTAATCTCTCCTTCAGAGTGCCTGTCTCTGGCCTTGGCCAAAGGCAAGCTTCGTGGCCTACGGGATGGCCACATTGACGGCTGTAACCATCAGGTCTCCTTTTCCAAACTTAAAGATTGTGTGATTTTTAAGTTAGAAATGTCTTTTTTTACATTGGTCTGTTCATTCGTGTGCAAACATCACACCGCCTTAATTCCTCTAGATTTCTAACAGATCTTTACTTTGGATAGAGTGAGTCATCCAGTTTTATTCTTCTTCCACAAAGAGTTTGGGCCTTTGGATTTCTTACATTTTAAAATCAGTTTGTCAATTTTCACCACCAACAAAAAAGCCTGCTCTTAGCTGGGAGTGGTGGCAGGTGCCTGTGATCCCAGCTACTCGGGAGGAAGGAGAATTGCTTGAATCTGGAAGGTGGAGGTTGCAGTGAGCTGAGATCGCAGCACTGCTCTCCAGCCTGGGCCACAGAGTGAAACTCTGTCTCAAAAACAAAAAACAAACAAACAAACCAAAAAAAAACCCTGCTCTTTAACATTTTCAATATAGCTCTTACATATTTCATGTGCTTCAAAGCTGTTTGTGTTCCCTTGTCTGAAAACTTTCATTAATATATTTTAATCCTTTTGGACTATTGGTCTTTTTGTTATTGATTTGTAGGAGTTCTTTATAAATTAAGAAAATTAGCTCCTTGTCTATGATATGAGTTGCAAATATTTTCCCATGTTTCCATTTGTCTTTAGACTTGGAAATGCAGTGCCCACATTATTTTATTTTTATGTGTGTCAATCTTTTCCAGGTTTTTTGTGTCTTTCTTAGAAAGGCCTTCCTTACTCCAAGGTTATCATTACAACTGTTTAAAAACATGCGTTCGTACTGAGAAGAGAGCAGCTGTTTTGCCAGAATGAAGGAATGTGTGAAGATTCCTTCTGTTATGTATTTCCTCTAGTATTGCTATCACATATGGGGATACTATTTTAAAATAAATGCCATGGCCAAAGCATGGTATTGGTGCTTCTGAAATGTTCTAGAGCCACGTTACTAGCTATGGCATGGACCCCCACGCCTTGATGATGACTAGGCCTAAAGACCTTTCACCTACAGATGCCACTCATGGTATTGAGAGGTGCCTTAGCAACAGATAATCATTATTATACCTTTTCTTAAATTTGACAAAGTAAGGGATTTGAACCGCAGTGCGTTCAGACTGCCAGCAGTTCACTTTCTACCCACATCCTGGCGGTGGGAGCGGCGGGGGGCGGGGGGATATAAATTATAATTCTGTGTTCTTTCTCATAGCAGGCCCCCCAGTATCAGGCCCCCAAAACCCGGACTTACTACAGTATCTACCTAGGAAGCACCAAATAGCATCTTGCATTGATACCACACTCTTAGAAGAGTCCAGCTGCTGGATGCAAGCTGGAGAGGGACCGTGGAGAAGATAAGGCTGAAGTGGGAAAGGAAGGGGCAGTGAGGGTTTGGAACGGGATGGTGCTGGAGGAAATTAGGTAATAAATTACCTGAGGACAACTTGAACCCAAAGCACTGTCTTTCAGAAGTCTACCAGGTCAGCCCAAATCCAAAATCACTCCTGTAGCAGGCCGCAGAATCAGGGAATGGAAATTATCAGAAAACAGAGCCAATTCTGGCTCAATACCTGGACCAATTCAATCTGAGTGGTCACCCTCGGAAGAAGCCCTTACTGGCCTCCACTGCCTGGGGGGCCAGCTGAATCTCCAAACTGGCTCACGCAGATGGAGGTGGCCTCAGCACAGGGCATCAGCAGCCAGGCCTGGACACCCCCACACAGAGCGGCCCTGAGCTCACCCACGCCAGGCACTGGGCAGTCAGACTGCCCTGGGGACTGCAGAGTCAAGCTCCCCTATCTGCCCCTGGCCCCACATGGCCCCTCACAGCCCATCAGGGGCTCTCCCAACCTTTGTGTAGCAACCTTATCAGGGTTTTTCCAAGAAAGGCTCCTTCAGCTTTGCCTGGGGAAATTACAGAGCAGTGGGTGGGAGGTGGAGGGGGGGCCACCTCCAAACAGCTTTGCGTGTTCTGCAACAAGCCTCTCACCGCTTCCTGCTTTTCTCAGCGTTACAGAAAATACCTCTCTAATTTCGGCGGTGGCTCCAACAGTAACTCAGAAAGAAGGCAAGACACTGACTGGACAAGTAGCTGCAGGGCTCTTAGCGGTGTGCACTCCATTTACAAAGTCCTATTTAAAAAGAATTTGCATGTGAATGAGGTTCAGGGCAGATACAAATCAACCTTAAAATAGTTGAGGGCCACTAGCTCAGGGCTCCAAGCCACCAGGCTGATGGAAATACTCAGCCCCCTCCATCCCTGGAAGGTCCTAATGAAACTCAAGAATTCTAGGTCTTTCTTCCCCGCTTTCAAATGATGTGAAAAGCCTCACAGCCTTGGAGAGAGTCCCTAAGGCTAGCAAATGTGAATGTCAGTGTAAACTGCAGGTGTTGAGTTTATCTTAGTTTATCTCCTATCATCTGCAAGCCTGGTTTCTAAAGATCAGTTTTCTTACGGAGGAGGTGAGTCTTTGTTTTCTAACCAGAGACATTCAGTGAATTCTTTTTTAAGTTCTATTGCCCATTTAACATGCAAATGCTACAGAATAATTTGCCATATTGTAAATTGTGAGGTAGGGGCAAGAAGCAGGGATGATTTCTGGATCAAGGGATTGTTGCAGTCTCACTGTCAATGAAGAGGTGCCGTGTGGATCAACACACACTCACATCCCTGTATTTTGTGTATTTTATTTTATTTTATTTTACTATTTTTAAATTTAATTCTTTATTTTTGAGTCAGGGTCTTGCTCTGTCACCTAGGCTAAAGTGCAGTGCCATGATCTCGGCTCACTGTGACCTCCACTTCGCAGGTTCAAGTGATTCTCGTGTCTCAGCCTCCCGAATAGATGGGAGTACAGGCACACGCTACCATGCCTGGCTAATTTTTGTGTTTTTGGTAGAGATGAGGTTTCGCCATTTTGCCCAGGCTGGTCTTGAACGCCTGAGCTCAAGTGATCCTCCCAAAGTGCTGGGACGACAGGCATGAGCCACTGTTCCCGACCCATGTATTTTGTTTCTTTAAGAGACGAGAAAGAGCTAGAGGTGGACACTCAGACCTTACGTGGCAATTCTCCTGGCCTCTTGTGTGCAAATCACCAGACAGAACTCTCTGGAGAAGGATGCGGGTACACCAGGGCCCTCCCAGCTAATAAAGAAAGCTGAAAATAAGACACATGAACAAACACACTAGAGAGAGTGGTGCGACATGAAGACACCTTGGCTGCAACTGAAGAAGGTGATGTATGTCCACGGGAGGAGAGAGGGGCAGCAGCTGCACGTCCCCTGGAAAGGGCTGTGGAGTAGGTGACGCTAGAGTGGGATTGGGAGAAGAGGAGTGAGGGTTGAGGGTTTGGAAATGGTTGGCCCTGGAGGAAATTGGGTAACAAGATGACCTGAACCCAAAGCATTGAATGTGCCAGAGAAAGAGGAAGACTGAGTGAATTCAAAGCAGACAAAGTGAGCACCTCAAAGCGAAAAGAGGTGACTCTGAACATAGCTCGAGTGCCAGCGGCCAAGGGGCCACTGTCCTACTGGGACGGGATTGTCACTGAGAGAGGAGAGAAAGTATGGACTTTGGGACTATGATCCTTGGCTTCTGTCACGAGTGAGCATCTGAAGCAAACAATGCCTCTAAGGGAGATGGTAGCCACTAAGTTGGTGACATGTTCTGCTTCAGACTAGGAGAGCCTGGCGGGCAGGCCTGAGAAATTCAAGCTGATAAGTCACTAGGCAGATGTTCTAAGAATCCAGGGCCTGTTGCTGGAACAAGCTGGAAATCTCTCATGAGACCCACATGCAAAAGTTGACCTCCTGCTTTACCAAAATGGAAAATGTGCCTTGCTCCCATATATGCTATAGCGGGAGACATCACTGACCTTTTTCATTCAACTGATCATGAGTTCATGACACAGGGACATTTTTGCCAAGCACTGCTGAAGCCACCCATACATACGGCCCCTAACAGTACAGAGTTTGCCACTAAGAGATGAAAATCAGTGCCAAGGGAAGTTAGAAAACAAGGAGGGACTTTCCCTACTCCAGTTTACATCCAGGATTACAAAGGTGGCTTTTGTCTCTATCAAGAGGAGCATCCATGGAGACTAGAACCCTGCTACTTGAAGTGTGGCCTGTAGACCAGCAGCCTCTCCCAGGAGCTGGGTAGCAAGCCAAACCCTTGGGCCCCACCCCAGACCTGCTGCATCAAAGCCCTCATTCCTGCCAGCTTCCCAAAAGACTATAGCATCCCCATTTAATCCTGAACATAATTGACCCAGAGCGATACCCAAGCTCTTTCTGCCTGGGAAGAGAGCAGGAATCAAACAGGAGGTTTTAATCCTGGTCTGCACCCCTCCTGAGTCCCAGTTAACGTGGCACGAGCAGCCCAGCCTTGCCCATCCCTGAGAGCCTCCAAAGAGCCTCTGAGCTGGGCAGTCACTGACCAAGGCTGTGTCCATCAACTGTCCCAGGGCTCTTCCCAACAATGAGCTCAGTTAAAAACCCTGAAGTCAAGCCAGGCACGGTGGCTTACGCCTGTAGTCCCAGTACTTTGGGAGGTCAAGGCGGGTGGATCATGAGGTCAGGAGTTCAAGACCAACCTGGCCAACATGGTAAAACTCCATCTCTACTAAAAATACAAAAATTAACCAGGCTTGGTGGCACATGACTGTAATCCCAGCTACTCAGGAGGCTGAGGCAGGAGAATCGCTTGAACCCAGGAGGCGGAGGTTGCATCAAGCTGAGACTGTACAACTGCACTCCAACCTGGACAACAAGGGCGAAACTCCATCTCACACACACACACACACAAACACACACACACACACACAAACCCTGAAGTCAAGGGAGTTGCCCTGGGCTGAGGTCCTTGGACTGCCATGGGCTCTCCCTGCCCACACCCGCTCACTGCCCCTCTCCCCTCACTGTGGAGGCTGGCAGCTGCCCAGGCTCACCCGAGTCTGAGCCTGGGCAGTTACTAATGTAAAATGATGGCTCATCTGGGCTGTGAAGGGCAGGCGGTTGCAGGCAGCTGTGTGGGTTACCCTTGTGTATGCAGTGCCATTGCTGCCTATCTTCTGGACACAGAGGAGAGAAGGAGCTCATCGGTCATTCTATGGTGACCCAGTCCCCTGTGATAGGAATCCCACAGCAACAGGCACAGCTAACACCCCACCCTTAGGGTGCAGAACACAGCTCCTGATGCCCTGTGGAATTTGACGAAGGTGCCTTAAAATAAAATGTGTCATCTCAAAGGAACTTTCTCCAAATTTGGGACCGTAGGCCCCGGCTCTCAATCTCCAAAGATTCTGAAGATTCAGACTAGTCTCTTTGATTTTCTGCCCTTTTTAAAATAATAGAATCCAGATTGGCATAACCCCTTAAACCAGCCATGATTTTTGACAAAGTTTTTTTGTTTGTTTGTTTGTTTGTTTGTTTTCGAGACGGAGTCTTGCTCTCTCACCCAGGCTGGAGTGCAGTGGTCTCGGCTCACTGCAAGCTCCGCCTCCGGGGTTCACGCCATTCTCCTGCCTCAGCCTCCTGAGTAGCTGGGACTACAGGTGCCCGCCACCATGCCCAGCTAATTTTTTGTATTTTTTAGTAGAGACGGGGTTTCACCATGTTAGCCAGGAGGGTCTTGGTTTTCTGACCTTGTGATCCACCCGCCTCAGTCTCCCAAAGTGCTGGGATTACAGGCGTGATCCACCGCGCCCAGCCTTTGATCAGTTTTTAAATACACTCCATTATTCTAAAAAGTGCCAAATATACAAATTTTTACGTCTTTAAGAGTCCAATAAAACTTCACGCACCTGACTGTTTAGAATGTGAGCATCAGTGCACATGGCAGGGTGAGAATCTATTACAGCTACTCCTGCCTGCATTCTGGAAATGCAGTGGGCCTCTGCATGGGCATGGACTCAGGTCCCGAATGCTGCAGTCCATGAAGACCTGCGCTGTACGCAGGGAAAGACCATGACAAACTTGATTAGGGTGGGTCTGTGGGTACCAGGTTCTTCCTTTATCGTCTCCCCGAAGTCCCCACTCCTGAAAATGAGTTCAGGGATACCTGGGAGCTGCGTCCACACCAAATAAGTCCAACGAAACTGCTAGCCCTCCCACAGCAGAAACATTTCTCAGAGCATACGGGTCAGTAAGCACAGTCGCCACTGTTTATCAGATGCTGAGAGCAGGTCAGTCATTGTTCCGGACTGTCATTGACAGAAGTCGTTTTCAAAGCACCACCCAGGAACATGTAAAAATGCAAATTCCAGGTCCCATCCCAGACCTGCTGAATCAGGATCTCCTGGGCTGGGACCCAGCAATCTGACTTTTAAGAAACCTCTGAATGGTTGTGGTTCTTGCTAAAGTTTAAAGACCACCAGCCTTCATCATCCCATCTCTGTGATTCGAGTGTGATTTATTGCAGAACACAGAAAAGTGGGAGATCTGAAAAGTCAAAAAGCTCAGTGCAACTGTATGAGTCAGGGCTCTCCAGAGGAAAATAGCCAGCAAAGTGTGTATAGAGAGAGAATCTAGGGGACTTTGCTCACATGAATACAGAGACTGGCAGAGATGGTGGGCCACAGGCTGGAGCTCCAGGAGAGCTGACACTGCGGGCATCTGAAGGCTGTCTGCCAGTGGTGCAGAGAAGTCCAAAGGCAACTGTCTCCTCCTGGGCAGGATCAGCCTTTTGCTCTATTCAGGTCTTCAATGAACTGATGAGGCCCACACGGGAGGACAATCTGCTTTTCTCACAGTTCACTGATTTAAAGTTAACTTCACGGAAACACCCAGGAGAAGGTTTGACCAAATATCTTGGCACCCCATGGCCCAGCCAAGTTGACACATAAAATCCACCATCACACAGGTCCACATACCCAGCCAGTAGGGAAGCCAGGATGGCAAGCCTGCCAGGCCTGGTAGCCTAGCAGCTGCTGCTAGTGACACCACCAGCTCATCCAAGCGGGCCTTTCATGTCCAGGTTACTGTGGTGGTGAGGAAGGCACAGCAGAGTGGAAAGGGCCCAAGCTTTGCCCACAGTAGAACCTGGACTTCAGTCCTCTCTGCCACATGCCGTAAGTATGATCAAGCATACTGGCTATTCTCTGAGCATCAGTCTTCCCCATTGTGAAATGGGCCTGTACCCTCTGCACCTAGAGGAAGGGGAAATGTCAGCATCTTTCATCAGCACCCAGGAAGTGGAGGGGAGTTCCTTTCCCTCCCAGTTTTCTGCACTGAATGTCCCTTTTCACAGAAGCAGCTGGTAGGTTAGAGAAATGACTGCCTTGCTGGCACCACTAGGGAGGGCGTAGGCATTGCCAACCTAAGTGACATGCAGATTTCACCAGGGACCTCGTGGGGTGACCAAGCTTTCCAGAATTTAAAATATAGCCACTTTATCAGGTCTTCTTTTAGTAGAACCTAGAACCAGAGGCCATCTAAAGGTATGGCACTTGCCTCAGGGCTACAGCCTGTCAAGGTCCCAGGTGTCATGTTTAAAAGTGACAGAGACAGCCAAGTGCAGTGGCTCAGGCCTGTAATCCCAGCACTTTGGTAGTCTGAGGCAGGTGGATCATGAGGTGAAGAGATCAAGACCATCCTGGCCAACATGGTGAAACCCCATCTCTACTAAAAATACAAAAAATTAGCTGGGCATGGTGGCGCGCACCTGTAGTCCCAGCTACTCAGGAGGCTGAGGCAGGAGGATTGCTTGAACCTGGGAGGTGGAGGTTGCAGTGAGCCGAGGTGGCACCACTGCACTCCAGCCTGGCAGCAGAGCGAGACTCGATCTCAAAAACCAACAACAACAAAAACAAAAGTGACAGACGCGATAGGTCACACGGGATCAAAATAGGACTGAACGTCCAAATGGAACTAAAACCTGGTGAATTCTTTTTTAAGTCAATTAAGTTGCAATTAATTTAATTTTTCAGTGCCCTGTTACAGGTAGTTATAAATTCAAATTAGCTTCAACTGGGTCAAAATACTTGCAGACAGTTTAACAACTAGCAGAGGTTTGAGAAACTGTAGCATTTACCCTCAGGGGCAAGATGTTCATAAGACAGTCCTGCTATCCTCAGCCCAGGAGCCTAATCCCACTATAGCCAAGAACAAAAGGGATCTGGACTCTGAGCCACTCTGAATTGCTTCTCATTTGCATGCATTTGCATATCACCTTCCAGCAGCTCCCACCCCAGCTGCATCAAAGGAACCATGGAGTGCTGCATTCTTAAAATTAAGCTGCAGGCTGTGTCTCTGGCATGATATGTCTGCCGATTTTCAGGTTGATTACATTGATCACATCAGTTTAGCAAAGTGGACAGGCGGAGACAATACCTTTGATGGGAGCTGCAGAACTTCCAGGGCTGTCCTGCAGCAGGGAGCAGCTGCAGGCTGGGTGGGCTTCAGCCCCTTCAGGGCAGAGCTGGCTCCACAGCCGGCCCCTGATCCCACCCTTTGGGGTCTCCACCCCTCCCATATCCCCCTTGTAACTGGAATGGGTAATCTCATTGGCTGCAGAGCCCGGGGATTTACATAAGAACACCTTATTCCAAAGCCATCATTTGCCCTACCGTCTGAATCCTAACATCTCAGAGACACTTAGCAAAATCAAGCTTTCCTAAAAATAGATGCTCCATATTAGATGGCACATATTAGCCCTCATTAAGCCTCTTACTGAGAAAGCCCTTAAACCTTTTTATACAAGTTCCGCCTATCCAACTTCCCTTTCGCTGTTCAAGCCTGAGCCAATAGACCCAGAAATCGCTTTTCCTATTCCCCGTCTCTGCAGCTCCCAGATGCCCCAGTGTGAGGCAGGACACACAATGAGGGCCGCAGGATTGGGGAGAACATTTTAGAGCTTCTCTTGATATTTTTTTTCATCTCTTACATGGATGAAGGGTATGTTCAAAACAAGGTTTACTGATGGAGTACACGCTCCAGTGGAGACAAAGTGGGGAGCCTGTGCAAGCTGTGGCACCTCGGTGCCTCAGCCTCCACACCTGCTGCCTCGGCAGAACTTTCCAGCCGTGGATCCTTAGCATCGCTGACTTTCCACGACACATTTCCATTGCTCATCTTCATCAAGGTTCATCTTCATAAAAGTGTAATGGTGCTTTCCATTCACTCCAGCCGCTCTCCTTATTTGCATTACACTGGAAGAGGGGGTGGTTTGTTCCCGGGCAGGCCCTGCAGTACCAAGGGCTAGAGCTCTGTCTCCAGCTACATGCCCGGTGGTGAGACCCTGAGCAGGAGCTCAAACTCTAGTGCATCACTGCCCAAGCTAGACCACGGGGCAACTAATGGTTTCTACCTAGAGGGGTATTGTGCCAATTAAATGTGAAGTACTCAACATAATGTCCTAGTAGGCACTCAGTGACCCCTGGATGTTATCAAGATCACTTTACAGAAAACGTGTTTTCAAAATGTGTGCCCCACTAGGTTCCAGGTATGAATGTGCCCATCTGTGCATCCACTGATGAATACGTCAAATGATCTATGTATTTGTCTAAATACATAGATGTATTTAGATCTTCTTCTGGATGCCCATGTGTGGGTAGAGCACCCCTCACGGCCCCATGATCCACAATAAAGGGCTTTCTGACTTCTCCCCTCTTCATCCAGTTTCTGCATTGGTAGGTAGGTTTCCTCTGTGTGAGCTCACAAGGGACACCAAAGAAGACTTGAGCAGTTCTTCATCCAAGGTTGTCATTTGGCAAACTCCCCCAACATAGCAGTGCATTCCGTCAGCAGCCCTGTGCCCTTGTAAGGACTGGCCATCCTCTAAGCATGCTCCTGTGATGAGCCTTTTGTACCTCGGGCTGGCAGACAGCCCAGTGGAGTCGTCCACTTCTTCCCCACCTCGGAATCCTCTCCTTCTAGCCTCCCTGTAGGAGTCCCCTTCCCGCTCATGCTGCTTCCCTGGACATAGCCTTCCTGCCTAAGCAAACAGCATTGCCCAAGCCCTGTCATGCAATGGTAGAGAAAGGATGGAAAGGGCATTCTCTACTCTCAGAAACAGTTCGCCCTTCTACCTCCAAGAACACGAAGGAAAAGGCGACTGATGTACCTACTACGGCTATATTGAATGGTTCGCTTTTTACCCCAAATTCACACCAGAGTGCACACAGCTATCTTATGCCCTTACTAGCACAGCTTTAGTCTCCCAACTGGGGATGCACCATATGAGCACCGTGCCTAGCACACATCTCTGTCCTCTGCATTTTCATGCTGGCCCCTTGGAGGCTGGGGAGGAGAAGAGAGAGCCAGAGAGATGGAGGTACAGCAGGAGCCACTAGCCTGCTTCAGTGCACATGTGCCACTCTAGCTGCCGGTCCCTCTCTTTTTCTTACTCCACCTTTCTCTCTCCATGCGGTCTTTATTGTTCTAAGTTCTCCATTCATCTTCAAAGCACATTCTTGGCCTTGCACTCCCCTTGTCTGCCCCTGCTTCATGTCCCCACCCAAATGTCTTCTATCTTATCATCTCCATCTTACTCAACCTCATGCTATTTTTTGTTTCTACATTTTCTCTCATTTTAAAAAATCCAACCACCTTTAATATTTACTCACCCCCCAGAGATTTTCAGTGTCACCCACTCTCCATTAATTGTAGGCCATCATCTTTTACCACCATCTATTTTATTCCTCTATTTCTTTTCCCTCTGTGTTGACTAGCACTTGCCAAAGAACACTACCTCCATCTGAAGATGGCCCAGCAGACATTCTGGATTACTTTTCAAGTACTTTTTTTTTTTTTTAATGTACAGAGCTGACCCAGTAACTTCACCAAACTTCACCTCTGACATTTCAATCTTCCATGTTTTGTTTTGTTTTGTTTTGTTGAGATGGAGTCTCACTCTTGTTGCCCAGGCTGGAGTGCAATGGGACAATCTCAGCTCACTGCAAGCTCCGCCTCCTGGGTTCAATCAATTCTCCTGCCTCAGCGTCCCAAGTAGTTGAGATTACAAGCACAAGCCACCACGCCCAGCTAATTTTGTATTTTTAGTAGAGACGGGGTTTCACCATGTTAGTCAGGCTGGTCCTGAACTCCTGACCTCAGGTGATTCACCCTCCTCGGCCTCCCAGAGTGCTGGGATGACAGGTGTGAGCCACTGTGCCCGGCCAAGTCTTCCATGTTTTAATGATTAAAATGGCATCGTGGATAAACAGGTCAAATTAATGTGAATTATTTTTCAGTCAGTATTCTCTGATAGGTATTATATCTCAGTCTTTCCTTCTGGCAGTCAAGACAAGAAGGAACTGTAGGTGTAGTGTGAGCACAAATTTCACTTTATTCTTCAACTCAAAAAGCCCCCATGATGTCCCTTGGACCCCAGAGTAAAAAAGTTGCAAACTCCCTGGAGCTCAGTTCTCGGCACTTCATCCTAATTGTGGCCCACGGTCCTCAAAGTGGAGGTCGAGTAAGTGATGATCTACTGTTATTATTAATTTGCGTTTTTATGAAGCTCTTTTATGAGGACACCCTGTTGCTTCAGTGAACTTGAAGATCCTAGCCTCCAGGCCCATAGCCTTATTCATGGTGTGTCTTTCGAGGCGCCCTGTGGAATTAGGTACTGAGTTTATAAATATTTGATGAGCCTGGCCAACTTGAGAGGACAGTCCAAGAAGATTCATAATGTGACTGTAAAGCCGGGCCTTGGCAGCATCCTCTCTTGATGTGTTATTTTTGAGAGAATCACAAAACCAAGAAGTAATTAACAACCTGGAGGAACTGATAATGGTGCAGATGCTCCCTTCTCGAGACAGGAAGAAAGTCTCTGTCTCAGCAAAGCTGTCACCAACCCAAGAGCAAGGTCAGAACCAGAGCACCCACAAAACGTTTGAAAAGAGACCACAGTTTAAGATGGATTCCCTCTCAGTTATTTGCACTTTTTCAAACTCTAACCTACACAGTGACTGGAAGCTTCTAGAGGTCTTTGAATTCTTTATAGAAGCACCTCCCCACCCTGACCTGCACAAAATGAATTTGGTCTATATCGTCCTCTTAAACTTCTGGTATACGAATTTTATCTTTTGTCATTTTCTGCTTTCTTCACTCTAGATAAAAATATCTAATTTTCTCAGAAGTGGGGGAGTATTTCTGAGCGTCCCCACAAACGTTGTCTGTGTCCTTGGATTGCTGGAGGTGTATTTCGTGTGGCTGCTTTTGAAGTCAAAATGCCCATAGAGCTTCAGTTTCATAGCAGTCAGTCGTGGTAAAGTTCTGATCTTTTGAGACACTGAAAGGGATTGCTACCGTAGTTTGTTATTGTTGCTGTTGTTTTTGTTTTTTGGGGGTTTTTTGTTTGTTTGTTTTTTGTCTTTTTGAGGTAGAGTCTCGCTCTGTTACCCAGGATGAAGTGCAGTGGAACAATCTCAACTCACTGCAACCTCCACCTACCAGGCTCAAGCGATCCTCCCACCTCAGCCTTCTAAGTAACTGACACCACAAGTGCCTACCACTATGCCTGGCTAATTTTTGTATTTTTTTGTAAAGACAGGGTTTCTCCATGTTGCCCAGGTGGGTCTTGAACTCCTGGGCTCAAGAGATCTTCCCGCCTTGGCCTCCCGAAGTGCTGGGATTGCGGACGTGAGCTACCACACCTGGCCTGCAGTAGTATTTTGAAGAAGCTCTTTAAAATATTGATGGGACTCTGGGAAGCAGAGGCAGGTGGATCACGAGGTCAGGTGTTCAATACCAGCCTGGCCAAGATGGTGAAACCCCATCTTTACTAAAAACACAAAAATTAGCCAGGGACGGTGGCAGGCGCCTGTAATCTCAGCTACTTGGAAGGTTGAGGCAGGAGAATTGCTTGAATCCAGGGAATGGAGGTTGCAACGAGCTGAGACTGTGCCATTGCACTCCAGCCTGGGCAAGAGAGTGAGACAGCATCTCAAAAAAAAAAAATCTTAGTGGGATAGACAGGTGAATGAAAGTATGGAGGGGTGGTGGGAAAGGAAAGGAAAGAGGAGAGGAGAGAAGGGGAGGGGAGGGGAGGGGAGGGAAGGAGAGGGGACAGAGGGGAGGGGAGGGGACAGAGGGGGAGGGAAGGGAGGGAAGGAAGATACAAGCTGGTAAAGTTTGAGGTTGATCTTGGTTGGCTTTGACTCATTAGTCTTTGCATAGTCAGCAATACTTCCCTCCTCCTCTCAGCATGATAGTCAACCCTATACTCAGTTCTTAGAGTTGCTATTTTCAGGGCTCATTAGTGGTTTGAATTCACAAGTCCTGTGGTTTTACACCTAGTTACAGAGGTCAATATTTACAGTGTGCTAGCAACACCACACGATAATGGAATTTTTCCCATATAAATAGCAAATCTCTGATAATTAGATGTTAACTTTCAATATAACCTATAGGTCCAAAGGACACAAACCATGGCAAAGGGTAGACCAGTAGACCTTCAAAGAAAAAGAAATTAAGTGGAGTCTTACTGAAAGCATTCTTGCAACATAGAGCTTTAAACATCTTTATACATATTGACCCTGTAATGCTCTAGGAATATATCCTAGGGAAACCTTTAGGAATACTAAGATTTATGTTTAAAAAAAGCTCACCTTGGAATTTGTCATAATAACATATACTGCAAACAACCCAAATATCCCATATTAGGGGAATTATTATATGTTGTGATGCATAAAGTGATGGAGGATAATATGTAAATATGAATGCAAAATATTTGAAACCTCATTTTCAAAGAAATCTAAATTTATCACATACTATCGTTCAAAAGAGAAAATGTTGCCCAGGTGCAGTGGCTCACGCCTATAATCCCAGCACTTTGGGAGTCCAGGCAAGCAGATCGCCTGAGTTCAGGAGTTCAAGACCGGCTTGACCAATAGGGAGCAACCCCGTCTCTACTAAAAATACAAAATTAGCCAGGCATGGTGGCGCATGCCTGTAATCCCAGCTACTTGGGAGGCCAAGGCAGGAAAATCGCTTGAACCCTGAAGGCGAAGGTTTCAGTGAGCTGATATCGTGCCATTGTACTCCAGCCTGGGCAACAAGAACGAAACTCCATCTCAAAAAAAAAAAGAAAAGAAAAGAAAAGGAAATGTTAAAAATATATACCTAATAATTATTTAAGAAAAATGACTGTAATGGAATATGAAATCTACCAACAATAAGAATCCCTAACTGGTTATCCCTGATTAGTAGAATTGCCAGTAATTTTTCTTTTCTCTATTTGCTTTTCTATATTTTCCAAGTTTTCTGCAAAGACATATTGCTTTTAAAAAAAGTTTTATTTGTACCATGTAATACATCACCTGCTAACCACAGGGGGGAAAAACCAACAACAAAAGAGCTTATGACGCAAGGCAAAGGTCTTACGCTCACCCCTCTCCGCCTCTCTGGGGAAAATCTGATAGCTGTTCCTGGATTCAGTCACCTGTGATTGCCTGTGATAGATGCCTCTGTCCTGACAAGTTATCAGCTGTGGGAAACACCGATTGACTTTCCAGTTGAAAAGTGAGTATTTTGCGGCCAGCCGCAGTGGCTCACGCCTGTAATCCCAGCACTTAGGGAGGCCGAGGTGGGTGGATCACGAGGTCAGGAGTTCAAGACAAGTCTGGCCAACATAACGAAACCCCGTCTCTACTAAAAATACAAAAATTAACTGGTGGAGCATGCCTGTGCTACTCGGGAGGCTGAGGCAGGAGAATTGCTTGAACCGGGACCTGGGAAGCGGAGGTTGCGGTGAGCCGAGATCGCACCACTGCACTTCAGCCTGGGCTATAGAGTGAGACTCTGTCTCAAAAAAAAAAAAAAGGAAAGTGAATATTTTGCTAACTTATACTACCTTCTTTTCCCAAAGTCTGGCATTTATATTTATGATTTTAGCTAGTTTATTTGTTACCTTTGGAACTCTAAGAATATCTTTCGATATCTGTTTTACCAGCTTTCAGGAGTCATTCCTGACACCTTATTTTCTAAGATGAAAGAATAGCCATGAGAATAGCAATTCTCCCACCTTTGTTTGACTTTCCTACCTTTTTCTAAATGTCCCTTTCCCCGCCCCCACCTTTTGCTTTTGACCATCTTCACTTTAGTGACAAACATGCAGCATGTGCTCTGTTTATAAATTATTTCTATCAGTTAAAAACAAATAAACATGATTCACATTTTTTTTTCCAGAGATGGAGTCTTGCTCTGTTGCCCAGGTTGGAGTGCAGTGACACGACCTTGGCTCACTGCAACCTCTGCCTCCCAGGTTCAAGCAATTCTCCTGCCTCAGCCTCCCAAGTAGCTGGAACTACAGGCGTGCACCACCACACCCAGCTAATTTTTTTGTATTTTTGGTAGAGACAGGGTTTCACCATGTTGGCCAGGCTGGTCCCGAACTCCTGATCTCAAGTGATCTACCCACCTTGGCCTTCCAAAGTGCTAGGATTACATTCACATTGTTATAACTATTAACTATTGTTCAATTGTGAGCCAAGTGGAGCTACCCTAGGAAGGAGCTTCCTTCTCTGCAGAGCCATTCTCCCATCCTGCAGGCCAGGAACAATATTCCCAGCATGAAGATCAACTAATTCCTCCTGTCTTATAGCTCTTCATGGCTTCATTTCATAGCATCCTTTTATTTGTTTCATATTTGCACTACAACTCTCTCGGAGTGCTTATCATTTTATCCTGTTTTTAGTCACCTTGTTTTTGTGGGGTTTCCTCCTTCTGTATTTGGCTTGATTACAGTCTCAAAATTGTTCCAGGCCCTGAATCACAATTTCTCTCCTATTGGGTTCTTTTCCCCTGGATATCTCTTTTCCAGGCCTTGTCAATAAGGATCCGCCAGAATACAGTGCAGCTGAGCTTTAGTTGGGCAGTGATGTGCCCTCGGCCTTGAGCTCTAAGAAAGGCGGTTGCTTTTAGGGAAACTTGGGGGGCAGTACTGTAGCTCCTGAGGCTCTCCCGCCATGAAAGATGATTCTACCCAGTTTATATGTGAGGACCGGGAATGTGTATACGCTTGTATGGTTTGAATGTTCCCTACAAAGCTTGTGTTGAAACTAAATCCTCAATGTGGCAATATTGAGAGGTGGGGCCTATCAGAGGTGACTGGATCATGAGGGTTCTGCCTTTAGGAATAGATTAATCTCTTCATTGATAAACAGATTAAAGGGTTATCTCAGTGGCTTTATGAGCAGAGGAAAGCATGCTCAGCCCCTTACCATGTGATGCCTTGCTGAGCATGTTCGCCAGTCCCCACCAGCAAGCAGGCCCTCCCCAGGGGCACACTCTCCACCCCGGACTTCCCAGCCTCCAGAACTGTAAGATATTCCCTTTCTTTATACATTACCCAGTTTCAGGTATTCTGTTACAAGCAATGGGAAATGGACTAAGACAGCCCTCTAGGTCATGTGGCTCTGATAAAAGTCAGAGGGGAGACTTTAAGCCCATTTGATTCCCAGTCCTGTGCTCCCAGGACACAAGTGGCTCGGAGCCCCTCCTGCCCCTCCTGACAGGTTTCAGGAGGGGAATGCTGTGGCCGGCCTGGCCACTCAGTAGGCACGTGTTTACATTGTGCATGTGGGTAAGTAATAAACCAGAAGCAAAAATTACAGACATATTGGATGGGCAGGTGGAGCCCTGCAGCTTCCCTTGAGAGCGTGAAAGAAATATTGAACAGGGGCTAATGTCATTCTGTCCTCTGACACTGAAGCCAAGAAATAAAATGCCCTACAGAGGGGAGGGGCCTGAATCTCTACACCAGTGTTCTCATTGTATAAACCACAAGGAAATACAGTTTTCCGCAGGCCCCCCTGGCTTCTGTGGGAAGCACTGGCTCTCTGGCCTCCTGTTTGCTGTCCCAATGAATATGCAGAGAGAGGCTGGGGCTAAGCTGCAGGTCAGCCACGCTGCGCCTCACCAGTGGAAAGAGGGAGCTGGAAGTGAACTCTCGGATCCCCCAGCTTTGACATCTGTGCCCATCCTGGCAGACTCTCACAGAGCTGGCATGCAGGGTTGGATGAAGGAGCACCCTGGGATCCATAGTGTGGGGCAGGGTACATGACAGCAAGATGCAGGCTTCCTGCCGGCCTGGGCTGGCTCCGAGGGGGCTGTAGGTCTGGGATACCGCTGAAGACTTGCCCCCGTTAGGCAGCTGCCAGCCCTGTGAGACTGCCTCCTGGACTGTACCCCAGCGCTGGAGGTGGCCACCTGGGATGGGTGCAGTGGCTCAGGAAGCTGAGGTGACCCTGAGCCTGGTGGGAGGCCAGCTGGGGGCTGTCTGCTGACCACATCCCTGCAGCTGGGCAGCAAGGTCT
Organism: Colobus angolensis palliatus; assembly: GCF_000951035.1. NCBI lineage: Eukaryota > Metazoa > Chordata > Mammalia > Primates > Cercopithecidae > Colobus > Colobus angolensis. The sequence continues at coordinate 2,504,181 of NW_012115955.1, forward strand.
TCCTGGAAGGGAGTCTGGAATGTATAGCAGGGTCCACCAATGCTTGTAGAAAACTGCACATCATCAGTATCATAGTCATGGACGTCCTTTGCAGAGGGGCTTCCAGGCATCCTACATCTGATCTCTCACTTACCAAGGGGGAAACTCAGGCATAAGGAAACTGAGTGATCTGCCTGTAAAGGAGAAGGAAATAGTTTTATAAAAGAGAAAGCATATAGTCACCAAGAGGAGAATGGGAATGGTAGAATTTGGTAGAACTGCTCTTGGGAGCTGCCTGGGCATGCTGTTCAGAATCACGTGAGAGCATTGCTGACTCTGACCTTGATGCTCCCTGAGGATGAGGGCTGAGCCTGGAGCAACACAGGTGGCAGGGCAGGAAGAGCAGGCCGGGTCCCTGGGGGTGGGAACCAGCAGAGAGGCTGCAGCTCCAGGCAGGAGTGACCAGGTAATGTTGGAACAGCTGTCTGGACATCCTGCAAGAGGCTGAGTCAGCAGCTAGCTAGGTGTGATTTAACTGGAGTGCAGAGAGCTAGATGGTAAGAGAAACGAGCATTTTTATTGTCCTGTCAGAAAATAATAATGCTCTTGTGGCCAGCGTGGATCTCAGGTGAGCAGAAAATTTCACCTTCTTCATTTCCCTACGTATCAAGAGCAGGATGCCCCACACCACGTGGGTGAGAATTTCCACCTGGGTAGTTCCTGGGCCTCTCCCTACCCTGTCCCAGAGTTTGGCCAAGTTGTCCAGGTTTATGCTGGGCCAAGCCACTGAAGAGCCTCCCAGTGCACACGGTCCCTGCCCCAGGTCCAATCTTCTGCCCAAATGGGCGCAACCTCTGTGAGGATGCTGGAAGCCGGAGGTGGAGCATCTATGCCCACCAGATCCCCAGCTCCCCCAAAGAACAGGACACAGTCCTCCTGCTGGAGGGACACACAGAGAGCCCTTGCAGATGTCCCACATCCAGGGGAAATCTGTGTCCCCTGCGCCATTCCTCTCTGTGGGTACAGGCTGGAGTGGAGGAGTAAGACAAAGCAGAAACAGAGCAGTTCAATTCGGTGATGGCATCCCAAGGATGACAAGGGAGGCACCCAGATACTCACACTGTGTCCGCTCCCATGCTCTGCAGTCAGGCCTGACAAGGAAGATTTATTTTTGGTGCAGGCAATAAGGCATAAAAGCTCGCTCACCGCATGTGCCTGTGTTTTGTGTGGCATGAATGCATGCTAGCCGTGACCAGCAAGAACGCAAAACCATTACTCAGTGCCTGCAGAGGGAGGCCTGGCCAGTTCCTACAGCAGGACAGCAGCCCGAACTGTCTCCAGGGAGAACCCCCAGCCTGCAGCTTGATTCACACAGCACGGATCCAAGGCACCACCCGTGCCTATTCAGATTGCCTCATGCTCCAGAGAAGTCCATGGAGTGCCGTCTAGATATTCCAGCCCAACAAACCTTCTAAGGGAGAAGCAGGCACTGACTGGCCCTCACGGTCCCCTGGCTCTCTGCCGGAGCCAGACAGGACTTGTGGAACAGAATGTCAGCATTTGCTTTGTCTGGAAAGCTCAAGAGCATGTGGATCTGGCCTCAATCAGCAGCCCAGAAAATCTGCCCCTGGCATTGGCGGGACATCACCCTGTCCCTGCTAAAAGCACAGCAAGAGCTGCCGATGTCCACAAGGGACCTGCCGGCCAAGGCAGATTCTGTCTCCCAGGTCTTCTGAGCTCTGTCCAGCTGCCAACAGATAGGCTGTGCCCAGAGAAGGACAAAACATTTTGCCCAAGGACTTTATTATGCAATGACACGAAAAATTACCATGTGAGAGAGACTTTTATTCCTCAAAAAACACATTTTGTTGGAAACCTTAAATGTTATGGTATTTCCTATGCTGTATATTTAAATACTTTATTTTTCTGGACAAAAATGCCAGGAAAATAACTTGCCTCTCTTGAGGAATTACTCTACATTTCTTTTTTTTTTTTTTTTTAAGAACTGGCACTTAAAAAAAATCCTTCGCTGTTAAGAAATGAGAGTTAAATATTAACTCCATGCCAGCATCCACTTTATCTCAGATTTCTGATGTATTCATTTCTCTTCCCCACTTTTCTACTAAAGTCTGCCAATGTCCTTGATTTCATTTTAACTTCTTGTGGGAGCATGCCAAGGCACCTGCAAGCCTTTTGAAAGAAGGGGAGGAAATAAAAGTAAATTAGCAGAGGCACTTGTAAGCAAGCAAGCGTAGGGCTTGGCATTTGTGCCCCGTAATCTGAAGCAGCCTTGTTGAGGGCCAAGAGCTGGAAATGGCAGGAGAAGAACCCTTGGGCCGTCTCTCTAAGAATCCATGGACTGTCCAGGGAAGCATAGGGTTTCCCAGTCTGGATGGAGACGGGTAATAGTAGGGAGCATCAGGTATCCCCATTGTTTAGTGCTGTATAACAAATCATCCCAAACTGAGTGTCTTAAAACCACAGTTATTTTATGCTCTCTCCTGGTGTCAGGAAGGCTCAGCTGGGTGGCTCTGACTTAGGGCTTTCTGTAGCGTAGTCAGACAGTGACAGGAGCCGTCAGAGGATGGCCAGGCATCTCATCACACGGCCTCAGTTCTTCCCATGTGCTCTCTTCCCATGCAATATTTTGTGCTTCCTGGCGACATGGCGGCCACAGGTGGCAGGACTTGTTGGGTGTTGTTAACGCTCAGGGCTCCAGCAAGAACCTCCCAGTGGCACTCAATGTAGAAGCTGCAACCAGCAGCACTCAGTGTAGAAGTTGCAGTGCCTTTGAGGGCTCATCCTCAGGAGTGAGGCACCATCCCCTTCTGCTGGACGCTGTGGATCCGCCAGCCCTGAAGATGAGCTTGGGTCCCACGGGAGGAGGCAGACCTCACCTCTCAGGGGTAGGGCTGCTGAAGAATGTGTGGGTGCATCTCAAAACTGCCACCCACCATATGCAGCAGTCGCTGGCTCCAACCCCAGTTGGAAAGTAAAGAGGGATAAGACAGGTGGACTTCTTCTCACATAGTCCAGGGAGGCGACAACAAAGGCAGCTGGAGCTTCTGCTGCCGGCCAGGCATGTCTTTACAGAGAGGCAGTGCTGGAGGAGAAAAACACACTTCACTCCCAGAACAATCCACTACTCAGCATGTGCCACACAGACCCTCTCCCACAGCCCTGCCGGCCCCTCACCGGGGGCCGAGCATATGCCTGGATCTGGCTAGGATCACCGCACCACCAAGAAAGGGGCAGCCTGCAGGCCCTGCTACTGCCCGTACCTGCCAGGGGCACACTTAGCTTTTGCTTTAGGGGACAATGAGGACACTAGAGTCTAATTGCCCTCTGGCTCTGGGGCTAAGAGACAGCACAATATGTGCTTTCACATTTTAAGAAATTTAATTTAAAAACATCGTAGCTAAATTCCTACTCTGAAACCTATCTCTTTTGCTGAATTATCTGGAACTCGTACCTCAGATGCCCCGTGTTTTTGGTGGGGATTTTTTTGTTTTGCTTTTTGTACACGGAGTCTTGCTCTGTCACCCAGGCTAGAGTGCAGTGGCACAGTCTGGGCTCACTGCAGCCTCTGCCTCCAAGGTTCAAGTGATTCTCCTGCCTCAGCCTCCCGAGTAGCTGGGATTACAGGCGCCCGCCACCACACCCGGCTAATTTTTGTATTTTTAGTAGAGACAGGGTTTCACCATATTGGCCAGGCTGGTCTCGAACCCCTGACCTCATGATCCGCCCACCTCGGCCTCCCAAAATGCTGGGATTACAGGCGTAAGCCACTGCACCTGGCCAGCCCCATGGTTTTTGAGAACTTTAACAATCTGTGGCAGATGAAGGTGCATTTGCAAGTCACTTGGGCCTTGGAAAAGATGCCAGTTTGAAAGAGGCAAGCCTAGGTACCTCCTCCAGAGCCTGGTGAGGCCAGCTGCTGAAGGCTCTGTGCTCTCTCTGGGGGTGTCTGTGGCCTCTCCCTCTGCCTCCAAGGGCTTGTGTCCCAAGATGTCATGAGGCCCCGCACTAGAGGGAACCTGCCTGTCCCCATGCAGGACTTCCACGGCACTTGAAACCTGTGGCAAGGAGTCTGACTTTTGTAGCTCCGAATCTCTGCGGAAGCAGAGAGAGGTAAAAGCCGGGAGCAAGTAAGCTACAGCTGATCTTTCTGCATTGTCTTCCCCAAGACGGCACTGCCCACAGGACCCTCCGTGTGGCAATGACACTTTGCCAATTCGACTCTCTACTAGCACCTTCCGAGCTTGGGGAGGTTGGAAGTAGGAGCAAAATGGTGATTTGGGCCACAGATAAGCAAGCCACACAGGAGTCAGCTGCGTTCGGGCGTGAGTGATAGTGTGCCCTGAGAACACGCTGGGGTTTGTTTAGTTTACTATCAGTCTCTTTCCCCAGTTTCCTGAGCACGGGTCGTGTGCATGGGCACAAGCATATCCCCGGCATGTTGCAATGTGCTGAGCGAAGATTGTTCTGAACAACAATGATTTCTTTCAGATCTTTTTCTTATACTCAGCAGACAAGCCTGTGCAGCCGCAGGGAGCCATGCATGGTTCCAGGCAACTTGCAGGTGCCCACACATGGTGGCGAGGCTCTTCCCGCTCACAGATGAGGACACTGAAGCTCAGAGAGGCCGTGTAACTTCAGGTAACCCACCCTGCTTTGGGCCACCCTGCTCACTGACTTTGCAGGACAACATGCCATTTCTGAATTCTGTCTTTTATGGGTTCTGCTTTTTATTTTTATATGGAGCACGCAGACTCACTCCAGGGTTACTAGCACAAAATCAGACAGTGCGCAGTCAAGCTTTCAGGCGGCACGAATATCGTGGGACAGAGAGAAAGTCTGGATTCAGATGGAGAATGAAATGGGGCAATCCACCTACCAAGTGACTCTTTTACTGCGAAGAAGCTGTTGCTGACAGGGCAGGTTGCTGCACACATCCTCGGGCCACATCTGGGCTGGAAGCAGCTACTCTGTCGGGGGCCCCCCTATGGCTGGGGCACCCTGCGATGTTTGGGGGTAGGCAAGCTTCGGGTCAGCCTTTCTCACCTGCCTCCCAAGACATCAGAAACCACAGCCTCCAGCCATGTTGTCCCCAGCAGCTGGGCCTTTGTGTCGGAGGCCCCTGGTGTCCTGTGATCCGCAAAAGCCCCTGACCCCCTGCTGCCCTCCCCTAGCCCACAAGGCGGATGCCAGTGCCGAGTGACCAGGACGGTCACTGCTGCCTGCTGCCCTGAAACCTGCCTCTCACCAAAGCCACCCCTCCGTGGAGGCATGGTGGAGGGCTGGCTGGGGAAAGACATCATCTGCATTGGCTCTTCCCATTTTTTTCTTCTTAAAAATTGTTTTACTATCATTATTATTTTTTTAAAATAGAGAGCAGTTCTCACTATGTTGCCCAGGCTGGTCTTGAGCTCCTGGGGTCCAGTCATCCTCCCGGCTCGGCCTCTCAAAGTTCTGAAATTGCAGGTGGGAGCCACTGTGCCCAGCCACCTTTTCTCTTTTAAAAAATTATTTATTTATTTAAATTGACAAGTAAAAATTGTATCTATTTATAGCTTACAACATGATGTATAACTCTGATATATAGCTACATTGTGGAATGGCTAAATCAAGCTATGTAACATATCCGTCACCTCACATAGTTATTTTTGTGTATTGAGACACTGGAAACTACTCTCAGCAATTTTTAAGTATGCAATACATTGTTATGAACTTGAGTCGCCATGATATGCAATGGATCTCTTGCACTTAATTCCTCCTGTCTAAGCACAGTGTTATATCCTTTGACCAACATCTCCCTGTTCCCCTGGCCCCCAGCACCTGGCAGCCATCTTTCTACCCTACTTCTGCAAGCCCCACTTCTCCACTCTGTCTGCAGGTGAGATCACGCACATTTGTCTTTGTGTGCCTGGTTATTTCACTTAACATAACGTCCTCTAGGTTCATCCAAGTTGTTGCAAATGACAGGCTTTCCCTCTTTTTTAGGGCTGAATCGTCATACCAGGCACACAGCTCCTCCCAGGAGTTCAACTAGTATTTCAGCAAGAAAGGAATTTCAGAGAGACCAAGGCTGACTGTCGAACCCAGAAAAACGTCAGTGCCATGTATTCTCTGACACCAAAAGCCTTCAGAGAAATTGAAATGACCTTATCAAAGAGCAGCAAAATGACTTTCTCCTGGTTGATAACTTTTCTTAACTTTTTTTCAGTTTGGTAGCAAACGGCTCCAACGACTTTTTCCCACATCTCCTGTACTTGGCATTCAGTTCCACTGAACTCAACCTTGGAAGGCCAAGTTCCAATGTTGCCTTCTGGAGCTTACACCAGAGCCAGCGGGCTGCTGGGAGCACATTAGCCAGGCAGGCAGTCTTCTCTGGGTTTCTGTTCTCCACCTGCCTCTTTATATACACACACACACACACACACACACATATATAATCATATCACAGATATCATATATACACATATGTATAATATAATACATGTATCATACATATACACACATCATATATCGTATCATCTATATGATACAATATATCATATATATAATTAAGCTTCTTTGCATGAAGAACAGTTGGGAACCCATCCAGCAAGGCTCTTTCATCTTTTGGGTCCAAGGCTGAATCAAGGGACCACATTTGTTGTTCCATGCTCTCCTCAACAGCCGTGCCTCTTCATCTTCCTGCAGACAGGGTGCATCTCCATGGATTCTGGAGCCAGAGGAGGCACAGAGCTTATGCGGATGCCTTCAGATATGTTCCTTTCTAAATAAATGTCTCCAAGGCAGTGTCCTTACAGCCCCTCCAGACACACCTGGGTCCTGGGTAACCCTCCAGTCCCCAGAGAGCTGGGAGCACGCACTTGTTGTTGCCACTAACATTAGCTGAGTAATTGGCAGGACAGCTCGAGTCTCCTGAGTTCTATTCTATGCTTTGGAAACGGCCCTGCTGCATCTGACATTGTGTAAAAACACATATGGCAAGTGGTAGGTTTTTATGCAGCCTGCACACTCTGAACAGAAAGCAAAGATGGCACATGTACACCCCAGAAGTCCTGAAAGGAAGTGATTGAAACTTGACTGCTGAAATAACTGTGGCCAGCCCTTTCCATGGAGAGCGCAGGTCCGTGAAGCATTCCTGCGGCTCTTGATCTATGCCAGCCCTGCCCATGGGGCCCTGCTGAGTGTTCACAGGAGCTGTGGGACATCTCTAGGTTTTGCACCATCAGGATCTAAGAAGACACTCACCTTCCTGCCATCAATGTCTAGTGCATGTGCTTTCACCCTTTGCTGCTTGCAGTGCAAACTCCAGGGTCTCCATGCATTCCTTGGCCCTGGCCAGCCACCAAGGTTGCAATAGAGACTTCGAAATAACACCAGCCTCTCAACAGCCGAGGTGGCCGCATTGTCTCCTGAAGCCACGGGTCAGCATGTCCCCATGCCTGACTCTGGCCCCCAGGACCTCTCTGGCATCAAGGTGAATGTGCAGGTAGCTGTATCCACACTCTTTTTTTTTTTTTTTTTTTTTGAGACAGTCTCACTCTATTGACAGGCTGGAGTGCAGTGGTGCAATCTCGGCTCACTGCAACCTCTGCTTCCCAGGTTCAAGTGATTCCCCTGCCTCAGCCTCCTGAGTAGCTGAGACAATAGGCATGCACTACCATGCCGGACTAACTTTTTGTATTTTAGTAGAGATGGGGTTGCACCATGCTGGCCAGGATGGTCTCGATCTCCTGACCTCGTGATCCTCCTGCCTCAGCCTCCCAAAGTGCTGGGATTACAGGAGAGCCACTGCACCCAGCCCACACTCTTCTTGAGAACATGTCTAGGTCCTTGAGTCCAACCTACCAGACAGCCCTTTGCAATGCTGAAAAAACACTCAAAACCCCTATCCTGACTTTTCACAGCACAATAAAACACAGCTTCCACCTTTTCCCCATCCCCAGGGATTCTGATACACCTATTTGGGGACAGATGAGGCCCGGGCATCTCTTAATAACCTCTCTAGGTGATACAAATGTGTAGGCAAGAGGGAGGCCCAAAAGAGAAAAGTATCAGCTAAATACCTAGCAGGAGAAGCAGTCAATTTAATGCAATGATCCAGTTATCACTCAGTGTATGAAGAGAGTAGCTCATTGTAAAAACAAGAACAAAAACAAAAACAAAACAAAAGAAAACAAAAAACAGCATGTTAGAGGTGGCCACTACCACAGTGCCCGGGGGCTTCTCTGGGATGTGGGTCTCCTATCTCCTGTTTGCTGACTGAGCCCCTTTTTCTTCTGCCACTACAACCAGGTCAACTGTAGACTTGTCCTCTTGGCCCCGGGGAAAACTTCCCACCTGGGGACCCAATCACTTCCCACAGCCAGAGCAGAGACTCGGGCCTCTCCAACTGAGTCAACTTTGGGAGGACACTCTGTCCTTCAGGCTGGCCCAGGAGAGTGTCCGTGCCCAAAACAGCAGCCCTGTCTCCTCCTCCACACACTCAACACTGGACAACGTAATCCCAGGTGGCAGGGACTGTTTGGCACAGATGTACTAGGAGCTGATAAGAATACCAGGCCTGGGCCAGGGCCGCTCTGGGCCCAGGGGATTGCTGAGCCAGGTGCCAAAATGTCCCGGAACTAACGACTTCCAGATGTGTCTCTACCTGGGAGGGGAACCAGGATGACCACACAGATGGTCTACACCTACACTGCCCCAGTTGGCCCCTTTAACATTTGTATTTCGACATAATTTCAGACTTAGAAAAAAAGTTGCAAGAACAGTACAAAGAGTGACCATAATCTTCACCCGGATTTCCCAAATGTTGATGTTTTACCATTTTTGCCTCCTCTCTTCCTCCACCACCCCTTAAAGTAGATAAGTGTAGAGAGAGAGAGTTGTAATTTTTTTTCTGAACCATATGGGGGTCAGTTGTAGGCATGATGCTTCTTTACTTCAGAATATTTACTGCTTATTTCCTAAAAAAATCAGAGACATTCTATTATGTAACTACGGTACTGTCCTAAAACCCTGGAAATGAACATGGATGCAATCGTGTGGTCTAATCTGCAGAACTGATTCAGATTTTGCTGGTTGTTTCGACAATGTCCTTTACCACAGAAGAGCATCCCAAGTGTATGCTGCTCCCAGCTGGCCTGCCTCTCTGTCTCCAAAATTCCTCTGTCTTCCAGGACCCTGGCATCCAACTTGGAGCAGAGGTCATGTGGGTTTGTCAGATGTTTTCTCAAGGTTACCTCAGGTCATGCATTTTTGTCAGGAATATTTCTAGAATCAAGGCCTCACTGCCCTCTGGGCACCCTTGCAAACCCACGAAGCTGCCGTGGGACCCCACTAGGCACATGGGAAGCTCCTGAGGTGTGGCAGGTGCTTCTCCTATGAAAATGGCTGTTGCTATCCTCCTTCTGTGCTGCCTGATTTGGGAGACTGACTTCCAACCTTGTGTTTGCTCAAGGTTCAAACCCTTTTCGTCACACACGGTGAAGTGCAGGCCAGGGGTCCCCCTCCAATGTTCTCAGCAGTGGCCAAGAAGAAACAGCAAATCTGGGAAGTCAGACATCCTGCCAAGGAACAACAACCACACCGGCGCACTGTCGGCCAGCCTGCCTCCTGCTGCAGTCGCCTTGCCACTTCATGGCTATGAGTGTATTTCATTTACCCGGCACATAAATTAATATCCGCACACGCTGTAGCAAAGAAGTCCTGTGGAGTCCCAGCTGGAACTGCACTGATCGAATTCCGGGGTGCCAGCGTCCTTGCTGGACATTTAGGGGCCTGGCCTCTGCCCCCCGGCAGTGGGCATGCTTGTTATATAAACACAGAGCAGCGCCAGGGTGGTTTGCCCATCTGCTCCTCTGCACACTTCTTGCCTACACTAATCATTTTCCATCCTCTTAGGTGAAAACTTGGAAAATGTAAGGGCTCCCAATCTCCTTTTCATTTGCAAACGAGCCATTTCAGCTAAGCGTGGCCCCCTATTCTTCTCAGGCATTTGTGTTTGTGAAAAGACCCGTCTCAAATTTCTGGGGCAGGAGCAGCTGCTGCAGGCCTCTTTTCACTTGGCCTGGCTCCCCCAGCCCTCTGCCTCCCGCCCCCTCCCTCCTTTTGTCTCTGTCAAAGCCAGCTCCCCTCTTTGACCCCTGGCCAACTCGGAGCCTCCTCCTTTGTCAGTCTCCCCAGACAAGTTTCACCCTAAATCAAGCATTGTTTGGGCTCCTGAGGCCAGCACGTGCCCATATCCCCTAATCTTTTAATTTCACCCCAGGAAAAAGCAGCTGTTAGTGATACACGCAATGCACAGCTGTTGGCCGGGCCTGCTGCCTGCTCCAGAGAACAATGAAGAAGAAAGGGCACTTGCAGGGCTGCAGGAATATGTACATCTCCCTCTCTCTTTCTTCTTCTTAGGATTTTTTTTCTTTTTGCAACAGTTGGCAGCACGTGCTGTGAAATGCTGCCCTGCTAGAAAAGCCACCACCCCCACCACGATTTTTGTCCCCACCCGTTCAGCGCTCTGCACACCATTTGGTTTGCAGTTGGGCTCATTTAAGAACCAAACTTTCAGTTTCAAAGATCCCTGGCGTGTGGCATGATCCTTTTGTTACAAACATGCATCTGATGAATTACAGGGAACCCAGACAGACAGACAGAGGCTTCACACTCACCGGCACATGCCCACATGGGCCTGCCAGAGCCCCCCATGCTGACATTCATGGAGGCAGGGCAAGGGGGCTGTTTAGGAGCGTCCATGCTTTTGGGGACTTGGGCATGCATGACCAGAGGACAAGAGGATCTCGTGGAAATGCATATTACCGAAGCCAACCAAAGTTGGCCTGGCACCAGGGAGGGGGCTCCATGAAGGTGTTTGGGGGCACCTCATGTTTGCATGCTGAGTCTTTGCTGAAAGGCGTGTGGTAGCTTGATTTTCTGGAGCCTTTCTCTGGGCACACCTGTGCCCCCCAGCAGCCTAAGGCATTAGGGAATGAGGGTAGAATAGCCCAGTACTGCCCTGCAGTGCCAGTGTGCCCCGGTGCAAGGCAGGTCACCTTGTCAGGGCAGGAGGACAAGGGATTGAGAGGACTCTCCACAGCGCACTGCTCCGTGGAACTTTCTGCAATAATGAGAAGGTTCTCTGAACAGGGTCTACACTGTCCAGTACAACCACTGAGCACTCCAAATGCAGCCTGCACATATAACAGACTAACTTTTAAAAATCCTAATACGTTTAAATTAAGGTAGCCACATCTGGCTGGTGGCTATTGCCTTAGATAGTACAGCTCTAAACGATGGGTTTTCAAACTTGGAATCGCATGAGAAACAAAAAATTCAGATGCCTGGGTTCTACTTCCAGAGCGTCTGATTTAACTGCTCCAATAGTAGCCTGAGCATGGGGATTTTTAAGGCTCCCCAGGTGGCCATGATGGGGAGAAAAGTTGGAGCCCTGTCTTAGGCTCCCAGCTCCAAATCTGGGCTCTGCAGAGACAGACAGTGCATTTGGAAGGCACACATCTAATTTAGCCATAAACGTTCCCTGTTTCTAAAATGCAGGGGATTTTTAAAGCAATTATCCACCCTGACATTTGTCCCTCCTCTGCCTGCCCTGCCCAGGTTTCAGGGCTGTTCCTACCCAGAAGTGGCCCGTGCAGCCACAGGTTGGCGCAGGCCCCTTTCCACTCACTTTATCTCACCTGGCGGGTCATTGAAAGATGCTGGCAGAAACCCGACGCTCAGCAGAGCATATGGCGAGCCGCACACCTGCCTCGCGGGCACCTGCTGGGCCTCCCAGGGGTGTGGGGCGGCTGTCTAGGGCGCTCCAGGCCAGTGCAAAGCCTCCGACTCATTTGCATGCTGGACGCCTGCCACGTGCCTGGACTATGGCAGATCTGACACGGCATGTCATTGCTTTGAAGACCAGCCAATCTGGAGAAGCCTGCGCCTTCAACAACAAAGCCGGCAGTCCGTCTGAGACGCGTGCCGGGGCCGTGCACAGGAGCCGGCACACATGTGCACACACGGGCGACAGACACTGCCACCCGCAGACTGTCTTCTGTGACTCAGGGCCTTGAGAAGGTTGTAGCTTGGCAGTGGCCGGGGGTCGGCCCCTGAGCTGTGTCCAGTAGTCCCCTACAGATGCTGCCCAAGAAAGCTGGACTCTGCCCATGCTTTTATAAATCAGACCCTGGTGGCGTCTGTCCTTTGATATTTCCTTTTCAAACAAGGAATCACTCTATGTTTTCATAGTCTCTAAAGCTAAGCAAAAAGGAAATGAGTGGCCATGTTTTAATAACGCTATCATACGTTGCTTCATCCTAATGCTGATGGTTGCATTAGGTGAAAGCTCACTACTACGGCTGAGCTTTCAAACGCCTCCAGAAGAAGCGAATTACCTTTTTGCCAGATGCAGTGTAAATAACTGGAGACCTTTGGCTTCCCCTTTTTGCTGCACGGGTGGATAATGATGAGGGTGAGTGTGAAGGGCTGATCTAATTTGGATGAATTCTTTCCCCCGAGGATCCAGCCCTTCACTCTGGAAAGGGTTAAAAGTCAACGCAGCCACTGCTGCCCTGTCCCCTCTGCCCTTGCAGGGTGACGACTGGATAATCAGTGAATGAGCTCCTGCCAGGGCCAGAGGCCAGCAGCCTCCAGCCCACCTCAGCCATCTGTCCAGACACGGGGACAGCCACGCTCTCAGTGGAGGCAGGGCTTGGAAAGCACAGAAGCTGGGCCATGTGGCAACCCGGCCAGTTCACCAAGGGCGGGGTGAGGCATCCCATAAAATATTGTGACATTTGAGGCCTGGCTAATGGCTGCAGCTGAAGGCTGGGTGGCCGGCTCACATCCCTGTGCCCAGGCTGGCATTCCTGCCACCCGCCCGAGCCAGGATGGAGTAGAGAAGGCCTTTCAAGTTGGGGGAGATGAGGCTTTCCTCCAGCAGCCAGCAGGGCTAGGGAAGGTAACAGGCAGGCATGTTTTAAGGCCATTAGCAAAGAACAATGGGAAGCTGAAAGGTAATCCCAGTGAATAGAAGACACAAAGTGGGCTTGTGCCAGCAGCCTCAGGGTCAGCTCATTATCCCAGACGGCAGATGGAGGGGGCCTGGTTGCTGGGCAGAACTCCGAGCTGCCTGCTGGGCGGAGAAGGCAGGCGCTGCGAGCCCAAGACTCCTCCCATCAGCAGCACGAGCAGCACTGCCCGGTCCCCAAGCCCTGCGCAATGAACTCACCAGATCAGCTGACTCAGAGTGAGGGGAGTGCTGCCTTCTCGGTGCCCACAGGAGCCCTCACTGGTGGAGCATTTTCACTCAGCTAAGACCCCCTCAGCCCTGTCCAGCAGCCTTCTCCAATCTAAGCACTCTGACCCCGGGGACTAGAAGGTGCTTGAGAGTGGGGACCATGTGCCCTGCATCCTGTCCTTATCATCATCTCAGCACAGGCAGCTTCTGACTCTGCTGCATTGTCCTCATGTGCCTACATAGGCTGAGCCTGCACAGATGTCCTGGAAAAGGCTGGCCGGGGGCTGTGGACGCTGGAGCATGTGAACACTGGGGGAAGGATTGCTCACTGGGGGGCTGTGCACACCAGGTGTATTGGATGTACACACTGGGGTGTAAATGCTGAGAAAGGGCACACTAGGAGGATATGCACACTGCGGGGAATGCACTCTAGGTGTGTGTACATTGGGGGAAGGTGCATACTAGGGGAAGTGCACTAGGAGATGTGCACACTGGGGGCATGAACACTGGGCTAATGTGTACACTGGAGGCATGTGTAC
>NW_012115955.1:2520003-2588944 GCF_000951035.1 Colobus angolensis palliatus
CACTGGGGGGATGTGCACACTGGATAGTTGTACACACTGGGGGGAAGTACGCACTGGGGGGAAGTGAGCACTGGGAGGATGTGTGCACTGGGGGGATGTGCATGCTGGGGGATGTGCACACTGAGGGGATGTACACACTGGTGGCATGTGTGCACTGGGGAGGATGTTTACACTGGGGACATGTGAGCACTGGGAGAATTTTTCACTGGGGACATGTGCACACTAAGGGAATGTGCGCACTGTGGGGATGTGCACACTGTGGAATGTGCGCACTGTGGGGCTGTGCACACTGGAGGAACCATGAGTATGTACATACTGGGGACATGAACACTCAGTTAATCACGCCTGAGATGTGCACACTGGCCAAGGCACTTGCGTTCACTGTGACACCCATAGAGCAATGGCATTAGCAGACCTCGATGACCCTCCATGGAAGGGCACTCTTCAAATCTGCGTACCTAGAAAGCCATCATCGGTTGTGGGGCGGTGAGATTGAGATTGCTGAACCACAGAGGCTGGAATGCCCTGTCCTCCTCCTCAGCCTGCTTTGAAATCTCTATTACGTCTTTCCTGCTGCCCCTGCTGCCAGATGATTCCAGCAGAATCTTTTGCTTTTTAGAATTTGAGTGTTTTGTTTTGCACAGTTGAGTGTTCATTGCCTTTTCAGGCAACAGTGAACCCAGCCTGGGGCATGCTCTCAGCAAAGCCTCAATGACCAAAATCCACACTGAAGTGCATTTTGCCCCTCTGCTTCTGGGCAGTCAGCACTCCAGCCGCGGCTGCCTCACCATCTTCTATGTTCTCTGCGCTAGAAAAACAGTATTTCAAGAAAACTTCTCAGTGAGCTTTCCAATTTTAATTCAGCCTATTGCTTAACAAGCAGTCATATAGAATAAATACCGGTGCTGAACCCATGCTGAGGCTGCCATAAAGAATGCACAGAGAATTGACATTGTTCTTCTAGACTAAAGTTAAAAAGCACAATTTTATTCAGGAGAGATCTTTATAAGCCATTCATCCAGCAGAGCTTGCACTACTGGATGTAGAGGTGCACACAGAGATACATCCATACATTTTGTGGGGCAGCTTCTTGACAGAAATGCAATGCTAGCAGCTGCCTGCTTCTGTTCCTTCAATGTCTTAATTCCTACAGTGAAGCAACAGGAAGTAGTGCCCTTTGTGCAGCATCCGTATTATGGTGTCTTCAAGAGCCACTGCATGCCACAGACAGAATTACATGGACTCTGCCCACACTGGCCATCATCAAATTCTATCCAAAGTGTTTTCTTCTAGATTTCCCTTTTGTAACACAGAGTGTCAAAGTAGTATAAATCTTTAAAGAAAAATTATATAGCACATAACATCTTTTTGTCATTGTTGTTGTTGAGACAGAGTCTTGCTCTGTCACCAGACTGGAGTGCAGTGGCGTGATCTCAGCCCACAGCAAACTCCACCTCCCAGGTTCAGGCAATTCCCCCGCCTCAGCCTCCCAAGTAGCTGGGACTACAGGTGCGCGCCACCACACTCGGCTAATTTTTTTTGTATTTTGGTAGAGATAGGGTTTCACCACGTTGGCCAGGATTGTCTTGATCTCCTGACCTTGTGATCCGCCCACCTTGGCCTCCTTAAGTGTTGGGATCACAGGTGTGAGCCACCACACCCGGCCCACATAAAATGATATTTTAAAAATTCAATCTCTTGACAATGGTAGGAACCTTTCCAATTGAGAGGAATTCTCTTTCTGTGCTTTCTGTGTCCATTTGCTAGGGCTGCCATAACAAACTGTCACAGACTGAGTTGCTTATACAGCAGGAATTTATTCCAGAAGCCAGAAGTCTGAGATCAAGGCATCGGCAGGGTTGGTTTCTGAGGCTGAGAGGGAGAATCTGAGCCAGGCCTCTTTCTAAGCATCTGGTGGTTTGCTGGCCATCACTAGTGTTCCTTAGCTTGTAGATCTCTGCCTGCATGTTCAAATGAAATTCTTCCTGTGTGCCTGTGTCTCAAAATTGCCTTTTTTATAAGGACTCCTGAACCAGTCATTTAGGATTAGGGAACACCCTCATGATCTCATTTTACCTTGACTGTGTCTGCAAAGACTCTGTTTCCAAATAAGTACCCAAGAGTTGTCATCAACATCACCAGCATCTCCATCATCTCGATCACCACCACCACCATCACCACCATCATTACCACCATCATCACCATCATCTCCACCATCTTCATTACCACCACCACCATCACCACCATCATCATCACCATCATCACCACCATCATCACGACCATCACCATCATCACCACTATCTCCATCACCACCACCACCATCACCACCATCATCACGACCACCACCACCATCTACACCATCTCCATCACCACCACCACCATCACCACCATCATTACCACCATCACCACCATCATCTCCACCATCTCCACCACCACAACCATCACCACCATCATCGCCATCATCACCATCTCCACCATCACCACCATCTCCATCACCACCACCACCATCACCAACACCACCATCACCACCATCACCATCACCACCATCATTACCACCATCTTCACCATCTCCACCACCACCATCACCACCATCATTACCACCATCACCACCATCATCTCCACCGTCTCCATCACCATCACCACCATCACCACAATCGTTACCACCATCATCACCACCATCTCCAGCACCAACACCATCATTACCACCATCACCATCATCACCACCATCTCCATCACCACCACCACCATCACCACCATCATTACCACCATCACCACCATCATTACCACCATCATCACAATCATTACCACCATCTCCACCACCACCACTGTCTCCACCATCATCATCACCATCACCACCATCTCCACCACCACCACCACCGTCTCCACCATCATCACCACCACCATCATCACCACCATCTCCACCACCACCACTGTCTCCACCATCATCATCACCATCACCACCATCACCATCATCACCACCATCTCCACCACCACATCATCATCACCATCACCACCATCACCATCATCACCACCATCTCCACCACCACCACTGTCTCCACCATCATCATCACCATCACCACCATCACCATCATCACCACCATCACCACCATCACCACTATCATGACTACCACCATTACCATCATTATATCTAAACTTTAAACTAATCCTGTGTGAGGTACCATGTTAAATGCTTTATCTGAATGCACTCTCTTGGTCCTCCTTAGAGCCACCTGGTGCATGTGGTATCATTATCTGCATTTTAAAAAGGATGACTCTGGACCATAGAAGGCCACACAGGCAGGTGCTGGGAGGCAGAATTTGAATCACAGCAGTCACGCTTAGGGACCTGTGCCCTTAAGGGAATATTCAGGTGGTCATTGTTTGCAGTAGCAAAAGCTGTAAACCCTTTGAATAATTCCTACAAGGGAGCACTGTGAAATGATTGACCAGCAGGTATAAGCCTCAACGTGCATGCATCTCATGAGCAGAAAAAAGTAAGTCACCAAATTTGTACTGTATAACTTTATTGACAAATGTTCAAAAACAGATAAAGTTTAGCCATCTATTGCTTGACGACTCACACACTTACAGTAAAACTTTAAACAAGACAAGGTAATTATTAACACATAATCCGGGTCAGTGGTTACTGCAATGAAAGTGGAAAAAAAAAAGAAGAATGTTATGGGACCATTTAGAGGTGTGTGTAACGTTCAAACTGCTAATCTGGGTGTGTCTTCATTTATTATTGCTATTTTCTATGTATATGTAAGTTACAGATACTCTTTTGTGTGTATAGTTCATTTCAGAATTATTTTTCAAATTTTTTTTTTTTAATTTCCAACTAGGCAAAAAAAAAAAAAAAAAAATCCCAGAAGGGATGATGAGAAGCATCTCTAGAGGCTACTCTGACCAGGGGCTCCTGCCTGTGGCCATCTGCCCTCCACAAGTCTGGCCCTAGGTGCCTCTGTCTCCACAGAAGGCCTAAAGTGGTGGACGTAGTGATTACAAATCTTAGGCCAAATACATCACATTTTGTTATTCCTGTTTAATTTGATTTAAAGCTAAATCTAGAGCTCTTTCTTCCAGGCAGATAGGAAACCCAATCTCAGATTTAGGAGAGCCTTGAGCAGCCCTAAACCTGGAGGCTCCCCTTGGAACTGTAGGTGGGACGATGGATTCCCACAGCCCCACACACTCAGGATGCAGGACAGCTGGCGCCAGCGTTCTTAGTGACAGGACTCACAGAGCCCTCACGTCTGTGGCCTCCTTACCTGCCAGGGCGCTGTGGAGGGAGGCTCCCCTTCTCACCTTCCCCCTTTGCCCCTCTCCCTGAACATGGGCTGCTTGGCCCAGGTGCAGCCTCTACTGGGTCCACTGGGACAAAAGGCAGTGTGACATGGGACAAAGGAGCCACCCCTCTCTTACCCCAGAGCACTTACTGGGCCAAGCAGATGAACTCTTAAGTACTTGGTGCCCACACCAGAGCCACTTTTTTTTTTTTTTTTTTTTCAGACAGAGACTTGCTCTGTTGCCCAGGTTGAAGAGCAGTGGTGCAATCTCAGCTCACTAAGACCTCCTCCTCCCAGGTTCAAGCAACTCCTGCCTCAGCCTCCTGAGTAGCTGGGATTACAGGTGCATGCCACCATGCTTGGCTACTTTTTGTATTTTTTTAGTAGAGACAGGAGTTTCACTATGTTGGCCAGATTGGTCTCGAAATCCTGACCTTGTGATCCTCCCACCTCAGCCTCCCAAAGTGCTGGGATTACATGCCTGTGCCACTGTGCCCAGCCTGGAGCCACTTGTCTCTGGTCAATCCTTTGGCTGTCCTGGCTGTTGCCCCCACCCAACCTTCCTGGGGGCTCCAGACTATCCAAGGGATGATTCACCTCAGCAGAGGCTGGACCTGCTCATCCTCAGGTGGCTCCTGCCCCAGGTCTCTTCCCAGTAGCATCCACCTCTGGTGCCGGCCTTTAGGTTCCCTACCCAGCCCCCGCTTGAGGGCACAGGGCCTATCTGCAAGCAGAGCCAAGTCCTGTGGCCAAGATGGGGCCTGACTTTTGGGTCAACTGGGTTTGTTCGGTCAACTGAGTTTGTTGACTTTTGCAGGTCTGAAATTGCTAAGCAGTCACTCAAAACCCAATGAACTTTGAGAACTGACCATTATTCCATAACTCATTTGGAGGCCAAGCTTGACCTGAATGCCCATGAGTCTTTATTTGCCTGACTTGGTTTCACTGTGAAACACTAACCCTTTTGCTTACAGGGTGCTCCCCACACCTTGAGGGATGGTGTAGGGTATGTGGTATCCACACCATAATCCAAAAAATTCCCAGGTCCAAATGCTGTTTTGCTCCAAAGGTGCAGGTGAAGGTCTGTGGGCACAGAAAGTGGGCACAACACCATCCTCAAGGAAGGCTGGGGTCTCCATGAGGCTCCACTGCTCGGCCACCATTGCCAGGGTCTGCTTGTCACTGGATGGTGCAAGGAGTTGCCAACACACACAGGAACACATCAAGTCTCATGTGCTCCCATCTCTCAAGCTGGAATAGATGTGTCTACAGCTTAACAAAAGCTCCTAGAAGACCCAGAGGGAGGCCTCCAAATGCCTCTCAGAGCCAGGCTAGGTCCTGTGAATCCTGCCTGCCCACTGCCTGCTGCAAAGGGCTTCTGGGGGCCTGTCTGTCCTCTTCCTACCCCTCTTATGACCCTCCCAGACACATGAACAGGCATGCACACCCATGCAACACAAACACACAGTTGTACACACATGCTCACAACACACGTACACATGTGGGCACATATACACACAGCACTTAGGCACACATGCACACACGCACCCTCCCCATCCAAGTTTTTCTCAGGACAACAGTCCACGGGACTCCACGGCAACCAGCTGCAGCATGCACTCATGGTTTCCAACTCAGAATAATCCTGAATGTGCACATGGAGTGACCCTAAGCCTGGTGTCTCCCCACAAAACCACCAGAATTTACACAACCAATGTCACATTGTCTGGGGATGGCCATCCACTTCTTTCCAGGATTTTATTCCAGATAGCTTTGGGTCCCCTCTTCCAGAATTCTTCTCAAAGCTAATTTCAGAATCAACAAAGAAACATGACCCATCGCACACCTGCCATGAGGAAACTGAAGCAGTTGCCCAAGTCAAACGACTACTTAAGATCGGTCCGCTCCCTGGTGCACATCAAAGGCTTTGCCTCTCAAAGGGGGATCCCCAAACCCAACTCAGCTGCCACATGGAAAGCCACAGGGCCTCTGTGAGAAGCTGGGAGGGCATCCTACTGGATGGAGGCAGAAGGGCTTCAGGGAAATGCTTTTAAGTGTTCTAAACCTGGAAAAGGGGAATTAGAAATTTACCCTCGTCATATTCAAAGAGGTCACAGCTCAGTGTTGGTGCCTATTTCATACACACAGTTTCCAGAGTCCTCAAGAAGTGGCTCTGGGCTCCTTTATGTTTTCCTCCCACAATATTGAGACGAACCCAAGGAATCAACCCCAATCTTGGGATCCACAGGCCTCCTGGCTGCCTGCCGGGCAGTGGCAGCCTCCTTCCTCTCTTCCCGTCTGACATCTTATCTCCTGTGTCAACACACATTTCCCAGTACTACTGAATGCCCTGAAAGCAAACACTCAGCCACCTCCAGGAACTGGCTGGATGTGATATTCTAAAGGGAGCAGGTGCCTCGGCCAGGACAGACTCAGCAACAAACTTCCAGGTAAGTTTGACAGAGGGAGAGACAGAGCCAGGGCTCACTGGCCTGGGGGATCTGGCCCAGCACCTGCAGAGCAGAGCAGCAAGGGCATGGTGAGCCTTAGGCAGACCATCTTTCCAAAGGCGGGGGCTCTGTGGAGGGAGGCTGGGCTCTAGGGCCATTCCATCAGCAACTTGTATATGAATGCTAGAATCAAACAGCACCTTTAATCATGAATACTTTTAACATTCTCTGTACTATCCTGAAATGAAACTTTTGGATAATACAATGTGTCTATAACGCGATAGACAGATGATGTTACAGATGGATAGATGATAGAAAAATAAAGATGATATAGATAGATTAGATAGATAGATGATAGATGATATAACAGATGATACACAGATAAATAGATAGAACATATATGTAATGCTTTAACGGTAATACAAAAACAACGGAAATAGATACAATACACAATAACACCTGATAGTAAATGTTTAGGCACAACTATCCTAGAGGACAAGTCAAGTCCTCAGATGCGTGCATTCAGGTAAAGTTTCTGAGGATTCCGCCGGACAGTGGGCCTTGCTTTGGTGATTCCAGCATTCACTAGGCCTGTGGTTTTCTGAAATTATAAACAAAGCTTGGCAAAGCTTGGAGCAAAACAAAGTCTGGATCCTCCCTTAGTCTGTGCCATAGCTGCAGCACTGGGAAATCCAGTGTCTGTCACAGCCATGAGAGAAGTGGGTGGTGTTGACAGAACACAGGCATGGGACTAGACCAGACCCCCAAACACAGATCTGCCACCCAAATGAGAAGCCAGGGGAGTGATGATAGCCACAGTGCCGTCTGTCTGTGTGGGGCTTTCTCTGCCTGGCAGAACCTCAAGCGTCCTCAGTCCTGGACCACAAAGCCAGTAGTCCCTATGGTCATCGTTTCCACCAAAAAAATGCCCCCACAAATTTCCAGCATGCCCCTTTGAGACCCACTCCCATGGTGAGCGCTGACGCAGGCAGCAGAACCCAGCCCTGCAGTGAGGGTAAGCAGGGGCCAGCCCTTTGCCACCATCCGTGCCCAACCATGATTCCTAAACTCCATCCTCAGCACAGGCATAGAGCCTTTGGTGGCCGCTCCGCGTCCCCTTTGTCAGCCCCTGGACTGTGTGGTCAAACCCGTGCACAAGCATAAAACCCAGGCCATGCACCCAAAAAAGTCAGCCCTTTTCTGAGTGCCGGGAGGGGGTCCAAGCAGGCAGCTGGTTAGCTCTGCCTCTGACACGCCAGCCTCCCACAGCCAGCAGCGTGGGCCCTAGGCCAGCTCAAAAGCACTGGAGAGTCCCTCACATGTTAGCCCAAACCTGTAAATTACCCATCAACCCTGCGTCCACGTGTTTTGGATTCTAAAGAGTTGCACTTGGATGACCGGATTCTGAACCAGGAAGCCTCCTCCTCTCCCAGTGGCCCCAGCCCTGCTCCCTACACATTGCACCTTTTTTTCTCATTTCTTGCCCACTTTGCTTAGTCCTGAACATCTTCGTTCTAGAGGCCCCTTGGCTTCCAGAATGTGAGTATGCAAATGGGATACGGTGCCCCTGCCCTGTTAGTAATCAACCAACCCACTCTTGCTCCTCTCCTCGGGTGTTCCTCCATCTAGGTCCCACAGAGAAGACCACAGCTGTGTGGGAAGGTTAGGAAAGCTATGGGGCCAATGATCTTGTGGACAGCCAAAGTCAGCACCTTTGCAAACCAGGATTCATAACTAAATATGCTGGCATTTCTGGCCTTATTCAAACCACTTCCCAGCTAAGATCAGCACATAGACAGAATATCAGGGTCTGGACATAAACGTGGGTCTCCTTCCAAACATGAAACAAGCTAATGAACCAGCGAGAGCCCCAGTCTTTGACTGGCTCATGAACTCAGTATTTAAAACAGTAACACTAGGCTTTTGTGGGAACTATTGATGCATATTTAAGTCTTTTAATAAGGTTGAGTAAGCAGAACTCATTCTAAAAATGACTCTGGGGATGTTTTCTGGGCTAGTACTAAAGCACATGGCCAGAGCTTGCTAACTCGGTGCCCAAATCTGGTGTCTGCTGACAGCTATCCTCAATAGTGAGCAAATTTCTTGGGATCTGGTTTTCTCAGTCTTTAAATGAGGGCAGGTGTGGCGGTGCACACCTGTAACCCCAGCACTTTGGGAGGCTGAGGGAGGCAGATCACTTGAGCTCAGGCATTCAAGACCAGCCATGGGCAACATGGAGAAACCCTATCTCTACCAAAAACGCAAAAAATTAGCTGGTCATGGTGGTGTGTACCTGTGGTCCCAGCTACTCAGGAGGCTGAGGTGGGAGGATCACTTGAGCTCCCGGAGGTGGAGGTTGCAGTGAGCCAAGATGGTGCCACTGCACTCCAGCCTGGGTGATGGAGCGAGACCCTGTCTCAAAAATAAATAAATAAATGAGGCTAGGAATGGTGTGGACACACCTATCCAGAAGATAATGAGGACAGTGATGGTGAGGGGCTAGGTGACGTGACAGCAGGAGGCCCTAGAGCTGCCGGGAGCCCCTTGGGCTGGGAGGCACGATGGGTACAGCAGCCCAGATGCTGCTGCAGGGCCACCCCAGTGTGCTATGCTGGGCAGGGCCCTCCCAGGTCTCAGCAGCAGGGAGGAAGCAGCAGTGGGGTGTTCATGGGCCAGCTCTATTCTCCTGAGCCGGGCTGGCTCCCGTCATCTGGACCTAAAGTGGCCAAACAGGTTTTCCAGGTGGCAGCTGAGCTCCTGCAGCGCCGGGAACACTTTGTTCCTAGTAGTGTCCAGGACGGCTGTGTTCACAAGCCAGGTTCAACGTGCGCAATGGGAGCCTGACAAGGAGGGCGTATCCTTCATGTGTCCCCAAGCGTGACCCAGAGCACTCCAGAGAAGAAAGTCACCCTCTGTCGGGTTAAACAGGGCTGTGTTTTTAGAGCAAAGGACAAAGGGAAAGGCCAGAGGCTCTCTCCTTCATGCCCTTCTCAGGAGGACTCTGAGCTCCCACCAGAGAAGAGACCTAGATAGGTGACACATCTCTAACAGGGCCCCAGAAAATTACATTTTGGAGAAAAGAATGCTTCACCTCATTCTTTGCTTAATTGTCTATGGTCGTGGTTACAAATCTGGGGAGATATTTTTATGCAGATTCCCAGGCTCCAACCCAACTAGAATCTCTGCAAGGTGAACCTGGGAATCCATGATTCTGATGTTAAGGTGTACAGGACTAATGTTCAGGTGCTGTGACCCACACTCCCAAGATTTCTGGGATACTCACTCCCCAGTGTTGAGATGACAAAGCCTGAGGCATTTCTAAAAATATCAGTCAACTGGTTGAATTTCATCTCTGGTCATGACCACTAAAATTCAACTGAGTCCTAGAGCAAAATTCAGAGATAGCGCATTTTTCATTGTTTTCTTGCCAGAAACTTTGGCTCCATATTCCGATGACATCCATTACCACTAGCTGTGTGCTCACCTGCCAGGGCCGGCCCTGCATTCGGGGAGCTCACACACCCTCCAGCCCTGGACTTCTGGGCCTGGCCAGGGGCACTTATAGTCAATAAGCCACTCACATTGGTAAACCTGGTTTAACTCAACTCTCCTGGTTTCTGTGTTTCAAAATCAGAAATTGGCCAAATGTCACTCCCAACCTGGACGGCCAGCTCTGGAGGAAGGGCTCTCAGGTCTGGGTGTCTGCAGCTCGGCTCGGCACCCAAGGGTGCAAGGAAGAAGCCAGTGGGTACGTGAAGGACAACTTGTTTCTCTTTCTTACTGCTGGCTCTCAGCCAATGTCAGAGGATTCTCATAGCCCCTACTGCCTCTCCTCTTCTAGGCCTCCACTCCTTCTCCTCTTCTCCAAGCTGCCATTCCTGAAGGCTGCTTTCATCTGCCTTCTTTCTTCAATAAGGGAGAAAGGAACTAATAGCAGTTGAATTTTACTGTGCCCGGTGCTTTCATTCTGTTATCTCTGAAAGCATCCCATTTCTCAAGCAGCCTTTTGTAATATTATCCTGATAAGGAAGTAAGGCCCAGAGAACTTACGGACTTTTTGCAAGGTCACACAGCAGGTAGCAGAGCGAACATTCAGGCTCCAGCCTACATAAGGCAAAGTTGGCCCTTGAGCCAACCTCCCTGGAATTCAGAGGAAATGCTCTTGTTTCAGAAATTGTCATCTCTACAGGGCCAAGTGCCATGAGGTAGAAGAACAGTCCTGTGCCCATCAAGGCCCACACGCAGAGCCCAGGGCAGGAAACCCACACAGGAGAGCCATGGCACCCACAGAAGCCACTCCCATCAGCCCTACAGGACCTGACAACGCCCGGCCACTGTTCTTCCCTCCAGCCCCACCCTGGGGAGCCAGTGGGATAGAACATTCAGGGAGAAGGGGGTGCTGATGGGAATCCCGGGGACTTCCCCAAGGTGCCCAGATGGCCCACAGAAGCACCAGGAGGGTGAGCCATAGCAATTGCTGGTGACCAGCAAGGAGATAGTGTGGATGTCAGAGTCCAGTTCTGGGGATTCTTGGGCCCATTTTCTTTGTGCACCGTCTGGGGGCAGTGGAGGGGTCAGTTCCTCTTAGATCCTTTCAAAAGTCTTCTCAAGGACCCCATCCGAGTATTGTTCCTCTTCCCATCCCCCACTCCCAACACCCCCGGCGACACCTCAGGGGGACGTTTGTGCTTGGACTTGTAGTCTTAGTCCAAGCAATGACCTCCCACTGGACGTCTCAAGCATCCACCGCGGCACTGAAAGTGTGTGCTCTGCCACACAGGGGCAGATTCCCGGGGTCCTGCTGTCACTCCTTGGTCAGCTGAAGAACGGTGTGGGAGCAGGGAGCAGGAAGCAACTCCGGCAGCCTCCATCCAGAAACTGCGCCCTGAGCTCTACCAGCAGAAGGAAGACAAAGGGGAGGGCCTGGCTGACCCAGTCACCATGCAGCCCACCGGACACCTTGCTTAACTGCCTCGCACAGAACAGCAGCCGCTGCTGCCCTTCATCACAGCCTGGGCTACAGGCCAGCGCAGCCATGGGCAGGGCGACAATCGGCAGCCACCCAGCTGCTCTCCCATCTGTAAAATGAGAGAGAATGTGCGGCTGAAACTATAGGACACAGCACAGACGCCTGCCCGGTACAGTACCCCAGGTGGCTGCTAATCACTGCATTCTGACCCCCGCCCCCTCCACCATGCGCCCTTGGCAGATGGAGAAACTGAGGCTGGAAGCAGCAGTGACATTGGTGGTGTCCGGATAGCACCCCCAAGGCTGGCGTACACGCCCCGAGCCCTCGGGCCCTGAGGCTGGCTTCCAGATGGCCTCTTCCCACAGTCAGCTGCCTCTGTTTTCTTAGGAATCTTCAGCAAAGGGGACAGATGACCCGGTTGTGTTGTGCAATTTGTGTAGTGCTCCGGGCCTGCCTCTCTGGGGTCACTGTCTGCTGCCGTGGCCAAAACGGCATGTGTTGATTTGTAAATAAACACACTGAGGAGCTCCCTGAGCCCGCAGGAGATGATGATGGCGCTGGGGGCTGAATTTCACAACGGCGTCCCTTTTTGTTTTCAATTAGCTAGGGAGGTGGCTGCCTGCAGGAGGGCAGGAGGCGAGGAGGACAGGCTGTTTTCCCTCTTGTTCTCTGGGTTGCCCCCAGGAAGAAGCCATTCCACAGACAGGCAGGGCGTCCTTCCACTAAGATCTCGCTCCTCCTGGGCTGCCCTCAGGATTGGTGGATCAGTGGATTGGTCGCTCCAGGCCCAGCCCAGCTGCACTTGGCAGGAGCCCAGCAAGAAGCGTCGTCCTAGAGCCAGGCAGAAGCAGGTTCCTCTGTTGAATGCAAAGGGCAGCTCTGCATTAGCAGGCTATTCAGATGTGCAGATGCAATTTTAAGAGCCCTTTAGTAATGACAAACATCGTGTTTAGCACAATGAAGGATAAACAGGGATCGTGACAGGGAGAGGCCCTTAGATCTCAGTGTTCCACCCTCGAGAGCAGGAGTGGCCCAGCCCAGAATGAAGGCAGCAGCCACTGAGTCCTATTGCAGGGCTCGTGTGTAGAGAAAAAGAGAATGGCCGGAAAGAAAGATGACTTCTTTCTGCACTATGGGCCATCTCCCCAAGAGGTGGCCTGATCTTTGCATGCTCGCCCTGAACAGCACACTGCACTACTCTTCTGCCTGTCATATATCCACCTGGGGCGTGTCCCCTAGTCCCCGCTAACTATGGAATGCTGTGTGCAAAGCTCCCTGGCATGCACCACGGAGAGGAACATTTGGTGGCCATACCGGAGTGGCAGATGCTCGCAGAAGACAAAAGGCATGCAGGATCTGTTCTCCACAGCCATGAAGGCCTGGACAAAGCTGTCCAGGGAGGGCTCAGCTGGTGAGAAATCAGCCAGCCTCCTGCAGGCTCCGCAGCTTCCTTCCTTCTGCCCCTCCCCCGGTGCATGGGCAGAGTATGGCCCCTCTTGCTACAGAAGAAAAGTATTACCTTTTAGAAGTTTTTCTTCTTGCAAATTCAAATTAGCTATGTACTTTGATTCCCAAATATCATCACTAAACACTACAGAAAGCATTAAGAAAACAATGCAGAGAGACCGTTAATGCTCCCAAAATTGTCCTTCTAGAGAGCACAAGACTTTGCTGAGACATGATGCTTCCTAAGTGATATCCCATCATTGTTGGATGAATCCATTCAAGAATAAGCAACAGGGTTTTTCTAAAACCCTGGTGGACATGTGACAGGGTTGTCTGTCAAATACGTGAAAGAGTCTGGGGGCCACACATGTCTCGGTACAAGAGGAGCGAATCTGCAAAGCATTCCAGTACTGCACCTTCAGCTTCTTGTCCTTGAGGCTTTGCTTCTCCCATCCCGACATGGCACTCACGGGCTCCCCTCTCCCTCTGGAGGTCACCCAGCTTTCTCCTCCCTGTGCCCAGCACCTCAAGAACATGGAGGGCCCAGAATGCAGAGGAAGGAAAGAGACTGCACCCCACAACCCCCATCCCCACCCCTCCAACGCCGCCCTGCTGAGGAACACAGAGGGTTTGAAAGAGGCATAGATGGTGAAGTGACAGCACTGGTGCCAACGGGAGTCTGAATTTGGCCAGAAGACCTGAAGGAGGCCTAGGGACATGCCAGGGACCCAGTCTTTTGGTGCAGGGAGAGACAACAGCCCTGAGTATGGCTGTGAGGAGCTCCTATTCTCAGGAAGTGGTCAGTCCCATGTGGGTTGCAGGCCAGAGTTGCCTGGTCGGGGCAGACAGACTCCTTGCCCACAGCCTCACGTGACCTCAGATGTCTTTTCCAGTGTTAGGGGCATGACATAGCATGAGGCCAAAGTTTCTCTGCTGCATTTTCACAGTGGAGTTCTACATGGAGCTGCCTGGGGATGTGGTGTCAAGGGGAGAGCGGCCTCCAGGGTGAGCAATGGCCCTTCATTTGTCAGATACTTGGAGAAGTAGAAACTGCTAAGAAGAGGAACCAAAGCCTTTCAGTGTCATGGCCTGAAGAGAAGAGACACTTATAGGGATGACATGGATGGAGGCAGCAAGGCCAGCCAGGTCCACCGGCTCCTCGGCCATGCAGCCTTGGGTCAGGGCACTGTCAGAGAAGGTGCTCTCAAGTAGAACCAGTCAATACAAGCGATTTATTCATTTCCAAGAAGGAAGCCCGCGCTTCCTCTAGAAGGAAGTGGTTCTGCATCTGTTCTCACTACGAAGCCACTTTTCCTTCTCCTTAGCTTCCCTCCCTTCACCGTGATGCCTCTGAATTAGACCCACTGGTCCCGGGGCTTGCCTCCCCTGCCCCTGCACCCCACTTCAGTATTGCAGACTAAGGAGGTCCAAGTCAGCCCTTCACCTTGCATGGCCCAGCTTCAGTGAGCGGTGGGGGGCAGGGATGGGCTCATGTGAACGTCCTGGGGTAAAGGTCACAGCAGTAGCAGAAACCAGGAGGGGCATTTGCAGACATGAGGAGCAGGAGGAGCTGCAAGGAAGAATGCTTATTCCTTCCTTCTTGGTTCATCTTCCCACCCCCTGGGTTTCCCCACATTCCAGGACACTCCCCAGCCTGCCTCCCCTATCCCGCATCTCTGCATCCATCAGGGTCTCAGTGAGGAGCTCAGTGAGCACAGCCTGGCCAGGGGCCCACTGGAGCTCCAGACCGGCCTTGTCTCTCCTGGGCCAGCCAAGGGCTCTGGGTACAAGACATAACACCCCCGTCTCCATTTCCTCACTGTACACTTGAGGTGCTCACAGCCACATGACCCTGCTGGCAGGCTGCAGTGAGGATCAAATCAGAAGCATCAGTGCTGCCTTCTGAATACAGGCATGAAGGAACCCGGGCACCTCAAACCCTCCCCAAACGCAGCGTGCACTCAGCCTCACCACCCTCACCACCCACACCCGACATAGGACTCAGAATTCTGTGTTTTTCTTCAAGAAAATATGAGGGCAAAGCCCTGTGAGCCTGGACCCTCTCACCCACCCTCCTGAAGCAACAGGATCACAGAGGGGAGCTGGCATTTATTAACCACCAACAGCATGCTGAAGTCTCCTCTTCTGGGGCTGCCCAGTGGAATCGCTTTCTGCAGATAGCAGGCATCTTGAGAGGGGTGGGGAGCGCGTCTCACATGTGGACTGTCTGATGCAGAAGCTGTCGCCTGCAGGCCACACCCCATGCCACGCCTCCCAAGGTGGATGGAGGGTGCCCAACACGCCCACTGGCCACACCCCATGCCACGCCTCCCAAGGTGGAGGAAGGGTGCCCAATGCACCCAGGAGACAAGCCGAGCAGAGTGCCTCACGCTACCTGGGCAGCAGGGCAGACGTGTGATCTCCTGCTGGAGATCAGGGGTTCTCCCGGGCCTGGTATCTGTAAGGTGGAGCAAACACTTCTGCATAAGTGAGGTGGAGCAAACACTTCTGCATATTGTCAGTTCCAGAAGAGCCTTGATAACCCCTCAGACACTCCAAAGAAGGAAAATCTTCCAAGTTACTTTTTAGCATGTATCTTTTTATTACAAATTGATCATGTAATTTTGTCATTTTTTTATTGTAAAAATATGATTAATTCTTTTTGAATGTGCCTTTGGGGTCAGGCCCATGTTGAAAACAGATGGCACGGGCACAGGGTTGACAGAAGAGGGACTCATGAAGGGAGGTGTGCACAAGGGCAGTGCAGCAGGCATGGCCTAGGGGCAGGGGTGAGGAGCAAGGGAGAGGAAGATGCTGTTGCTAAGGGCCAGCCTCGAGGGGCATGGAGTTGGCAGAGAGGCCACAGAGCAATGCAGAGGGGCCTGGCAGAGAAGCAAGCACATAGGCTCAGCCCTGCCTCCTCAGCGGGAAGGGCTAGTTCTCCCTTCTCCACGGCACACTGCACTCATCTCAGGGCCCGTCAGTCTGTACAGATGAAGGGTGGCTGCAAAGCCTCTGCTCCTGCTCTCATGGAGAAGTAGAGCCAGTTCCCAGTCCCATGAATCTGGGCTAGCTCCATTGACTTTTCCAGGGGACATACCAGGAGAGACGCACATTGGAGGCTCACTCACAGAAGCCTGGCAGCTTCTACCTCCTCTCTTGCAACCTTCTCCCTCTGGGAGAAAGTCCACAGACCCCAAGACAATTGAGATGGAGACACGTGTGGGTGCTCTGGTCAATGGCCCCTGCCAAGGTCAGCCTCTTGGCCACCCCCATAGAGGCCCTAGCATGGGAGTGAGTCTGTCTTAGAACAACCATGTGCCTTCCCCAAACAACCCATGTGCCAGATGTGGTATCACAAGTAACCTCCGTCAGCTCTGTGGGGCAGGGAACAACTGTTCAAATTCCTGATCCACACAATTAGGTGATACAATAAAATGATGATTGTTCTCAGTGTCTACGTGGGGGTGGTGTGTATGCAGCAACATTACCAGGACCTGAGTCTCTGTTTCACTTTCAGTCCCCTCTATGAGCTCGTTCCACGTCTCCTGCAGCACCAACCAGTCACAGCAGTGACACGGCACAGTCGTGGGCTCTCTGTGCTGCATCCTGGTGCATGCAACCTGGTCAAAGCAATGCTACCTGGTTTTGACAGTAGTGACATATCGGTGTGCAAATGCACTTTCACACGCACCTCAATACATGCAGGACTCATGCTTGGGTTGATGTGCTTGGACAAAGAGGCATTCTTAGCAAAGACAAGCATTTAACTGATTTTCTAAAATTTCAATGAATACCTACTGAGGCTTTAATAGATCCCAGGTACTGTTTCTGGGATGCCAGTGATGGAAAACTGCTTTCCACTCA
Source organism: Colobus angolensis palliatus (assembly GCF_000951035.1). NCBI lineage: Eukaryota > Metazoa > Chordata > Mammalia > Primates > Cercopithecidae > Colobus > Colobus angolensis. The sequence goes on from NW_012115955.1 coordinate 2,537,022, forward strand.
AGGAGATCGTCTGTCTTCATTATAGGAACCACATGTGGATGCCTGGAAACCTGATCTCACTCAGCTTGGTCCCAAGAGTGTGAGATTCTGACAGCAGAAATGCATCTGCCCCGTGGGTGATGGAGCCAGTGACTGATACTCTACCACTCCAGTTCTGATGGAAATAAAGAGAACAGCTGGCCCTGCTCCTGCTTGCATCACCAACTGTGGACACCTGAGCCAGCCTCAGTGTTTTCAGGTAGAAGCAGGCACAGCCTCCCCAGTGTGGGCTTCTCCCTGGGGGCTGGAGGACCACACGGGGAATGCGTATGATCACACGCATAGCGCGCCACGTGCTGTGAGCAAAATCAGCTCCTCACAGCCATACTTGTTAGAACCTATAACATCAGCCACATACACAGTCCCTCAGAGGGAGCCCCAGAATGCGATGTCCTCAAGCTGCGCATGTGCTCCCCACCACTCCACGGGGCCCAGTGGCCCACAAGGCATGCCTTGGAATGCTGTGCTGGACACGGATGGGGTGTCACTCACCTTCTCTGTGCTTCTGTGTCCTCATCCTCTGTATTAGTTCATTCTCACACGGCGATAAGGAAATACCCGAGACTAGGTAAGTGATACAGGGAGGTTGAATTGGTTCATGGTTCCACAGGCTGCACCAGAAGCATGGGGAGGCCTCAGGAAGCTTTCAGTCATGGCAGAAGGCAAGGGGCAAGCGAGCAGGAGGAAGCAAGGGTGGGGGCAGGGGTTACACAGTTTTAAACAACCAGATCTCGTGAGCACTCACTGTCACAAGAGCAGCACCAAGAAGCACTATCACAAGAAGCATCCCCATGATCCAGTCCCTCCTACCAGGTCCCACCTTCAATATTGGGGATTGCAAAGGGATTTGGGTGGAGAGACAGATCCAAACCATGCCATCCTCCAAACAAGAGAGTTGAACTAGAAGCCCCACGGCGCCCCGACCCCGTTGCCAACCATCTGTGGTGATCACTGTGGACATGGTCAGGGTTTTCCCTGGAGCTACTACAGGCACCTTCAGAGGTGTCTCATCACTGCCCTGGCAGCATGCACGGTCTGCAGTGCTCATTTCACACGGTGGTTCTCCTCCAGTGGAGAACCTCAGGAGGATTCTGAGGCTATGCTCAGACACAGCCTGTGGTGAGTTCATAGTGGCTGCCCAAGAGGAAGGAAGTGGTGGCGACTTACATATTGATGCTTTGCCAACCCAGGTTTAAAGGAAGTCCGGTGGGGAGAGGCCTGCATGTCAGGTAGATGGACTGACAGAGAAGGGACAGCTAAACTCTCCTCATCAGGGGCAGGGTCTGCACCCCACTGCTAGCCAACTTCTGAGGCTGAAAAGCAGCTGGTCCTCCTCAGTCACTCCGTGCTGAGAGGACGAAAGGCCAAGATGACCCAGCCTGTGACCGGACCTGAGCTCCAGCCAAGTCAGAGTGTGTGCTTGGACGCAGCAGCCAGCCCTCCGGATGACTCCGCACTCAGGGCCTGGAAAGCCTCCTACCGAAGCCTCTTGCTGAAGGCAGTGGAGGGCAGCATCGCTTTCACTCCAGGGGCTTTAGGGAAATGCATCCAGTGGTGTGTGTGCAAGACAGGCAGGGCCCGCCTGACCCCGCGGGAGATCCCAGTTCCGAGACGTCTTCGCAGTTATCACTCCCTCTGAGGGGTGTTGGGGGCCTTGTGCACAGCAGGGTAGTTCTAGGAGGGCTGCGTGAGGCTTTGGAATGTGAAGAACAAAATGTGTGCTTTTAAAAAGAAGTTTCGAGTAAACTGGGCAGGCTCCCAGCTGTGGATCCTCCCTGTTGTGACGCTGCAGCTGAATGGACAGACAGGGCAGTGCAGGCCTGAGCTCCCACAGCAATGCGTGGGGTGGCTGGCTACTTACTCTTGCTGCCAAGGCCCACCTGACCTATACAGGGACAGCCTCTGCCCTCCTCACCTTCCAAGACCATCTGTTTCCCAGCTTTATTCTCATCAGGGCCCCGCCACTGCAAGGTACCAGGCACTGGGAGCCGAGGGCGGGAGGACTGGGGCTCTGGCCTCCGGGAGCTCAAGGTCTCATCGACAACTGACAGTGAGTTGGCACGCCAGAGCCTCAGGCCAAGCTCGGCGTGCGCAGGCTCTGCCGGATTGTGAAGTGGCAGAGAGGAAGGCCCAGTCACTTGGCAGGTCAGTCACTTGGCAGATCAGGGGATATTGCAGAGGGTGTAGATTAAACTGGGCTGCAAGGAAACAGGCATCTGCCAGAAAGGGAGCTGGAGGAAGAGTTCTGCACAGAAGACATGGCCCCTGCAAAGCCATGGAGCTGTGGGGTGTCAGGCTGCGGGAAGCGCAGGCAGCTCCATGGTCTGGAGCAGGAGTCCTTAAGTAGGAGGAAGCTGGAAGGTCACTGGAAACAAGGTCTAGGCTGGGAGGAGGGATCGGCTGGATCAGCCATACGGCCAGAGTGGAGGGGACCTGTCGTGATGGGAGGGGAAGACAGAAGTGCCTCGGGTCTGTCGATGAGGGGACGAGAAAGAGGCAGGTGTCCAGAGAGGGGAGGTGTTTGGGCACCTGCAGGGGGCTAGCCAGTGGCGTACAGACCACAGTGGCTGGCAGGAGACAGAGGCATGAAGCCAGCTCTGGGACTCCTGGGGAGGGCCCTCCAGCTAGGCTGGAGGAAGGGTAATGAGGCGGGGGGGGCACCAAGGAGGATCTTGGAAGGAGCAGTTGCAGCAGAAGGATGGAAATCAGGGTCGGGGGCCTCTGTCGAAGCCCAGGAAGGAACTGCGAGAAAGGAGCGGGCATCGCAGCCAGTGGCCTCACAGGCAAGGCAAGGGAGCAGGAAACACAACCCTGGGATCCGGTCCCTCAGAGGCCAGCAGTGTCCTAGTGACAAGGGATTCAGCAGGGTGAAGAGAGCTGCCCCGAAACTCCCACACCCTCACAATGCACATGAAAACAGATGCCAGTTGGGTTAAATATATCAATACGCTTTAAAAACTATCAACTTAATAGAAACATGTGGAAGGAGATGTCATAACCTTGGCACAGGACAAGCCCCCTAAGCAAAACATGAAAATCCAGAAGCTCTCAGAATATTGCTACCTGGAAACACATAAAGCCGAAACGTGTGTGTAGGGCGAAAGAGAACACAGAGTTTTAAAACAAACAATGAAGTGGGAGGAAATATTTAAGCCCCCCATGACAAAACTAAGGCTTATGGTCCATCAGACATCAAAAGCCTTTACAAATTAGTAAAAGAAAAAGGCAAACCAATAAAAACACTGGCAAAGCAAAACTTTGCCAAACATTGCCAAACTTTGCAAAACTTTGCAAAACAAAGACAAACTTTGGTGACAGCAAGAGTTTCCCAACTTCCCTGGCAGGGGACAGACCCACCAGTCTGGCGAAGGAGACAGGGCATCAGGTGACTAAGAACCCCGGCAGAGCTGAGGAAGACTGGGCGCGCTGACTCCTGTGCCTCTCCCTTCCCTGCATCAGCCGCCCTGAGTCCAAGGGCAGGGCTTTAGACAGAGTAAGCTAGAAAATACAACCTGATCGTGTTAGCTCATTCGATCATGGAGTCTGTCTACTGTAAGAGTTAGCATTCATTTGGGTTGAATTAAGTTGGGTTAAATGTATGAAGATTAAAGCAACTTTTAACTACTGTACTACTTTTGACCCATCCTCAATATTTTAAAAATATTGCTAGCATCCAGCATTGGAAAAGGCATGAGGAAAGAGGCCTTCCAGTACTCTGTTGGTGGAAGTATACATTCGTACAATGTCGTTGGAGCTTGGCAACAACAACAGAACATTTAAAATACATACCTACCAATTCTACTTCTAAGAATCTATTCTACAAACATATTGCTGGTGATGTAAATATATATGTATATATTTCTACTGATTCCTTTATATATTTATATATATTTCATTGCCGCATTCTTTGTACAAGCAAAAAAAGTTCAAAAACTTAAATAGCCACCAAAAAGGCGTGAAGTTAATAAAAGAGGACTCGTTCTAAGGAATATAATGGAACTGACAAAATCAGTGGGAAAAAAAAACTCTATGTGTTAACATGGAGGACGTCCATAATTTATCACATGAGGAGCCAAATACTGATTGAGCATACTAAATCTGAAAATCCAAAGTGCTCCAAAATCCAAAACTTTTTGAGTGCTGACATGATGCTCAAAGGAAATGCTCACTGGAGCATTTTGGATATTGGATTTTCAGATTAGAAATGTTCAACCACTGAGTATAATGACAATATTCCAAAATCCAGAAGAATTCAAAACCTGAAATACTTCTGGTCCCAAGCATTTCATATAAGGGATACTCAACCTGTAGTGGGATATTTATATTGTGATTCAAAATATGGGTTTTATTCAAAACACACTATGTGACTATAAGATAGATTATAAGCAGCTATTTTGTATGTATACATGAACCCCCCCAACACACACACAGATACACACACATAATTTAAAAATACCTGGAGGATAAATCAGAACACCTGAGGGAGAATAATCCAGTAAGACAGGGATAAATTGGGAGTTTCTCTTTGATTTCATTTTTCTGCATTATATTACTTTTGTAATACAAAAGAAAAAATAGGAAGAAGGTAGTTAATAAAATGGAATAAGACAGTGCATGTAAAAACTGGGTGTGAGAAGAGAAAGAACAGGTGGCCCGTGTACCTGTGGACCTTCCAGGTTAACTGGAAAATCTCACATATGTATGCATACATTCATTTTTCATTTCTAAAAGATGTTCTGTCACTTTTATCAATTCTTAAGAGCGATCCACCAGGCACAGTGGCTCACGCCTGTAATCCCAGCACTTTGGGAGGCCGAGGGGGGCAGATCACAAGGTCAGGAGTTCAAACCAGCCTGGTGAAACACCATCTCTACTAAAATTACAAAAATTAGCTGGGCGTGGTGGCACATGCCAGTAGTCCCAGCTACCCTGGAGGCTGAGGCAGAAGAATTGCTTGAACCCAGGAGGCGGAGGTTGCAGTGAGCCAAGATCCTGCCATTGCACTCCAGCCCGGGTGACAGTGCTAGACTGTGTCTGAAAAAAAAAAAAAAGGTCCAAAAAAGTTAGAAGCACTGATGTATACTATGTTTTCGAGAAGTTTGACCATAAAGGAAAACAGACATGGGAGCCCCTTGAAGGGAAAAGCATGTCAGGAAGGTACCTGTAAATTTGGGATAAACACCATACCAGATGAGGCTGCAGAGCTTTCAGAATCTTCTGAAAGATTCTGTGTGAATCTAAACCAAGGAAAATGTGGACACTTTCATAAGCAATCAGTCAAATTTTCTAGCAGCAAATTTACTCATTGAGCTTTGCACCTTACTGAAAGTTTGTCTGAGTATGAAATTCTAGGATGCATGTCATTTCCCCTCAGGGTGTGGAAGGCATCCTTCCACTGGTGTTCGATTCCCATGGCTGTTGAGCAGGAGTCTGAGGTCAAGTTCATCTTAAACCCTTTGCATAGGATCTATTCTCTCTCGCTGTCTCTCAGTCTCTCCCTCTCTCCCTTCCTTCTTTTTTCCCACTCCTCCACAACATGCCTTTAATACCTTCTCATTATCCCCGGTGTCCTGAGTTTCATGATGATATGCATTGATGTGGGGGGTTTTTTGTCCACCATTGTGCTAAGCACTTCATGGTTCTTCCAGCCTAAAATATTCCCCTCCTTCCATGTTGGTAAATGTCTGTAATGATTTCCTCTCTCTCTGTTTTCTATTTCTGGAACTCCTCTTTTGTCAGATGTATCTCCTTGATTGGTCCTTGAATTTTCTTCTTGTATGTCTCTTTGGTTTTCTGTTCCATTTTCTGGAAGATTTCCTCAACACCGTTTCCCAAACTCCTATTGAGTTTTTTACTTCTGCCACATTTTTTTTATTTTCTAAGAGCTCTTTCACATACCTTGAAAGTTCTCTTTTTAACATCTCACCATTGGCTATTTCTTGCATTGTCTTTGAGTTGTCTTTGTTTTTCTAATGTATTGTACTTCTTTCCCTGAGTTCCTTTTTTCTGTTTGTTGCTGTTTCGTTTGCTTGTGTGTTTGTGTCTTCCCAACAGAGGTTTTCCCCAGCTGCTCAGGTGTCTAGGGCCATCTCTTTCACTAATTAAGGCCCCAGTCGGCCGGCTGGAAGCTCAGTGCGGATGAGTGGAGCTTGTCATAGGATCACTTCACTGTAGGTTTATCAGGTGGGTGCCTGGTGGTCTTACGTCAATCAATAGGTCATTTTTCTTTGGTTTCTCAGTTTCACCAAAGAAGAATTCTTTGACATTCTGGGTAACGGGCATAATCCTGGTGGCAACGTTCCCAAAACTGAGTAGAGGGCTGAGTGGGAGGGGTCTGACTATTCAGAAAGCAGGTTTTCACTTAATTCATCTGTTCTCCATCTGGGTTCTGTGTCCTCAACTCTGACTGGAATCTCCAAGTTCAGAGCCTCCCTGGTCAGTGTCTCCAAGGAGTAACTTTCCTGCCTTCTGCAGGGTGGCTGTGCCACATCCTGGCCTTTGGTCCTTCTGATTGCAAGTCTCCTGGGGTTCTGTGTGACCGTTGTTGCAGTTGTAAAACATGGTTCCACAGTTCTCTGCTACTCTCCTGTTGAGAGGTAGGGGTCTACGGACCCTTCAATCTGGCAGGCTTGTGACTGCTTCAAACAACTGATTATGGTTAAAAGAAGGGCAATGTGACATCTGCAACTAAGTCAGAAAAGGCCAAGCAGCTGTCACCTAGAGACTTGGAATGTTCCCACTGTGCACGTAGCCACCATGCTGTGAGGAAGCCTTGCCACATAAGAAGCCACGTGGAGGTGCTCCCTTGACAGCTCCAGCTGAGTCCAGCTTTTGAGTATTCCCAGCCAGGGCTCCTGACACAGTGGATCAGACATAAGGTAGCCCTGCTCTGCTCTGTCTGAATTCCTGACCCACAGAATCTGTGGGGATGACAAAATGACCTTTGTGTACTCTCATCTGGGTTAGTTTGTTGTGCACCAACAGTAACTGGAACAACCATAAGTTTTCTTTTTTGTTATACCAGTACCTCTCTCTCTCACACACACATACACAAACTTGCTAGTACGTAGGTTTTAGTTAATACCTGTGTATTAACTAAATACACAGGTATTAACTAAATACACAGGTATTAACTAAGCTAAGCCATGTATTTTCCGTTTTCCAAAACTGTGTTGACATGTCTGATCTGCTGGTATCCACATCCCTTTGGATTGATATCTTTTCCTATTCATTTACTATAATTTTGTGATGATTCAGAGGGAATGTAGAAAAACACACATGATCGATGGGCCAATTTTAACCAGAAATTGCGGCAAACCTTTCCTTAGTGCTTCTAAATGAGTAAACCCAGAGCCAAATTAAAATCACTTCAGGTAAACTGAGGCAGTAACTTGGGAAACAGGCGTGCCCCACGGTCGCCCTCAGCCACAGCAAAATCACTGCCATATCTGTACAGTCATTCCGAGCCCAGGCAGGCTTCACCTTCCATTGCTTCGTGTACACGTAAAATATCAAGAACAAAGGGTGAAGCTTCCTGCATTGATCTCCACGATGCTTAGAGCTCACCACTAATTTAAAATAAAAGCTTGATCCAAAACGAGGCAAGAAATCTCCCCAAAGAAAAAATATCTCTCAGTGGAAAGTAGCTGAATGTCCTGTGAGTTGGGCTGGGTCTTACTGTAGGGGAGGGATGGCTGGGTTCCCACAGAAACACAGGCTTGACATTGGAAAGAGTGAGGTCCCCTCGGCCACTGGAGCAGTTACAGTGCAACCCCCACGTCCCCAAGGAGTATGTGGCATTGACAGTGACTTAACCACAAATGGTAAATCTGGTTGACTGACTTTAATTGTGAGCTCCAGCTAGGAACAGGTGGAGTCTCAGGTTTAATACTACTTAGATCAGTAACTTTAGATTTAAAAACATCGTTTCAAGGTCACAGGCTGCATCCATAAACCTGGCAGCCCTATCAGATACTTCTCTGTTGTGTGTGAATCAGCAGAACCTGTCACGGTTCCTGGAAAAACAACTCCAAACACACACTGCCCTGCCTCCCCCATAGTTTCATGAACTTGAAGAGAAAGCACGACCGTGGTGATTTTCAGTACGTTCAGTGGTACCCAGAGCAGAGAACTGCTACCATTCCCTAAACGACTGGCTCAAGCACCATTTGGTTTTATAAGAAGAAAGAGAATGAACAAAGAGTCCAACCAGGGACTCAGGCTCCCAGGCTCTAGGTTGCGGCGGCCACTCCCATGCTGTGTACCCTCCCCAAGGCAGGCTGCCCTCCCTGGGCCTTCCAGGCCTAGACTAGTGCTTGTCGACCTGGGGTGGTAGTGCCTCATCTGCCCTGTTTGGCCTTGTCTCAGTGACTGAGGGCTTCTCCCAGGAGTCAGTGCCTGGGGGCCAGGGCTGCTGACTGGCCTGCAGGAGGCAGCCTGTCCTCCACCACAGGGTACCCTTCCCGGCCTAGACTAGTGCTTGTCGACCTGGGGTGGTAGTGCCTCATCTGCCCTGTTTGGCCTTGTCTCAGTGACTGAGGGCTTCTCCCAGGAGTCAGTCGACCTGGGGTGGGGCCAGGGCTGCTGACTGGCCTGCAGGAGGCAGCCTGTCCTCCACCACAGGGTACCCTTCCCAAGAATACACACCATGCACTACCAAAGGGCAGATGTCCCATCTCCAGTACTGTGCTCTGACAGTGTGATCAATGCAGAATACAGACATGAGTGGGTGACCCTAAGGGGCCTCATCACTCTGAGATCACCCAGTGTTTCACTGTGAACATTTCTAATCTCTAGAAAAGCGGAAAGAATTGCACCCTCAACCCCACAGTGTGCATGCACCATGAACATTTTGCCATACCTGCTTTCTCTCAAATCTGTCCACCCACTCATCAGTCCATCGTGCTGTGTACCTACTTCAAAGACAAGGGCAGGCATCCGGACCTTTGCCCTAAGCACATGGGCGTAAATGTCATGAACTCAGCTCGACGTTTGTTTGATTTTTTTTCTTTTTGTAACATGTGGGTAGTGCAGCAGGAACACGTGCTCCTCCGTTCCTAGACAGAGAAGGGAAACATCCGGCCAGACTCATTTTGGAAGGAGTGATTAGCTCACCATACAAAGAACTTTGTTAAAAGTTCGCTTCAAGGAGATGGCTGCAGGCACTGGGTCCCACACAGCAAGGAAAGTAGCCCCCCAGTGCTGACTCTCCCAAAACTATCCCTCCAGCTCTCCGCAGCCCCACTCCACTACCCAGACAGAGTTTCACACCAGCAACTGCACTCACAAAGGTACAGCATGAAGGACCCACAGCACAGACAAGGGGGGCCCAGCGATGGAAAGTGGGGCCTCCCAGATACTTCTATCAGGGAGTCTCAACCAGCAAGAGTTCTGTTCCCAAACCTGTATTTGCACAGGACGGTCCATCCTGCTCTGGCCTCACACCCAAGCTCTGCCTTGGTGTGTCCCCGACTAGACGCCTTCTCAGACTCAGGGTTATGACAGGTCACTTCCCCGTGACTGGAATTGAGTCTCCTGGTTTCTCTCACGTGTGGGGACAGTTTGCTGGCTTCTTCCAAACAGACAGCCTTGCTCTCCGTGTTACCATATCCCGTGAAAGCAGACACTGAGCTGGAGGCCACCCAGAGCCCTGAACTCGGTGCCTCCTTTTCCTTAGAGGAAGCTCCAAAGCCCCCAACCCTGCAGCCACTCCATGTTTCACAGCCTGCAACAGCAGCAGTGGCCCCAGGCTTGCATCGCAAACACGGAGTCACAAATTCCCAAGCAAAAGGCATTTGTCAGACCACCTCCTTACACAGGAGACGGATGAGCTTCCAGGAGCTGAGCCACCCAGGAAAAGAAAACATTGTGGGGTTTGCAACTCCGTCTGGCTGTGATGTCCACAAGCACAGACAGAAGGAGTCCTAGGTGGGGACGCTTGGCTGGGTCTGGGGTGGGCGGCTCTCTCCTCAGTGCCCTCTCCTCCTGACTTCCTATGTCTCTTCCTTCCCTCACCCGAGAACTGTCCACCTGATGTTTATACCCCTAATGACAGAGAGAAGCCTCAGCCTCCCAACAGGACAAGGCTTTAACCAAGGAGATGATTCCAGGTCAGAGTCACGAGAGCCATGGACCAAACCGGGCCTCAGCCCACTCTCCCTGTGCTCGGCTGCTGTGGAGTCATGGGGTTACCAACCGTGAAGGGCTTGGAGAGGGGGACCCCATCTCTCAACTGGAGGAGTATCACAGAATTCGGGCTACGTTTTAAAGCCACAACCCACCACACGTGTCCCTGAAATCAGTCCATGTGGGTGCGCACCCCAGTGACGTCTCAGGACCTTTGCTCTGAGGCATCTTGCCTAGGCGGTGAGGTTTTGCATTTTTGCTCAGTTTAACTCAGGTTTTATGACTCCCACATCTTGGGAGGAGACAGGGAGGAGGAAAAGTTGGGACAACACAACCTCTCTAGCATCATCACCACTACCCCCGCCTCCCAAACCTCAGAAAAACAAGTCTATCCACCAGAAAGGGTAAAGCATTCCCCCACAGGCAAATCTGCCCTACAAATGCGGAAGGCGCTAATAAACATGATCATAAACTTGGAATCCACAATCCAGAACATGTCAAAGGATTTGGAAGAAAACCTTAACTCCTGTGAACTACATTAAATTCTAATCTCCGAGACATTCAGAATGAAAATGCAGCTTGCTACAGCTGGGCTTCCGCTCTGTCCTTTGCAGACTCAAACATCCACAGCACGGTGTTTGTGCAATAAAAACTTGAAGTCGAAGCCTGTACACTGAACAGATAGAAGGACATGACCAAGATTGTTCTGGTAGTTCAAAATAAATACACATGCATGCTTTTGGACTCCATCCATAGGGGATTTTAGCCCTATTTTTCAAAGAGCCTTGTAATCTACTCATGAAAATTGGGTGTTTGTAGCCACTAAATGTAGTAAAATCCATCCAAGTGTAGGCAGGTACAAATGTGTTGACCACAGCACATAGCCAGGTCTGCAATGAAGGAAAATGTAATAACCTATGGAAGTAATTGAGCCTATCAATGTCTCCGTTTAAAACTCCCTCTTTGACATGAAGATCCATAATAAAGTTATTTAAGGAGTCGAAAATCTACTTGGTATGTTCTAATAAGAAACACACGAGTTTCTAAAAACATATTCCAGTCCTTGTGTACCATGCAGCATTTTGCATGTTTCTCTTCCTATATTTTTTCAGTAAAGCATGGTGGTTGTTGGCTGTCCATGAAAGGCACCTGTGACGTGTGGAGTTGAAGATGGAGGATGTTCGTGGGTTGTCTGATTCTGAGCAGGCTCATGCAGGCTGGAGGTGAAAGTACCTGGAGTTACGTTTTTATGCATGGGAGAGGGACAATTCAGTACCTTTTTGGAAATACACACACAAAATATTCAATGATATGTGATATGGTTTGACTGTGTCGCCACCCAAATCTCATCATGAATTGTAGCTCCCATAATTCCCAAGTGTCATGAGAGGGACATTGAATCATGGGAGGTAATTAAATCATGGAGGCAGGTCTTTCCTGTGCTATTCTTGTGACAGTGAATAAGTCTCCTGAGATCTGATGGTTTTATTAAGGGGAGTTTCCCTGCACATGCTTTCTTGCCTGCTGCTATGCAAGACATGACTTTGCTCCTCACTCACTTTCTGCCATGATTGTGAGGCCTCTCCAACCATGTGGAACTGTGAGTTAATTAAACCACTTTCCTTTATAAATTACCCAGTCTTGGGTATGTCTTTATTAGTAGTGTGAGAACAGACTAACACAGTATGCTTGTGTTCACCTCAAGTTTGCAAATTTAACACTAATGTGGAATTTCATTTTGACCTAGGCTCTTTCCCGGTGTGATGGGATTTTTGTCTGCAATTCTGAACAACCAGAGTTTCCAAGAACACAGTCAACTAAAGTACATTATTATATAAAACTTTCTGACTCAGTTATTCTTTTCCTACTAAATATGATTATTTATGAAAACAATTAGGCATAACTGTTAAGATGATACCACTCTGACCATCAGATGCATCTACAGGATAGATTTGAAGAAAGGTAAACACAAGGAAAACAAGTTCCTGTTCTCTTGGTCCCTCCAGGGCAGTGCTGGCATCAATAACTCTTGATGACTTTATTCTTCTGTAAATGAGTAAGATGAAGCTAAGAGCTAGGAAGTTTCCATTTTTTCTATTTAGAGTGCTGTATTAGTCCTTTTCGGCTGCTATTATGAAATACCATAGACTAGGTGGTTCTTAAACAATAGAAATGTATTTCTCACAGTTCTGGAGGCTGGGAAGTCCCACAGCAAGGCACTGATAGATTCAGTGTCTGGTGAAGGCCCTTTCCTCACAGACAGTGACTTCTCACTGTGTCTTCACATGGTAGAGGGGGCAAGGCAGTGCTGTGGCCTCTTTCACAAGGGCACTAATCCCATGCATAAGGGCTTCATCCCCCCTGACTTCATTACTTTCGAAATGCCCTGCCTCCTAACACCATCACTTTGGGGGTTAGAATTTCATCATATGAATTTTAGGGGGGACACCATCAGACCATAGCAATGTTTGACCTCAGCACTTTCTTCTTCCATCATCTTGTGAAAACAAAAGGAAAGAAAAGCAGAGCACCATGCTGCCCTAAGTAAAGACACATTTATCTCTCACTTATTCATTCCATAAACATCCTAGTGCCTGTTACCAGCTAGACTCTGCAAAGACAAGGAGCACTAACAAGTGTCCCTGTCCCCAAGGTGTTTGTAGGTATATTAGCCAAGATGAGTTAACACCTATGAAAATGACTCTTAACTCTCAGTGACCTAATAAGCTATAAGTTTGTTTATCCCTTTGTCCCAGTCTACCATAGGTTGGGGGAAATAGTACTCCACACAAACCTTCAGGGACTCAGGCTTTCCCTCCGCAGCGGCCCTGTCACCACCATGGCCTCGGAGGTCTCCAGGCCCTCTTTGTCTGTCCAGCAAATGAGAGGAGAGAACACGAAGGAGACACAGAGAATTTAAAAAGCTGCCACATCCGCCCACATCCCCTGTGCGGGACTCCATGCCAGAGCCACGATGGCCTGCAGCAGAAGCTGGAAGTGTGGTGCCCATGAGGAAGAGGGTAAAGAGTGAACACACGCTCTGGTACTGTGGATGAACACACACTCACCATGGTCAAGTCACCCCAATCAGAAAACAGAAGTCCCTTTTCCACCTGCACTTAGCACCAAACTCCCTTCTGCCCAGAGATGCGCAAGCAACTGGAAGTTTGCATCCAGCACTTACATTCTTTTGTTGGAACTCCAAATCCAAGAACATCCTTCCTTTTCAACCCCTTCGTTTTCTTCTGACAATTTCCTTTAACAAGCACAAGTGTTCCTTTCTAACACATTTAACCAGAGCAGAGCAAAGTTTAAAGTAGAAATATAAAATACTTTCTCAGCAGAGAATTATTGTTTTTTAGTCTAGTGAACCTAATCATTTATTAATTGAAGCTCTCCACAGCAAATGTGTAATCTCCTATAGATCAAGTATAAATATTTAAAATTATTTTTCAAATGTCCAGGCAACCCTGTGGGTCTCAGTCCCCTTCTTCTTATTTACAGAGCTTTCTGGTTGGAAGGGGAAAGAAATAAACAAGAAGTCCAGGTGCCCAGGTATGCTGAGCAGTAGGTGAAGAGCCATGTTTTTTGTCTCTGTTTTACTTCCAATTATATCAGAGCCAGGAGAGCCACATTCAAAAACCTTAGAAGTTCAGTCTGGCCAACATGGTGAAACCCCATCTCTACTAAAAATACAAAAATTAACCAGATGTGGTAGTGCTGCCTGTAATCCCAGCTACTCGGGAGGCTGACGCAGGAGAACTGCTGGAACCCAGGAGGTGGAGGTTGCAGTGTGCTGTGATGAAGCCACTGCACTCCAGCCTGGGTGACAGAGCAAGACTTGGTCTCAGAAGAAAACAAAACAAAACAAAACAAGAAAAAACCCTTAGAAGTTGATACCTAAATGGTCAACGGGCACAACAGAAATTTTATTCATAAATTAAAGCGTGAGGCTTGGCAATTGAGCTAGCAAGTTTCTGTCTGCCTATAATCTAAAATCCAGTAAGGCAATAATGATTTCTTCTTATTGCCATGGACCTGTTCAGGGTATCATACTAAATTAAAAAAAAAAAAATTTCGGTGGCTGAAGACAACAACAATGGCTTATCATCTCTATGGTTTCTGTGGGTCTGAGCTCACTCAGGCATTTCTGGCTGGAATCCCCTGAGGGCTGGGCTGTGGTCCCTCATCCTGGGTGTCGGCCACTCCTCAGGGCTGCTTGAGTGTCCTCGAAATATGTCAGCTGGTTTCCCACAGAGTGAGCAAACCAAGAGAGTGCGGGCTAGGCGCCGTCTGTGATCTGTATCACCTGTTATGACACAGCTTCGAGTCACATAAGGTGACCTCCATCAGAGTCTACTGAGGGAAGCAGGTCTTAGGGAAGGGGACAGAGAGCTCACCTCCCAGTGGAGGGGTGTCAAGCCATACTGCAAGAAAAGCTGATGAGAGAGTTTTTAGGTTCATGTGACTGCCTTTTGAAAATGCAATCTTTTTTAGGGCCCAGCATGCAAACCTTGGCTTCTAAAACTAACCTTGAGATAATTTGTTCTAGCTAAACCCACACAGCCAGGAAGTGAGGGAGGGGTGAGGAGAACAGAGGCTGTGGACTCCGGAGCCCCTTCCCCAGCACTCTGAGAGGTCTCCACCAAGTGAGAGATTTTGCTTTTTGTTTGGAAACAGAGTCTTACTCTGTTGCCTGGGCTGGAGTACAGTAGCACAATCATGGCTCACGGCAGTCTCCGCTTCCTGTGGCTCAAACGATTCTCCCACCTCAACCTTTTGAGTAGATGAACTACAGGCATGTGCCCCCACGCCTGGCTAATTTTTTTTTTTTTTTTTTTTGTAGAGGCACGGTCCCACTATGTTGCCCAGGCTGGTCTTAAACTGAGCTCATGTGAACCTCCCACCTCAGCTTCCCAAAATGCTGGAATTACAAGCATGAGCCATAGTGCCTGGCCAAGATATGATTTAATACAGCACTCTTGCTGGATACTCAATGTTAGCCCTCACTGAGCAGGTGGTGGACAATCCCAGCCCTATCAGAGCAACAAGAAAGGAGATAAACTCTGTGAAAGCCTTCAGGGCAAGGCTGTTATCTGTAGCATCAATAACAATGATAAATCCTGACCTGGCCTGAACTCCTCCCAGGACCCACCAAACGCCCTCCATCCCACATCCAGCTGGGTCAAACACCTGATGCATAATGCTGGGTGCCCTTCTGAGTGCCATTAAAGGAAGAGAAAAAATTAACTGTGAGAGTTTTAGAGACCTAAAAATGTGCAGGGCAGAAGCTGCAAAATGGCAGCAGGCCCAACGCCGACTGGAAGCAAGTGTGACTTTCCATGGGCCCACAAGCAGCTCTGAGGTCCTAGGCCTGGCTGGTCTGCGACTGTGGAACAGTAAGATTCAGGGTTCCAGGAGTGTGATGGCCAAGAACCCATGCCACCCTTGCCCCAGGCAAAGGACTCAGCTTTCAGCTGCAAGAACTCCACAGAAGCCTATATAGGGTCTTGGAAGACAGCAGGGCATCTGCCAACAGAGTCCTGTCTCTCTCTTCTCCTCCCTCTCACTCCTCTCTCTGCTGCTTCACTAGACTTTGAAAAATATCACAGACGGAGCCATTGGGTCTAGGGCCGAGAAAGGGGCTAAAAACCTCCAACCTGGGTAACTACCATTAACACTAAGATTGTGAAAGTCAAGATAAGCCCTCTGCTCTCTGATCCCCACCCCACCACAAGATTTGCAGGGGAAGTCTGGCAGGGAAAAGAACGAAGTCCTGATAAATGTAAATTGACAGGCGCTCCTGTTCACAATCTGTTCTAGATACAATTCCACGTGGCTCCCCCAAGACAAAGATCTTCCCCTTTGATGGTTCTGCTGTCTTGGGGAGAGGCTCAGGCACATTCTGACTGGCCAGTTCTTGCTCCCTAAAATAGCCTGTGGACTGTGCCCTCCTTGGGGTCAGGGAGGCAGGACAAATAGCTCCTCTCCAGCCCACCCTCATGCTCCCGCTCTGTTCTCCTCGCTGACCTGGCCACAGGCTCTCCCACCCCAAAGGAACCCATAGTATCTCCGGAGCTCTGCCCTGAGCAGCCCTCTGCTAGGGAGGAGGGCTGGGAAACAGGCCTTCACCACCGGAGCATGCGACACAGCCTGTGAGATGGTGACAGTGGGTCTGGCTTTTTCGTACAAGTTGACCAGGGCTTATGCTCCTGCAATGCCAGGTCAAAAGCACAGCCACCAAGTTCTCCTCCAGAAGCTTGACTCTTTTTGAAACTCACTTCCTGCGGGGGCCAGAGCAGACTGTACCCCTACCCCGAGTCCTGGCACAGGGACACGGCCATATAACCTGGAGACTCTTCCTGCTACAGCCAGGAAGGCACGTCCTGCCACCGGGAGCCGGGGCTGGAGAGGGCTGGGTTGTCTGTCCGGCTCACACCAGGAGTGGTGTGGCTAGGACCAAAGAGGGGACTCTCAGGCCTGTCTGGAGCACCTTGGGGGTGGAGTCGTAGGGGAGGGTCTAGACAGTGGCTATTCATTGCTTCTCCTTCCGCAGCTGCAGAAACTTGCTCCTCAGTCTGAGTTGGGCAGGGCCCACTTGCGTCTGCCTTCAAATCCCTTTCCTGCTGGTCAAAGGCAACTCCTCTGACTCTATCAGAGAGGGCCGGAAATCCAGCTGCCCACAACATATCCTGCCATGGCCTCACAGAGAGGGCATGGGACCCGGGGAGGCTGAACAGGAAAGGCAGAAAGGGGATCCCATCCACCAGGACAGCAGATTCGGTGCCTTGCATGATGGCAGCTGACTGTGGTGGGTGCCGCCATTTCAGGGACCCCCAATGGGCCTTTGGTGCCTCCCAGGAGCCCGAGGTGGCAGGGATGGCACACAGCCAGCTAGGAACGTGTCTGTCCGTGATGTGGTCCCACTGGGCAGGAATCTGGGGCTGAGGCACAGTCTCTGCTCCTCTGTGCAGGGGTGCGACTGCCTGATAGGTGTGTTCTCCCACTGCCCCTACTCTCGCCAACAGCCCGGAGAGGGGAAGTCAGACATCCCTCATCCGCCACGGATGGCAGTAGCCAGAAGACAGGGGCCCTGAGGCCACCAGAAGCAAAAGTCCACCAATGGGCCCTTGGTTATGATGAGGGTCGAGTGGAGCGCATCTTACCAGTGTGTCCGAGACCCAAGCTCCTCCCCAGATAACACCCAGACTGAGCGCCCACTTCACCTACCCCAGCTTCTGCTCAGGGCCTCCAATCTTGGGCTCTTGGGTTTGGGAGGCTGCATCTTCTGTTGTGGTGGGCCCAGGCTTGGGTCTCACAGGTGCTCCAGACCCATCCTCCTTCCCCCTAGAGCCAGGATGAGGATCAAAAAAGCCAGGAAAGCCAGGATAGCAGGAACAGGGAAGCCACTGGGAGGAGGAAGGAAAGACGGAGAGGCGGAGACCAGCAGCTGCTCTTTGAATGAAGAGAAGGCATTTCAGGCAGCCAAACAGAATGTCAGCAAACCTCAGAAGCAATTCGCTCCCCCACGCCCAGCCTTATGGAGTTCCCACTGGTGCACCAGGCGCGGGCCAGGCCGACCCGGAACATTCAGTACGAATGCTGGGCTGCCAGCTCGTCCCTAAAATAAGACTCCAGCTGTTGGCCACAGAACTGCTTGGAAAGTAGAGCTCCCTGGGACAGGAAAGGAGCCCTGCAGGGCAGAGAAGAAAAGCTGGGGGAAGCGAGGCCTGCTTCCATGTGGCGAAGGTTGGATGCGAGAGCTGTGTGACTGCTGCCAGGAGCTGCTGGGGTGGGGCCCCAGGGGAGCTGCCAACGCTGGAGCCATCCTGCCATTCCCACGACGGTTTCTTCTGAAATCGACATCCTTCTTTTTCTGCACTTTGACCCCCACCTGGTCTTGGCAAGGGTCCTTGGGCCGCACAGGGCAGGCTAGCATAGGGGTCCTTTTCCCCATTCTTCGACATCCTGGCCCTTGAAGGAGTGAAGCTGGGGCCCCAGGAGCCACACTGCAGGGACCAGTCCCTAAGCAGGCAGGCAGGCTAATTCACGTGGGCTGCAGAGGAAGGCGAGGGAGGCAAGGAGCAGGCCCAGATTCCTCAGCAGGGCTGAAAATACCCATTAGTGACGATGCTGCTGCAGGGAGAACCAAGCTCACACTTCCGGGCGAGTGTGAGTGCAGGGCTATTAAATGACACAAGACGCTTTGAAACGAAAAACAAGTTAACTTGAGACTTCCTCCTGTGTGTCGCCATTCATGTACAGAGGAAGTAAGACACTAGCAGGTCCTCCAAGAGAGTGTCCGCCTGTACATCATTCCTCCACCCCACACTATTGGGTGAATAGGTAACAAGCGCACTTCTTGCTCTCATGAATGAAACAATGAATATTTGTGAGTCTTTCCTACAAGGTCAGCACTGTCCTAAGCACTTTCTCTGCATTTCCTTCTTTAAACCACATGGTAACCCTAAGAGGTAAGCACTGTTATTATCCTCGCTGTACAGGCGAAGAAACCGAGGCAGGGAGAAGTAACACAGCTTGTACCAGGCCAGGCAGCTCGTGATAGGGTCCTGGCTGGAGACTGCGTCCTCTGCCTTGCCCATGTTACCCCAGGTGGTGGCAGCTGCTCAGAGCCGTCCACACCGTGCACACTTGCCAGTTCATTCTATGGAGCCCACACTTCTCCATAAGGAATGAAGAGGGATATTGCAAGGAGGAGCAGGGGGAGGTCATAACTGGTATGGTTGAGTCTTCACAAAGTCCCTAGGCACATCCCAGGCTACCTGCTCCTCCTCTTCCAGAGCCACCGTGTGGTCTTGGACAGGTTGACAAGAGCTCAGGGACGGGGGCTCCTCACCTTTAAGATGGAGCAAGGTGAGCCCAGGCCACGTGGCTGTGACTTGTGTTGGATTCACTCCTACAGTGCAAGAATGCCTCCAGGACAAAACAAGAGCCTGCCCCTGGAGTCTGCATTTTAGCAGAGCAGGGAGTGCTGGATCACCGGGACACCGTACAGAAGTGAGTCCTGCAGAGATGCAGTCTGGAACGAGGCTGTGAAGAGCAAGCAAGCCCAGTGGTGTCCAGAGCAGATGTGGGTCTCAGGGGGAGCCTGCCCAGAGGTCTCGGGGAGCTGAGCGGCCCAGAGGGAGGTGGGAGGCGGGGCAGAGGGGCAGGTCTTGATCACGAGCTCCAGATCCTTGGAGAGGTTAGGTGAGTCACCCGAGGCTGGATTATCACACGCAGAGTTCGGCCAGTGAGGTGCAGCCCACAGGAAGAGATATGAGGGGAAGCCCCACCTGGTGCACATGCCTGCATGGACAAGGCCACTTGTCCCACATCCCAGAGCCCCCTGGTACCTGCCCATCCATGGGCCATGGTTCTGGACTGACTAGGATTCATGATGCCCACGAAGTTCAGATTTAGAGGATGGCAGGTCCTAACACCTTCACTGGCTGGGCCCAAAGCCAGGAAGCCCATGTGGACAATAGGGAGGGGTGGGGTGCTCGGAAAACTGGAGGCTGTGGGCCCAGCACAACACAGGTTTGAAACACACGATTCTGTTTTTAAACTTGTCTGGGACCTGGCCGGGCGCGGTGGCTCAGGCCTGTAATCAAAGCACTTTGGGAGGTAGAGGCAGGCGGATCACGAGGTCAGGAGGTGGAGACCATCCTGGTTAACACAGTGAAACCCTGTCTCTGCTAAAAAATACAAAAAATTAGCCAGGCGAGGTGGCAGGCGCCTGTAGTCCCAGCTACTCGGGAGGCTGAGGCAGGAGAATGGCGGAAACCCAGGAGGCGGAGCTTGCAGTGAGCCGAGATCCCACCACTGAACTCCAGCCTGGGCGACAGAGCGAGACTCCATCTCAAAAAAAAAAAAAAACTTGTCTGGGACCTGAGTCGTGTCCCCCAGCCCCTGGTGAAGCTTTCAGCTTCGTGGAAGATCAATTTTAACCTAGTTCAAATCACCTCTACTGAGATAACTGAAAAAAAGACTTGAAGCCAGGGACAGGATACATGTGGAGATGAACTTCTGGTGCAGATGATAGGCCTGGCCACAGAAAAGAGTCCTGCGAGGCTGCTGCTAACCTGGGAGAGGATGAGGCAAACACCTGCTCCAAATGAAAAGACATCCAGACACACAGGCCCAGACACACAGCTCTATAGACACATAGTCCCCGGACACACAGCCTCCAGACACACAACTCTACAGACACCCAGCCCCCTAGACACACAGTCCCCAGACACACAACCCCCAGACACACAGCCCCACAGACAACCAGGCCCCCAGACACACAGCTCTACAGACACACAACCCTACAGATACACAGCCTCCAGACACACACAGCCGCCTAGACACACAGCCGCCTAGACACACAGTCCCCAGACACACAGTCCCCAGACACACAGCCCCCAGGCACACAGCTCTACAGACACACAACCCTACAAATACACAGCCTCCAGACACACAGCCACCTAGACACACCGTTCCCAGACACACAGCCCCCAGGCACACAGCCCTACAGACAACCAGGCCCCCAGACACACAACCCTACAGACACACAGTCCCCAGACACACAGCTCTACAGACACACAACCCTACAGATACACAGCCCCCAGACACACAGTCCCCAGACACACAATCCCCAGACACACAGCCCTACAGACACCCAGGCCCCCAGACACACAGCCCCTAGAACACATGGTGCTCAGCGGTGAGAGACAGGGAAGGAAGCCGGCAGCCAGCTCTTGGAAAATCACGCATTTGGGATAGTCATTAAAATCTCCTGAAGCTTCCGCTCTTCTTAGGGCTGCTGCAGAGTACAATAGAGCTCACACGTGATAGAGAACAAGCACTTGCAAGTGCAGAACTGACTTCCTTTAATTTCCTTAAACTCAGGTCAATTCTTTTTAGTGTATTCTGTTTTTGATGAAGTCTTGCACTGTTACTTAGGCTGGAGTGCAACGGCGCAATCTTGGCTCACTCTTGTCTCTACCTCCTGGGTTCAAGTGACGCTTCTGCCTCAGCCTCCCAAGTAGCTGGGATTACAGGTGCCCACCACTATGCCCCTTTACTTTTGTTTTGTTTTGTTTTGTATTTTTAGTAAAGACAGGGTTTCACCATGTTGGCCAAACTGGTCTTAAACTCCCGGCCTCAAGTGATTCGCCCACCTTGGCCTCCCAAAGTGCTGGGATTACAGGCATGAGCCACGGCGCCTGGCCTTTTTTTTAGTGTATTTTTAAATCTGTGGAAAAGGCCTGTGTTTTCTTTAATGATGAATATCTGTCACAAACTGGGGATTAAAAAAATAAATCTATCTCAGAGACTTATTTCTATTAGGAAGCTAATCAGTATAAAAGTAGCAGCTAGCTACCTGACCGTAAGGCGGAGGCATCCTATAACTCAGTGAAGAGATCTTTGATTCCAGGAGCCTTCACTGGGGTGGGCCTACTGCATCTCTCCTGAGGGAGCCGGGGCCTCCTGGAGCCCTGGAGAGGTGGGCTCCCAGAGGCCAGGCAGGACGGACCCTCAGCCCTTTGCTCAGGAGGGTTTTGGCAAGTGTCTTGTGGAATGGGAGATTTTTACATGTGGCAAAGATGGTAGCAGATGTGGCACCGTTTCCGGAAGATCCAGTCCCTGTTAGGTGGGTTTTCGAGCTCCAGTAAGGTGTTAGGGCTCCGTCAAGCGGAACGTGACTGCCAAGACCAGACAGCCAGGTGGAAAGGAATCTATCAGCATCTTGCAGTTTGTGTTCCTTTCATTCTTGGTCCCAAATGTGTACTGCTTGTTATCTACGGTCATCAGAGATTAGTTTGTGGTTGATTCTCAAGGGAGGCCATACAAGGATGGAGAAGCATGTTGAATTCCTCTACCTGGGTGAGTCAGATGAAAGAAATCTGAGTGGACCCTGGGCCATGCATCCAGGAACCATGGCTCACCCTTGAGCAGCCTGTGTGAATTTCAGGCACATCTCTGCAGCTGCTAGGGGAAGAGCAATCTATGTGAAGCACTGGCCATGCATATCTACTGTCTCTACATGAATGGCAGCTGGCACGGTTGGAGGACTGCCCTGGTTCATACATGGGGCAGCTGGAGCTATCTACAGAGCCACCCAAGGTGAACAGTGGTTGGCCAACGTTAGCAACCCAGCCACGATGGGCTTTTGGAGCTTCTCTGGGCACACATAGTTAGCACCCCTAATGGCTTAGCAGAGTGAGGGTGCTGCGGGGGGGGCCTTGAGCCATGGCCTGGACCCTGAAATGCACGGCACTGACCAAAATCCCAGAACCTTCCTAATTGTGTTTTTCTTAAAAGATGCCACCCACAAACACTAGGTCCTTCCACCCTCGGGTGATCTGCTGGGCTGGCTGCTGTTCAAGTGGCACCCTGGGCTGGCCACTGGGAGAAAGTAATGCAGAGCACCCCTGGCCACCTGGAGACACTCTCAGTCTGGCTTAAGCCACCTGCACTTTACCTTACCAAAATGGCAGGTAGACTAGATGGCTGGGTACATCCCAGGCTATGGATTAGTGTGTCTGAGCTGGCTTGTTCAAGGCCATTTGGACTGTCACCCCCTAGCTAACCCAGGCCAGCAACGATCCTCCAGCTCCTGCAAAGGGCTCTGGGTGGCTCTGGTCCTGCTTCTCCACACAAAGTTGCCCTTGCAGGGTTGCCTTCTGAAGAACGTTCTATCTGTTTTCAGCAAGGTACTATCTAAAGACTGACCACAGCAACTCCCACACACCTCCTTTCCACAACAAATAGTAACAAAGGAAAAAATTCTCTTCTGAGCTGACAATGGAAAAGAAAGATCTTGCCTCCTGCACTTGTTTAAACTGACTCATTCTGTTCTATTCAGAACGTGCCAAGTGACTAATGGACACAGTAGAGGCACAGCTTTAATGGGAAAAAAGGTGGGGCAGGAGAGTTTCTCAACTATAATTGTGGGATTTAGGTATTACACAGCTTTTAAAGAAACTAGGGTTACTGGAAAGTGTGTTGCTATTTTGGTAGATGGCTTCATGGCCTGGCTTTCACTATGGAATACTGCTCACGCCCTCCGTGAATATCATTCCCAAGCTTGCCCAGGAACACCCTGGGCTTTGTCCTCCCACTTTTTAGCATTGGATCAAAGTAATCCTTGACTTTGAGTTTACAAACCCATTGTTAATATTAGAGCTCAGCTTTAGGTTCTGTCTTTGGAAACTTTCCCCAGAGATACGGATATAAACAAATTTATTGTTTCATTTTGCTGCTGGTACATTTTAATTTATGTATGATTCAACCCATTTTTCCTACTGGAAATGTTGTAAAAGATGAATTCGGAAATGTGTGCCATGTTTACTTATCTTGATGAGCAGAGTGTAGGAGCCAAGAGATTGGATACTAGAGTATTTAATTTTGTCTTAAAGATTTTTTTTTAATCTTGTGTATTCATAGAGAAAGCAAAAAGAGGGCATAAACGTAAGAAAACTGGGTAAATCATATTGCACAGAAGACTGCGCAGTCCTGGGCAGTTCTACGAATCTGTCGCTAAGCTGCCTCCGAGCCTCAGTTTCTTCTTCTGCATGGTGGGGATGATGATGCTGCCCAGCCTGTCATTGTGAAGATGAGCTAAGTGATGCAGGTGGCTGGGCCGCATGGAGTGAAAGCACTCGGCATCTGGGTTTAACTTCATCCAGTGACCCACCAAGCACAGGAAGAGAAGTGCTGATAGGGTGGCCATGACAGCGGGTATAACCGTGGCACAGGAGAGCACAAGGATGTGTCATATCATGGGGTGTGTGTGGTGTGCTAGGGCTGCCATAACAAAATGTCACACACGGGGCAGCTCAAACAGCAGAAATGGATTGTCTCACGGTCCTGGAGGCCTGGAGTCAGAAACTCAGGGGTCCGCGGGGCCAGGCTCCCTCTGAGATTCCACGTGGAACCCTTCTGTGCCTCCTCCTAGCTCCTGCCCCTGTCATCCGTTCCTGGCGTTCCTTGGCTTGTCCATGTACCCTCCAGTCGCTGGCCCATCTGCACTTGGCTGTTTTCCCTGTACATCTGTCTCTTTGTTTTCTTATAAGGATACCAATCATTAGATTAGGGCCCACCTTAATGACCTCCGATTACATCTGCTAAGACCCTATTTCCAAGTTAGGTCCCCTTCACGAGGACTGGATCTCAACAAGTCTTTGTGGGGAGGGGATGCACAATTCATAGCAACAGGGAGCACCTGGCATTGACTGGCCAAGGGGCCAGTTGGCTTCCAAGGCCCCCAGCTGGCCTGGGTCCACACCAGCTTCTGAGACTGAGGATGTGATGGAAAGCAGGCATCAAAGTGTCCCACCAAAGGGCCTCTCAGCCCTGTCCTGTGGATGCGACTCCATGGAGAAGGGAAGCCCTCAAAAGCACCCTCACCTGCCATCCCATGGAGGACTCCCAGGGCTGAGCCTGCCCCAAGGCCTCCCAGGGAATCAGGTGTGACCCTGGAGAGGTGGGGTGGCCCCATCCTCGTGGCTATCCTGGGCACCTTCAGCCCCAGATCAGAGAAGGGGAGAAAGCTGATTAGGGACATGCTATTGAGTACCTGGAACTGTGGGCAACTGGAGTGCCAGGCTTGAGGAGCTCAGGGGTAAGGACGTAGCCCCAGTGTCATGTCATGGAGAGGCAAGACGAGGGGATTTATGCAACAACCCTCAGCTCTCCTGGACTGAAACTGTTCTCAAGGACATGGCTGCCATGGCCAGGCATGGCCAAGCTGGGCCAGGACGTTTCTGCCAGAGACAGAGAGCTGCAGATGTGGCAGGTGGATCCCCCGGGAGGCATGGGCAAGGAGGTCTTGCCTAGTCCCTTACTGCACCCCAAAGCAACATTGCATTACTGGGGTGCAAATGTTCCAGGCAAGCCCAGGTTACAGGTTCATTTGGGGTGCAGCCAAGGCTTAGCCAAGCACCTCAAAGAGCACCCTTAAGGAATAGAGGACTTACACCCCAGCTGGTGGAACCACTCCCTGGCCCTCCAGGGACAGCCTTGCTGAAGCGCACTGCCCCACTCCTCCCAGGCAGCCTGCTCCTGGGACCGGCCACCTTGGGGTACAAAGGCCTGTCCTCTCGGCCTGACTCAGGACACCTCTGCAGGACCACCCGACCGAAGGTTCCAGTGCCCTTGCAGGTTCGGCTGAAGCTTCCCGTCTCCTTCCTTCTACAGGCATTAATCCCAAGAGTGCCCCAGAAGTCTCCTCCTCAGTAAGTGTCCCTGGGAAGGCCATCCGCAAGACACTGCTGCATTTGTCCTCCAAGCCAGAGTACTCTTCAAGTGTTTTACTTCTTAGGATCTCTGATAAGAGCTGGAGCTGGATCTGGAGCCTCTCACCTCCCCGCAGCCCTTTCTGTGATGGCAGTTTACACAAATCTTTAAACAAACTTTGGTGGGATCAACATGGTCGGAATGCTTTCAACATCTGCCGGCGTTCCGCATGCCAGTCCTGAAAGATTTCTAGCATCAAACATCCCCTTTCCTTGTAAAACAAAAAGATTTTCCTCTCTACGAGCTGCTAATAAGCAGATGCAGACCGGCATGTCAGCCCAGTAAGCTCAGGAGAACAGAGGCTCCCAGCTGGGCCCTGGACACCGGCATGCTCTGCGTGGCTCCCAAGCTTGGACTCGTGAAGACCTTAAAAGCAAATGCCACCACTATCGCTTAAAACCGGCGGTCACATCCTGAAGGAACGAGGAGTCCAGACTGCCCAAAGGTTGCATGTCCAATCAGGCCCCATACCAGATGCACTGGGCAGAAGATCTGTGAGGGGTCACCCACTGCAAGTCAGGCACTGCCCTGTTCTCACTTGACTCCTCTGTGCCAATCCAGGAGATGCTTTCAGAGCAAGCCTCCAGGAAGTTCCAGCCATGGGCCACATGGCCCAGCAGCCTCACCTGGGAACTTGGAGATTCTGGCATATTAACTATGCCGCAACCCCCTCCAGAGGGTGGTGATCCAGGGACCCCAGAGCCAGGAGGTCAGGCCATCAGCTGTACCCATTAAAGCGGGTCACATCAGAATGTGGCCTGCAGCTGCTCAGAGAAAGCAATCATCGTTCCCTTAGTTCAAGCTCACTTATATTGGGTCCACAACAAACCTTGACTACAAGCTTCCAGGTTTGATACCCTGTTTATTTTTAAAGGTAAAGACAAGGAGCATGCAGAAGGACCCCAGTCATTCAGGGAATAGCCCTACCCCTCAGTGCAATTTGTATTTATCCACTTTGGGGTGAATGTTCCCCAAATTTATAAAGATGTGAAAATGAACAGATACAGTACTTAGGGGGAAAGGCAAAACCAAGGGACCATTCATGTGGCCTATCATGCTTTTAGCAGGCTGCTGAAATGTCCCACGCCTCACTTGGCATCACCCTGACAGCCCAGCAACATTGTAAACACCAGAAGGAGGCTGAAGGCAGCTCCTCCTGCCATGACTCAGAGCCGTGGCTTATTTCCCACAGCCCGCAGACACATGGAGCTATTGACAGGAACACTCACTCAGAGGCTGAAGAACACGGTGGAGGGCATGTGCTCCTGGCCAGGTATCTCCTCCCTGTCCTGCAGGTGGCTGGGCAATTGGTCCTTACCTCAGAAGAGCCAAAGGGTCCTAGTGGACCAGAGCAATATTGTTTCCAAGATCTAGCACATAGGGTGAAGATCTTCACAGAATACGATCAGGAGCTACATTTTATACCCAGTTTGGAGTTTGGAGTTTGCCAGGCCAACACTTCAGAGACATTTCTCTTTCTAGTAAGACACTGTAACTTGGGACAGTAGCACCAAACCAATGGCCATTTCTGCAGACCAGACACAGGATCCAGCAAGTTAGAGCTTTTGCAGAGGGCCCTACACAACCTGGCTGCCCAAGGATGCTCTGAATAAGAAAAGTGCTGAGTACAAATAACAATGCTTCAACACTGCCATGTGCTGGAAGGAAAGTCACCATGGGTCCATTTCACACCTTGCTCATTGTCTGGGTCCATTAATACAGATACAACAAAATCGCATAGACTGGGTGGTTTACACACAACAGAAATGTATTTCTCACAGTTCAAAAGGCTGGAAAGTTCAAGATCAAGGCTCTGGCACTGTGCTTGCATGATGGCTCCCTGTTGCTGCATCCTCTGGAGGAGACAGAGAGGCTGTGTGAATCCTCTTTGAAAAGGCCTAATCCCATTCATGAAGGAGACACCCTCATCATTTCATTGTTTCCTAAAGGCCACACCTGTTAATACTATTGCATTGAGATTTAAAATTCAACATGAATGTGGAAGGGGACACAAATATTCGGACCATAGCATTCCACTAGGGAATGCCTAGCAGAGCCGTGGAGTCAGGGCTACAGCAGAGTCCTCATTAGGGAATGTTCGGTGCAGCCCTGAGGGCAGGGCCACCTTCAAAACCCCAAAACTATGAGAAAATAAATGTGTGTTCTAAATTACTCAGTCTCCAGTACTTTCTCATAGCAGCATAATCGGACTAAGATACTCACCAAACATCCATTTTTTTCCAGCCATTGCCTGGTCTGACCCTGTATTTGTTCTGGCCTCAGGAAAGCTTTTATCCTGAGATTTTTTCAACCTGGTAAACTTTACCTGCTTGTACCTACTGATGGGAAAAGTGGGAAATTCTGCCTTGGGCCCTCCTGCTCTGAGTGCAAGGAGCCGCTGGGTCCCTACTCACTGCCCATGAATACCAGAAACCGGAGTTTGCCTGCAAGAATGTGACTGCTTCTGGAAAAGGAGGAGGGATGGGTTCCATGCACAGAATAGTGACTATTTGTTCTCCTTTGCCGAACAGGAATGTTAGAGCTTTCTTCCTCTCTTCTACGATCCGGCTTAGAAGAATATTGTTATTAAACACACACACACACACACACACACACACACACACACACAGGACTCAAAAGATGAAACTGCATGCTAGCCACCACCAGCAGGCACACTGCTCTTTCCAAATGGACAGTGCAGTTGTTTTTGAGGAATTGAGACTTCAAAACATGATTCTGTAGAAGGAAACTTTTTAAACTACTGCATGGTTGGTGGTTTTTCTAGAACTAGGAGCTTGGAGGGAATAAAATAGAAATGGAGCCAAATCCAAGAGAAACTTCAGCATGAGACATCTCAGAGGCTCACCGAAGGCACATTGCCTGCAACCAGCTGGGTCTTATTGTTGACTCTTTTAATACAAAAAAATAGTGCATGTTGCTGGAACAAGTGACATAGTACACTTGCATGAGGGAGCACTTCTTAGTCCTCTGCTCCCCCTCCTCCCCACCTCCAAGACCCAAAGCCATGGCCCTGACCTGTCCTGCAGCACCCTGCCTTCCTGCACCATGTGCACACACACAACCCAGAGCCCCACTCGGGGCAGGCCACGCTGGGCACTGACTGGACACTTGCTGCTTTTCTGTAATTTAACATTTCCTGGACATTCCTCCAGATTAATACTCACAGATCTATCTTGTTCCTCTTGAAAGCTACCTAATATTCCACTGAATGGATGTTGTATCATTTATTCATCTATTCTCCTCCCCAGGAACATTCAAGCTGTCCTGTTTTGTGCTATCTTTGTATAAAGCTGCAGTACACACCCTGTGCATATATTCTTATACATCAGTTCACTTATTTCTGAAGGATAACTTCCTAAAAAGGAGACTGCTGAGTCAGAGCGTCCAGGCATTTTACAGTGTAACGAAAACTGCCACGGTGGCTTCTCTTGCCTTCGCTGTGGTTCACCATCCCAGCAATAATGTAAAGGAAGTGTGCCCACTTCCTTGCAACCGGCCACCATTGAGGTTGTCCATTTTTAAACGTGCCAACCTTAGAGGTGGAAAATATACATCATTGTGACTTTCATCTTCATTTTGCTGATTACTAGTGAAATTGAGCATCTTTTTATGTAATCTTGGCAACCAAGGTGGCCTCTTCTTCCATTTTTAAAATCTTTGCCCATTTTTGGTTTGCGTTTAATTGTAAAGCTCTTTGCATATTGTGGACACTAACCTTTTATCTTTCACAGAAATTGCCAAACATTTTCCCAGGTTCTTCTTAGTCATTTTACTTCTTGCCAAACAGAAATGTTTAACTTTTATGCAGCAAGTTTGTCTTTTCTAAGATCAAATCTGTCAGCCTTCAGGACATCCTTTCTATTTTCTGGTCCTGCATGTTTTAAAGGGCAACTCCTAGCCCGAATCACACAAAGGTATGCCTAACATTTCATCTGTCGTTGTCAGAGTCGCATGTTTTTACAAGTGATTCCCCAGGCTTTCTAAGACTTTCTGCCCCGCTGGAAGCAGTTGCCACATGACTGTCCATAGGCAAGGTTTCAGACCACCAAGGTGCCCAGGCCAGGGACTCAGCATTTTCCTTTTTCCTGGTGTTAATTACCATGCACAGAGAACATTCTATCGGAGTCCAGAGATTTCTAGGGATACCTCTTTTATCTCTGGAAAATTTCTGAGTTTTCCAGAAAGAAACTGCTTGAAAGCACGAAGCTAAGCCTGGGGACACTCAGTCACCAAGGAAAGCTGCCAGGGACACTGGGGAAGTCAGGGTGCTGGTGAGTGCCTGCGTGGGTGATTTGGTACATGCCCCACCCTGCCTGACCCCACCCAGTGCTCCCAAAGACGCCACAGGACACCCCACAGGAGAGCAGCTCTGCAGGGTGTAGAACAGGAACCAGGGCTGCAGAATGAAGTTCGTGTAGATACACTGTGCTCCGTCTGTGCCACGACATGGGCCACAGTAAGATGTTCCACTGGTGTCTCATGCCTGTAATCCCAGCACTTTGGGAGGACGAGGCGGGTGGATCATGAGGTCAGGAGTTCGAGACCAGCCTGGCCAACATGGTGAAACCCCCTCTCTATTAAAACTACAAAAATTAGCTGGGTGTGGTGGCTGGTACCTATAATCCCAGCTACTCAGGAGGCTGAGGCACCAAGAACTGCTTGAGCCTGGGAGGTGGAGGTTGCAGTGAGCCGAGATTGTGCCACTGCACTGTAGTCTGGGTGGCAAGAGTGAAACTCCATCTCAAAAAAAAAAAAAAAAAGATGTTCCCCTTAGTTGTTCTCAGAATAGCCCAATATCCAAGTGACTTTGCCCCAATGTCACAAGTGAGAAACAGGGTTGGTAAGCTCACCTAGCTGGTTAGCAGGGCGATAGAGACCCCAGGTTTACCCTGACCCCAAGGTCCTGGTACTTGGCCCCTCACACCCCAGCCCCCTGATCTGGTCTTTACCTCTCCTTAGTGCACTGGGTGTCATTTAGACCCATGGAAGGACTCACCCAGGCCGGTGAGCTCAGAGGAGCAGAGGGGAACCCTTGTCCAAAGCCTGCCCCCAGGGAAGGCAGAGCAGGGCCAGTGGGGCAGGTGCCACACAGTGAGCTGTGCCTATGATCAGCCGGCCCAGTGCTCCTCTCCGGGTTTCTTACTGTGCCAAGGTGTAGGGTCTCCTTCAGGACAGCTCGCCCCAGGGAGCTCAGCACATGTCACCAAAACCTTCCATCTGATGGCATCTCAGCGCCTCATGGCAGTGGAGCCCTCAGCCTGCCTCAGAGCAACTGAATCTAGGTTCCTAAGTGCATCCCCTCCCAGGCTGAGCTCAGTGCCTCCTCCTTAGGGGAGCTGTTCTTGCCTCTGAGAGTGTGTTCTTGCACCGCTATCGGGCTTTCTTCCCCACACTCCTCTCACTTTGTCACTGCGTGCTTACTTCTGTGATCGCTGGCTGGCGTGCTGTTCTCCACCTACAGGTCCCTCTGCCTGAGGGCAGGCTCTGCCCCCTGCAGTGGGCATAAGAAACATGGTGGGTGAATAGCACAACACCAGGAACCCCTTCACTGAAACCCCAGCCTGCACCATCTCCCAGCCCCGCGCTCTTCACACCAAGGTCAGTGGAGCCTTAAATGGCCAAGGCCCCAGCCTGACACAGCACTGGACACTCATCGGATCCCCTGTCCATGCTGGGAAATGATGGGAAGGAGGACAGTTTCCCTTTCAGGGTTCCAAGGCCTGCAGTTGATCCGGAAAAATAACGCCAGGAGCTGTGTTCACTCCCTGAGGCGTGTCAAAGCTCTCTTTATCTCCCTCTGGAAGTTCTGACATCAGGCAGCTCTCCTTCCGTCTCAGCCAGAGCAGGGACACAAGCTCTGCTTCTCCTGCTCCTCAGAGACGTTTTGTTGGGCTGTAGGTCACACCCTGTGGCCACAGGCAACTCCACACCCACCTGAGTGGAATGTTCCCTGATTTTCACAAGAAATGGGAGCAAGCTGAGAACTCAGCTTGGCGGTATAACTCCGACTTGCATTCACCCACAGATCACACAGGTATCTGGGGCCTCTCTGCCTGCACTGAGTGCCAGCCCACTGAGTTAGGCTGTGGGAAGAGCCTTTGCAAGATAGGAGCCCCTCCTGCGAGCAGAAATGCCCCAGCAGGGCGGGGACCAGGTCAGTGGGGGAGTCAGTGGCCGCAGCTTGCCTGCTGCTGGCCTCTCCGTAGCCATCGGCTTCTCAGGGTTCCTGTCTCCTCGAGCCAGGGGCCTCTCTGACTCAGCTTGCACCCATTTCTTAGGTGCTTGGCAGTTCCACAGCATGACATCAGCAGGGTCACATGCTTCCCAGATCCAGCTGGGCTCTGCTCAAAGCCAGAAGGGGCTGCAGCCCAACATTTAAGACACGTGTGCTAACAAAAAGCTGCCTGTTTTTGAAGAACGAAGAAAAACTTAGTGTCCCAGTGGAAAGGATTAGGCAGAAAAGCTAGCATTTTGCTTTAAGCGAAAACAACACCTATTATTGACAACCTTACAAAGGTCAATGTATTATCCTACTGCTCTGGGCCCCTATTTCAACAACAGTGGAAAATGCCTGGAGAAGGGAGAAAGCCCATAGAACCCACATTGCTCAGTGCTCTGTGGCGTCACTGCAGACTCACTGGGCACTGAGGGTGATGGTCTCATCCCTGCCTCCACAGCATTGGGGAACCCACGGCCATTTTACACACAGATTGCCTCTACCTGCAGGCCTGGCTGTGGTGGCCACGTGACTGTCTCAGCTAAAATGACCATGAAGTGAGCACTGCAGCAGACGCCCTCTCCATACACCCGAGCTAGGAGAGTGGCCTGCTGCAGACAACCAGTGGTTGCTGTTCCGGAGCAGAGTCTGCAGCCAACCACAGGCAAGCCTTGACCCTGCACGCTGCCTGTGGGCGTACCTGGTGCCCTCCCCTCCATCCTGGACCACCGGCTTCTCACCTGGACTCGGTTCCCTGAGGGTGGAAGTCCTGGCCAGCCCATCTGAGACCCCACACTGCCCTGCCGTCTCTAACACACAATGAGAGCTCACTAACAATCTGCATGGTAACTGCATCAGCCCCTCTGCGGCCATCAGAAGGACCCCCAGAAAACAAGTCTGAGTCAACCTCGAGAATAATCAGAAGCCAAGAGCCAGACAGTGAGGCCTCTTCTGTGCACTCCAGTCTGCTCTGTGGAGGCTGTCCCTGTTCCCAGCCACTATAAAGGGAAGGCCTGGCTGGGCACAGTGGCTCACACCTATAATCCCAGCACTTTGGGAGGCTGAGGTGGGAGGATGGTTTGAGGCCAGGAGTTCAAGACTAGCCTGGGCAACATAGCGAGAAACAAATAAACAAAATTATTCGGGCATGGTGGCGAGCACCCACAGTTCCAGCTACTCAGGAGGCTGAAGTGGGAGGATCGCTTGAGCCTGAGAGGTTGAGGCTACAGTGAGCCATGATCGTGCTTATGCACCCCAACCTGGGTGACAGAGCAAGACTGAAATAAATAAATAAATAAATAAATAAATAAATAAGCCTTCTGAATGACTGCAAATGAGCACGGATGCACAGGAGTCCAACAGCACCTCCTGGAAACAGGCTTGCTGCGCCCAAGGGTGTGGTCCACCAGCAGCAGGGTGGAGTGCTCCAGCCCGGTGTCCCAGCCACTACCCCCTGCCTCTGCTCTCCTTGGGCATAATTCCTCCAGCAGAGGCACTAGGGGAGGTGACACTCAGATGCATCCTGTTCAGCCTGGGAAACCTTCACAACATCCAAGAGACAAAAAGTTAGAATGAGATTTCTGCATTGCCCTTTTGGGGATTTTTATTTGCCTCCATAAATATGTTGGGGACTGAGTTCTGAACTCACCTTCACAGAGTATGTCACATGGAGCGGGGCATAGCCATGGCCCATGGGGGTTCACAATCCCAGATGAAGAGATGCCAAGGGCTGTCAGAACCCAAGTTATAAAAGACAGCAGGTGGGTTTTCTCGAAGTGCCCATTCGGAAGTCACAGGAAATGAGAGCTGAACACTGGAGATCCTGAGGCTATGGTTGCTGTGCTGGGTAGAGATGGGGGCTAGGTGAGCTCTGAGGGACCCTCTGAACCCCAAATCCACAGTCCTCAGGAGCCGTGCTCATGGGATCCTTTGTGCCCCCACGACTGACAATTCTGAGCCTTGAGCAAGGCGCCCGGGGCCTCAGGAAAAACCCAGAGTGGTTCTCACTACGCTCAGCACCTTTCCACCAAACTGCTGAGCCCAGCCGCTTCCTCCTTGGCATAGTCAGTCCCCAAACCCAGGTCTCCCAAGAAAGGAAGATGCCCTCCAATAATCAACGTCACTAGCAGGGCAGCAGCCCAGAGGAAGCTCCCGCCGGCCGTGGACTCAGCACCGCCTTACTGGGAGAGGCACCCTCTCGCTTTGCTTTTCTGAAGGGTGGGCAGGGCACCCAGAGAAAGGGAAGCTGGTAGATAGAGCTGCCCTTAAAACTGCCACAGGCTGCCGGCAGCACACTTTGTTCAGAAGTAATAACAGCTATTAGGCTACATAATTAACCCGCAGAGGGAAGTCATCACCTGTAAGAAACAAAGGGCACTCAGTGCTCCTGGCCGCAGACCAGCTGGCGGGGGCGCCAGGGCCTCCTCACCTCAAAGCGGCAGCAGCCCTCAGTGGGGGTTTCTGGCCTGCTCCCCTCCTGGGTTCCCGTGTGTTGGGCTGTGCACACTCCCCCTCGCTGAGCAGAACCGAGCCACTCTGGAGACGCAGGCCGGGGAGCTAGGAGCCCAAGAGCCTCACTTGGTTTTCTTGCACTTTCTCAATGCAGCCCACGGCTGCAAAGAGCCTACTGGTGTTCCTGAGCCTGCCAGAAAGATCTGAAATGCAGGCAGGTGTACGTCTTAAATGCCAAGAAAGGAGACAGCAAGGGAAACCCACAAGCTGTGTTTATGGGAAAGCAGAACAAAAAGGTAAACTCCAGCCCGGCACAGAGATAAAAATAACAGCGGTACAGGAGGTCGTGCCAGAAGCAGGCTGTGCTCACAGCTCCTCATTGCCGCTGGGCCTGGGGCCGGGACCCGAGCAGCGAGGACAGCAGGCAGTTCACCCCCAGCAGCCGTGGGGGCTGGCTCCCTCCTCATTCTAGCTTGTACAATTTCTCTCCCTCTCACTGGCTCCCTGCTTCTGCAGACATCTGAGAAGCTCAGCTGGGATACCCAACTTCGAACAGAGCTTGCAATCAGGACTTGTAAACAGTTCCAGACAGGCTTCAGGATGGCTGCAAAGCACTCCCCTGGGCATGTTGCCAATGTCTGGAGTCATCCACTCGCTGGCGACCTTGAGCCAGTCACTTCACTGCAGGCGGCTCGGGGTCTCCCCTTCCCAGGATGGAAAATGATACCCAGCCTTTGAGGTCATGGCAAGTGAGGACCATCAGCAGCAGGGCTTTAAATGCTGAGCTCTGCTTAGTGAGAAGCCCTTTGTTTACAGAGGCGCTCAGGGTGCGAATCTCGGCCTAATCCCCATCTGCACAGTTCAGAACATCCCACCCCAGCCGGGGAATGTGTCCTGGTGTGGACCTCCCCAGCTAATGCCAGTGCCCTTGCAAAGGCTAGGTCAGCTGCCCTTGGGCGGTGCTGAGCCTGGGCCATGATTTCTCAATCTAGTTGCCAGCATTGGTTCTATCTGAGGACTTAGCAGAAGTATGATATATAAACACGTATACAGGCACACACATATACATATATACATATACTTGCTTTCTGGTTTATGACACACAGGGTTTGCAAACATATTTGTAACTAACTGAAGAGAAATTTCATTGCTGTTCACTCTGCCAGAATAATAGCCAGGGAGGCCCCATGGCTACTTGGGGGATCTTCTCTCCTTCTGTTTTTCAGTTGGAAAAAAAATGGTACCTTGCCATGCACCAGAAAAGCTTTAATCCCACAAAAGATGGATTCACCTTCCCCTGGCTGACGCTGGCCGCGGCTCTGCTTCCTTGCTCACCGCAGCACGCTGCTCCTGGGGTTACCTTGGTGCACCCTGAGTTCGTTCACTGTGCTTTCTGGAAACCCCAACAGACCTTCCTCTCCTGAAACTTCCAGGGTGAGTGTATTCAGAAATGCACATTCCTCTGAAAGCAAGTAAAGAAATAGGGGGCAAGAACAGTTTCCCAGATCTCCACCTCCTGGCATCGCAGGCCCCAGGTTGGCCAGTATGCATGAATTGGAAAGAAAACCCAAGGCCAGACTGCCCCAAGGGGGCTCTCAATCTCTGTAGCTTGTAGAGAACACAGACAGGAACTCCACAGGGGATGAAAAGGGGAAATCTTTGGGTGAAGTTGCAGCTGCAGGCACAGTCGAGTGGTGGGAAAAAGAACATGGTTCACATTCCAAGTGTGGGAAG
The DNA here is from genome assembly GCF_000951035.1 of Colobus angolensis palliatus. NCBI lineage: Eukaryota > Metazoa > Chordata > Mammalia > Primates > Cercopithecidae > Colobus > Colobus angolensis. Next base: position 2,572,897 of record NW_012115955.1, read on the forward strand.
GAAACTCACTTTCGCTACGCATCCACTCCAGGCAAGGCCCTCTCCTGGGCACACACCCTCCATGCGTCTTGTCTCAGTCTTTGCAACAATGACAGCAAATTGTCTGAGTGGAGTTGTTGGATAGAACAGGAGACTGGGAGAGGCTGGGACCACATTAGTGGGCGGGAGAGGGTGTGGAGGTGCCAGGGATCTGCCTTCCAGCAGGTGTGAACTGGAGGGCCGGTCCCTTCTCCACCAGGCCAGACCCCAGCCAGAGAGGTCTCCTCCTGCCCAACTCCTGGCAGATACGCTCATGGCAGCGTTGGTGCTGAGGCCCAGAGCTTTGTCAGCCAGGGAACAGAACCTCTCGGAATCTGCTGTCTGCTGCCAAATCCTGGCCCTGGGACAAACAAGACAGGCTCCAGGAGAACCCTGCAAGCTGAAGTCGTTCTTCACTAATTGCTAATCTGTGCAAGACCAAGCAAGAGAATCAAAGCAACCAACTTCCAGCTCAGAACAGAACATACTGTGCACCAGCTGCTTGTCCATCACCTCACCCGGGGATTCCACAAGGTGCAATGTTCCCGTAATATGATCATTTAATAGAAACCAAGCGTTCTGGCCATTGCTTTTTCTGTGCTAGCTTGTTTATTTGAAGTAATTTGCAGCCCTGAAAATAAATAAATAAATAAATAAATAAATAAATAAATAAATAAATAAATAAATAAATAAATAGGGCAAGTGCTAGGTAGAGAGGACACTTGTAGAAAAAATGATTTTGTTCAATTTTACCCTGTGGAAAAAGGCAAAAAGTATCATTGAGCTTTGAAATAGGGCCTTCTCCTTTCATGTTTATGAGGTGGATGTCAGCCTCCACAGAAAGGAGCGGAAGCAAGCAAAAGAAGCCTCAGCCTCATCCAGCACGTGGCTGGATGGTGACAACGTCAAAACCAGGGGGAAAAGGCAGAGCCGGCCTGCACCGAGCAACACCCAGACGTCCCCACAGACCCTCAGGTGGCCTCAAGAAAGAATCCGAGAGAATGAAAAACAGCAAGAGAATCACTGTCTGTTTATTTTCTAGTGCTCACTCTTTAAGAACGAGCTGCCAGGCCCACGTGGGAGGCTCACGGGCAATGTTGCAGGCCATTGAGCACGGCATGCTGGCCCTCCTCACGGGCACCTTTGCCGCTCTCTGCAGGGGCAAAGCAGCTCTTTACTTTCCACTCATCCTTGACCATCTGAGGTTGGTAAAGCCAACACTGCTGACCTAATTTAATAGCTGGGGAGTCCAGCGAGGTTGAATGATTGAGCTTCACAATAGACAGGTATGGACTATAGGCACATGTGCCTGTGTATGCGCATGCATGTGCGTGCATGTGTGGGAGGAAGCAGCTAACAGAACAGGTGATTATGGAACCTGGGGAAATTGGCGCCCTATAACTCAGAGAGCCTTTAAGAGCCCATTGACTTTAATCCTTAGTTCACAAGCAGAAAGGCCTCTGGCCGTTTCTGAAGATACTGAGCACTGAGGCGGGGAAGGCCAGCAACCTGCCCCAAGGTCAGATCCCGAGTCAATTGGTGCACTGGGCACCTCTGAGCACACAGGTACTGTGTGAGATCAGACGCCTAAAAAATGTGGACATTAAATCTCAGAGAGTTACCAAAGAGTCTGAAGTCACAGCTGGGAAGCTGAGAAGATCAGGAATTCAGAATGCAGTCCCCAGCCCCACGTTGGCTCCTAGCCCAGCGTTCTGGCCCCGTGGCCAATAAGGGCCCAGGCAGGACAGCATCCTGTCTCATCATGTGGCAGCACAGAGCTCCTCCCCTTTCTCCACCAACGCTGCATGGGATCAGATCAGCAGAGGACAGCCCCTATCCCAGGATCAGCCTGGAACTGGAGCCTGAGCTCCTGTTCAGGTTCAATGTAGGCTCAGGCTTGGCCCTTTTGAGCCAGAAATTTCCCCACAGAGCTCTACCTAAGTGGAAATGCAAATCCACCCCATGGAGTGGAGGGCTCCTCTGTCCTCTCGATGCCCAGAGCATGCTCAGTGAACCAGCAGCAGCAGCAGCAGAGTCCCCAGAAGCGTTTTTGGAAAAGCTGCCCTCCTGAGTGTGCAGGAAATCCCAGGGGACTGACAGGCAAGTTAAAGACCAAGACAGGCTGCTCTTCCCAAACCCAAGGAGACCCTGAGGTCAAGGAGCAGCCAGCCAGAGCCTGGGGGAAGCCAGCCAGGGCATCCCCTGGGGAAGCTGGCCTACCTCAGAGTGCCCTGGCTTTCTCTCTGGCAAGTTCCTCCCCAGCCCCTGAAGGAATCCCTGGCAGACTGGCCTTGCCTCATCCCTGGCCACAGTTGGCCCTGGTCTCACCCGGTGAAGCTGCCATGCTGCAGTGAGAGGCACCTTCCAGCACCCCTGCAGGGAAGAAAAGCTCTCTCTGGTCTGGAGAGCAGCTTGGCTGGCTGCAGGGAACCACCCCTTGCAGGTGGCCTGAGCCTTGGGGCTCATGTGACTTTTATAGCTGGTTATTTAGTGCCCAACACCTCAACTCTTGATAGAGGGGGTACTTAGCAGGGGCTCTCCAACACTTCAGTTGTACTCCTTTGGAGAAAGGGAGCATTTTTTATGTCTTTCTCTCACAACCACCTGATGAGATAAGGCCTGCATTCCAGATGGAAGCAGCTTGAACCAAGTTATGCAGCTAGTGGGGGATGGGATTCACCCCAGTCTCAGCTCCAGGGAAAGCTCCCAGCAGGCAAATGCTGCTCTCCTCCCGGCTGGTGCAGTCCCTGCTTCCTCCCGCAGCGGTGAGGGGTTTAGTCATTGTTATTTACCATGGTCTTCTATGGCTGCGTCACACTTTCCCACAGAACAAAAGGTATATACCACAAGATGCACCGTAAGTCTTATTTTCCTTCGGGGATATTGGATTTTGTCTTAGCGCATTTGGGCTGGTACCACAGAATACCACACACAGAGTGGCTGATAAATAACAAACATTTATGTCTCACAGTTTTGGAGACTGGGAAATAGAAGATCAAGGCACCGGCAGATTCGCTGGCTTCCTGCTTCATACACGGGGCCTCCTCACTGTGTCCCCAGGTGGTGGAAGGGGCGATGGGTCTCTCTGGGGGTGTCTTTTGTAAGGGCATTAATCCCAGTCATGACAGCTCCACCCCATGACCTCATCAACTCCCAAAGACCCCACCTCCTAACACCGTCACCGCAGGGGTTAGAATTTCAACAGATGTATTTGGCCACAAACAGTCAAACCATAGCAGATTGACTTTCTAGCAATAGAAGGAAGGCAGGATTTTAAGTCAGACAGGCCTCCCTTTGGGTCTTGGCTTCTCCTATTGCTGGCTTTGTAACTCTGAAACAGTTTCTGCCTCAGACTGGGTTCCCCAGAGGCTGGGATGGAGACCTGTCTTCCAGTGATGGATGGGGGTGCTCTCAGGGGAAGGGGTGTGAGGAAGGACAGCTCAGCCAGGACGTGGCCTGGGCCTGAGCCCCCAGGGTCTCTGGAGTGTGAACTGTATCCAGAGCTGGTGCCACTTGGAGGCAGCAGGCTGGCCTTTCCTATCTCCTTTACCTGCTGGTCTTTGGCTGAGGTCTAGAGAGGGAAAGCCCCCACGGCTCCCTGCGTGCCACTCTGCAGAGAAGGCGGGGCAGGAATTGGTTAGCAGTGACGCTCTCAGGGGCTGAGGGATGGGCACGCCTGTTGCCAAAGGGAGTCTGAGGGGGCACCCATGTCACTGGCAGCCAAGTCTCAGTGTGGGTCCTGGCACCACTCATAAACCTCCTGCTCCCCTCCTTCCAGGCACCTGGGGGTCATGCTGCTTTGCTCTCTGGTTAGGCACAATCCCATGCCTTGCTCTGGCCGGTGATGTGGGAGAGGCAGGGACAGGTACGTGGGACTGAAGCCCAGTGCTCTGCCAAGAGCAAGCTAGCCCCCGACCTGACCCATTCAGGGTCATCGTTCCACTCAGCTCCTCCGCGTGCACACCAGCCAGGGCCAAGCAGAAGGAGCTGTCGCCCCAAGCTCCCACGGAGAAAGGAAGGCTCACATTCTCAGATGTGTGGTGGCTCAGAGAGCCAAGAGGATGGAGCTGATGTATTCCCGGGGACTGGGGGATTGTCACCAGCCCTGGGCCGAGAGCTGAGGGCAGCAGATGCCCACACCAGTGCTGTGGGGCAGGGATTCCTGGCAGGAGGTAAAGTGTAGAGGAACAACGCACCCCTGGGAACTCGGCCGAAAGCAGGAGCAAAAGAGAAGACGCACCCCTGCTTTCCTCCCCACAGCCCTCTCATCTCCCACCCACACCTGTCATTGGCCAAATCCAATAAGAAGCCAGCGGGCAGGGCCCATGCCGTGAGCTCCTGGGACACGCAGTCCTGTGGCACAGACAGGCCACAAAGAAGGCATGGGGGAAGGGGAACACGTGTTGGAGAATGATGAGTGGAACTTGGACCTCTATGCTGGATCAGGGTTTAAAGCTCAGTGTATTGGCCGGGCGCGGTGCCTCAAGCCTGTAATCCCAGCACTTTGGGAGGCCAAGACAGGCGGATCACGAGGTCAGGAGATCGAGACCATCCTGGCTAACACGGTGAAACCCCGTTTCTACTAAAAAAAAAACAAAAAATTAGCCGGGTGAGGTGGCGGGCCCCTGCAGTCCCAGCTACTCGGGAGGCTGAGGCGAGAGAATGGCGTAAACCCGGGAGGCGGAGCTTGCAGTGAGCTGAGATCTGGCCACTGCACTCCAGCCTGGGCGACAGAGCGAGACTCCGTCTCAAAAAAAAAAAAAAAAGCTCAGTGTATTAATTGATATTGTCATTATTCAGACTTAACTCATAGCATGAAATGATATTGTTATTTGTCCCATAGATGAGGGAAGAGTGGTGAGTTAACAGGGGAAGCCTGGACTTGATTTGAAACCCCTTCCTCACCCGCACACAGGCCCACCCCCACTCCACCCCACCCAGCTGATTTACTCCCTGGAGATGAGTGAGGATCCCCTGGCCCTGCTGAGAAGCTTCTCTTTGCAGAAAGAACTTCCAAAACACATCTACCCACCCTATGGTATAACAGATATTCCCACCTTCCAGATGTTGCCGATGAAGTGGAGAGTATCTGATGGGGTGGGGGCACAGGGAAAACAAGTCCCAGGGGGTTTACTTCCCAGGGCACAGGAGGCTGGGTGGAGGATGTGCTGAGACACAGCCTTGTCCCCATCAGCTCCAAGAAGCAGGGGTGGGTGCAGGCCCAGTTACAAGAGGAGGCAGACACCACAGTGCACAGGCAGCAGTGTTCTTGTGTGGAGCCTAGTACCGTCAGGTGCCCGTGGAGAGTTCAGGGGCTGATGATGTGCCCTGGCTAAGTTGCTGAATTAACCCTTGGGCTAAGCTAAGGCATGAGCATCTCTGCCTTGGAATTCATCGCAGCAATTCCTACTGTCTCTAAGAATCCCTTTCCTAGCAAAAAGCAGTAACTCTTCCCCAAAACTGCAATGGCACAAACGATAACATTTTGTACTTTGAAGTTATTTCCCCTTAAATGAGTTATGTAAGCTAAATAAGCCTCACACCTGATTCAGGAAAATGAGTCACAGCAAATCTCCAAAGATGGCCCCTTGGCCACTCTCCCAGGATTCCCGCTCTCAGGTGGTCTTCTCCACTGTGTAACCCAGGCCGGCGGCTCCCATTAACCCACAAAATGCAGTGGGAGTGGAACATCCCTGTGCAGGCGGCTCTGGAGGGAGACCCCATGATGAGACCACGTGGACAGGCCCCACCGGAGGGGAACAGCAGGGATGTCTAGCTTCCTGGCCAAGACCAGCCTTGCAGCCCCACCCCGTGCCTTCCATGGCACTTCCTGAGCCTCTCAGCCAGTCCAGCCCCCAAACGACCACCAGGCAGCCTTGGGCAGCCTCAGGTAGAGCAAGGGAACTGCCGAGCCCAGGCCAGCTGGTCACGGGAGCTGAGAAACATCGCAATATGTGTGTGGGGGTGGTTTGTTATGCAGAGGGACATGGAGAGAAGCGCCAAATTCCCTCCAGAAGCTGAGCAATTCCTGTCCCGACCTTCAGGTCAACAGATACTGTGGGGTCACCCCAGGGCCCTAAGCACCTCGGACACGTTGGGACTGTTAGAAGCCCACCCTGCCCCCATGGGCAGCCCACATCTAACACAGACCCCACTCCCTGGGCTGCCATGCTCTCCACCGTGGGCCATCTTACTCCTGCTTAGCCTTTAAGAACCTCTTTCTTTCTCTCTCTCTCTCCTTCCACACAAACACACATACACCTTCCCTCTCTCCCTCTCTGTTCACCCATCGGAAAAGTGTACCCTTGGGTCCTGGAATCTCTCCTACTGCAAGAGTGTGAGCCCAGACCCCTGAGCTAGGAAAAGCAAAGGTAACATAAGCAAGCCCAGCGTCTGCTCTCCAAGCGTGGGCTCCCTGCAGACCCAGACTTAGGAGAGGACTGAGGGGTGACTGGGAGCAAACCTAGAGGATGTCCCCACGACAGTGACCGTCCTCAGTTCTGTGCATGAGCTCTGCCTGCCTGAGTTCTGCCTCACTTTTAAAGCTCTGCCCCAGCCCATCACCCCCACCTGGTCTGTCTCCCAGGACACTCAAGACCTAAACACTAAACATGGTGTGTACATCTGTTTGTGCTACTATAACCAAATACCTGAAACTGGGTAATTTATAGTAAAAAAAAAAAAAAATTATTTCTGTAAGTTCTGGAGGCTGCAAATCCAAGATCAAGGCACCAGCAGGTTCAATGTCTGGTGAGGGCTGCTCTCTGCTTCCAAAATGGCACCTCTTTGCTGCATTTTCTGGGGCGAGGAACACTACATCCTCACATGGCAAGAGGGTTAGAGAGATAAAAAAGAACCAAATTCCTTCCATCAAGCTCTTTTATAGGGCACTAATCCATTCACCAGGGCAGAGCCCTCATGCCCTAAACTCTTCCCGTTAGACCTACCTCCCACCATCATTGCACTGGGGATTTACGTTTCCAACACATGAATTTTAGAGGACACATTCAGACTATGGCACACGGCCTCATCCAGTGGGCTTCAGCAGCTGTCCTCTGAGCCTGCAGTGACCACTGAGAAGTGCTTATGATGGTAGTCCCTTGGAGGATGCAGCTGGGGGTGTACTCCTGGGTTCCTAGTTTAATCCCTGTAACCCCTACCTGATTGCATTTGGGCCTCTTGGCACACTGTTGACCTCATATGGGCATTGCAGGAGCCTGGCGACCAGAGGAAGCCAGCAAGGTCTGCTCAGGCCTCACTTTAGCAGCCGGGGCCCCCTCGGGGGTCTCTGAAGGTGGAATGGCCCATTTGCCTTGGAATAGGCTTCCCAGTTGTGGGGTGGTCTGCTTCTCTATCAACATAATCAAGATCAAGGCCAGGGAACCCAGCATGGACAGGCAGCTCCCGATGGCTCAGCTCCTTCCCCAGCAGAGACTGCTGCCCGGGGACCCCCAGCTCCTGCAGCCCCTCTGGGTGGGCAGTTGCTTCTCCTGAGTCTTCTCCAAGCTCTTGGAGAGACAGCATATCCAGGGGCTTAGGGGCCACATAGAAGGAGAGCAGCTGCTTGCCCCTGCTCATGACGGTGAAAGCAGAAGCCCACTCACTCTCCCCTGCATGGGGGCCGTGGGCACCCACACAGCCTGGCAGGACCCCAAACCCTCAGTCAGCCCAGGTGGATCATTTGGTGACATGTGGGCTAACTACCAACTCCCTGGACTTTACCTTGGTCATTGTTTCGACCTTGCAGGGCTAGAACTTGAATGATTTGCAGACACGTGAAGACACCATGGTTTTAACTGGTCTTCTGAGAGCTGAGCCTAACCCGCAGTTGCATCCTCCTTCCTGGAATGTTAGCATCAGATTCTTGCCCAATGCAGAAGTTCCACGAATTGCTTTGCTGCCGTGAATCACTCTAGGGAAATTTAATCTTGCTGCAAAAGAGGATACTTTCTCCACGGTGTATCTATTCCTTTCCTTTCCTTTCGATTTTGCTTTTTACTGTTGTTTCACTGTTGTTCCTTAGAATTCTATCGGTCTGAACTTTATCATAATGAAAATGCAACACATTTTAATCATTCTCCTGAATTTTCCCACTTGCAGACGATAGGCCGTAAATGAGTGACCCCAAGCCACCATTGCAGGGTAGGGATAGCGCAAGTGTCAAACATCGGAATCAATTCTAATGACCGTGTTTCGTCACTGACAGGCGTGTAAACCTCAAACCAAAGCAAACTCTGAAAGCTGAAAAATGAATCATGAAACTCAGTAGCAAATCCCACCTCCCCTGGAGGTGGTGAAGTAAAACCACATCAATGGCTCAGTATGAGACCAAGATGGTCGGTGGTTATAGGACAAGAGACCCACTTTGAGGGGGAAAATAAAAGCTTTGACATCCTTTTAACAAGTGTTCCCATAACTGAGTGACTTTGTTCTGTCATTCTCAGCTTTCCCACAGCAAGACACAAATTTTTCCTGGATCTCATTGATCTGCCTATCCCACATCCAGAGGCTAGACAGACAGACAAATGCGTCAACTCCTCGTAATGGGAAGCCACGAGCAACAACAAAATGAGAGCTACTTTAACCAAAAGACTGTAGTACAAGAAAATGAGGTCAGGCGGGTGGAGACCCCACTTTCCCGTCTGCTTCCTTCTCTGGAGCACCGTGAATTCCGTAGCCATAATGCTTGTGTTTGGCCTATCATCTAGGCCTTGGATGGCAGCCCAGAGGGGCTGCTGAAAGGCCCATGTTTCAACCTTTGACCGAAAGGGCCTGGGTCAACAAAGCCCAGACCTGGTAAGGAGACCTGGACCTCCCTGCAACAATGGGCTCACCTCTCTGAGCCCGTTTCTTTGTCTGTGAAATGAAGAATAAATGACTTCCCTTCACTCCAACACTAATAATCTGTGATTTGACAGCACTTGGGAAATGTCATATAAGGGAAAGGATTTGGGGATGAAAATCAATGAATCAGTGGCCCTTGGGTCTTTTAATCCCCAGCTGCAGGTGAGCAATAGAGGACTGCCAATATTCTGCAGGAATGAGCGTGCTCCAATCACAGCCAGAAAGTGGACCACAGGCACAGGCCTGCCCACCATTCCCATGGTGACGTTGGAAGGACCCCCACGTCCTGACACTGCCACCTGCTCTGTGTAGGCCACCTCCTTAAATGCTAAGGTGGAACCCAGCTTTGGTAGGGCCAGGGTCCACAGGCTGACTCCTCTGTTACCTCCATGCCCAGCCCCCACATCTCCTCTCTAGGCAGATGCCCATGCACTCCACGCATTCCACCTGCAAGCAGAGCCTCCATTCAAGAAAACATGCCGTTCACGCAGCAGGACCAGCACGTCCAAGGCCCCAGGGTATGAGAGGGCATGATCTGTTTGGAGAGAGGGAGGAGCCCTGTGGGACACAGGAAGGGGTGAGAGTGGGGGAGGTAGTGCAGGACACGAGTACAAAAGCTGTAAGACGAGGTCCAGGTAGACCCAATCGGAGCATGAGAGGTGGGGGGAGGTAAGGAGGGGACCCTGATGTTCCTGGGATGTATTCGTTCCCTATTGCTGAGAAACAAATGAGCGCAAACTCCGCCGTTTGAAACAGTCCCTGTTTATGGGCTCACAGTTCCATGGATCTGAAGTCAGGCAGGCTCAACTCGCTTTTCTGCTCAGCATCTCACAAGGCTTGAACCAAGCTGTCAGCCAGACTGGGGTCGTCTCTAAGGCTCTGGGGAAGAGTTTGCTTCCAGCTCACCCACCTTGTTGACAGAATTCAGTTCCATGCGTCTGTAGGAATCAGGTCCCCATTCTCTTGCTAGCTGTCTGCCGAGCACCACTCTCAATTTCTAGAGGCCACCCTCAAATCTTGCTCCATGACCCCCTTCCTCTTCAAAGCCAGCAATGGTGTGTCCAATTCTTCAAACATCTGCAAAGTCTCTGGCTCCCTCTTCCCCAACCAGCCAGTCTCTACTTTTAACATATTCCTGTGTTAGGTTTGGCCCATACAGAACATCTCCCGGTTTTCAGGTCATCTGATCAGTAACCTTGATTACATCTGCAAGATTCCTTAATCCCACAACTGTGAGAATAACATAGGAGGCGGTGGTTGGGGGTCTGTGGTAGATTTCTGCCTTCTGGTGAAATATCAGCTGGGATATCGCTAAGATAAGTAAGACAGTTTCGTCTGTCAGTCACTGGGCATCCAGGTGAGAATCAGGTGGACGGCAGCAGGGGCAAGTCTGAGCAGCTCCCCATAAGCCCTACTCAGAGGGAGTTGCTTGTGCTGGATCTGGATGGGAAAGGGACTCAGAGGCTTTGGGGGGTCCTTCTGAGACATTTACTGAATTTCTAAAAACAGAAAATTGCTCATCTCCGGCAGGTTTTGTGGAATCCCATGCTCCCCAGTAGCCAACCACTCTTCCTGTGACCTTCGCTGATTTGCAGCCTGACACCGTCGGCTCAATCTCAAGGAGTCACCCATCCCTTCTTTCTGCTCCAAAGGCAGCTCTGCTGAATGAGCCTGTACTCCATGAGAGGCGTAGAAAACATGCAGGCTGTCTCCTTTCCACAGCAGCTTCTTCTACTCATTTTGGTTGAGTTGTATTTCCTAGGATGATGCCACTTCTAAGATGTCAATTCTGATGCATTTTCCTCCATGTGACAAAGAGCTGAGGAGGACTCGGCCCACTGTGGTCTCCCAGAAGCACTGTTCTATTCTGAAGCTCAGAGGGGAGTCTGCGGGACAATTGTCTTATTGATTGTTATCAGGCTGTGCTTTCAGGCTTGCACAGTCATCCACTAGCCTTCTGCCTGTACCACTTGCCTGATTATGGTCTCAGGGATGGTGGCAGGTGGCCCTCATCCTCACCCACCCTTGCATCTCCACCCTCCCCAGCAAGCTAGCCAGCCCCCAGACTCTCTTCACTTCCACCCAAGATGAACAACTTCTGGACTCTCTCAGATGCTCTGAGGGATTTAGGGAGAGTCAAGAAGATGGAAAAGGAAGCCCAGGTGAGCTCCCTCTGGCCATGGCCCAGGAAACAGATGCCAGTTGGGCTGGACCCAAAGGAGTCACATGCTTTCCCCTATACCAGCGGCTCCTCTGACCAGGTGCCTTCCTGCTACCCCCAAGCCTACACCAGCATCCCTAAAAGTATGGGACTCAGGTAGGTGAAAGTAAAGAGCTGAGGACAGGGATGGAAGGGGCAGAAGCAGAGCATGGACAGAGCATGGAGAAACCTGGAAGAGAGAGAGCACTGCACCCTGGGCACGCTGGAATACGTGGATCCCACCCATGTTTGCACAGGCTGTGACACTCTCTTCACTGGGGAACTTCACCTCCTCATCACTGTTATCATAGCCCCAGTCATCCATCCACAGGCCCATCTCAAAGGTCAAGACTTTGGCCCCCAGGGAAAAGCATGGAACGAGTGAGGGTGTGCATGGCGCTTTGCACCAGGCCCGACCCTGGGCAGAGACTGACTTTGGGCTCAGTCAGACAAGGTGTCTGCTGGACCTCTACACAGGGTCAGGGCCTGGCAAGTGTGAGGGGATGGATCTGGGATACTAAGTGGATGGAAGGGAACTGGAGGGAGCCCCAGGCCAGGCCAGAGAGCTGGGGCCAGGCCCAGCTCCTGGGAGCACAGCAGGAGCTCCATAATGGAAGTGAAGGTGGAGGGGGAAGGGAGAAAGAAAGGGGAAGGAAGGGAAGGACGAGAGGGAAGAGCGGAAGTGGAGGTGGAGGCAAAAAAAAGGAAGAAGGAGAGAAGGCTGTGGGGAGGGAAGTAGAATTGGAAAGCAGTCTTTGGAAGCCACTAGCAGTGCTCAGGAGGGAAGCACAAGGCACAGCTTGGGCAGGCTTGCACTGGAGAAAAATCAAAGGAATAGAAACAAATGGTAGATGATGAGAAGGAAAGAAGCAGAGGGTGCTTTTGATGCCAAAAGGTAATGGAACGCCAACTGTGACATATTTTTTAGTTGGTCAGTGACAGTCTCATAAAATTAGCAATTGGTATGGGAAGCGGTGTCCCCACACTCACCTTTCTCATTCCTGTCCTCGCCGTGTTTTCTAGGCAGGATGAATAAGAGACATGGACTTGGGAATGCGGAGCCATGGGCTCAACCCAATGCTGTCAGGACCTTCCAGGCAGGCAAGGATCAGTGGGGAGGCCATGCCTAGCACTGTGCCTGGCACAGCACGTGTGTTCAGGAAATACCAGCTGAATTAATGAGGGGATGAATGAACGAATGCTTGAACCACACGGTGGACAGCCTATATCCCACCCTTGAAGCCCAGCAGCACAAGGCCGTGCCTGTCTTACCAGCATGAGGAGCTCACAGAGGTTTGAAAGGCCTCTGCTGCATCAGTAGGCAAGAAGCCACGCATCTTCATGGTGCAGCCACGTGCTCCCAGTATCTAGACTCTGCCACCCTGTGTGGGTGAACTTTACTCACACACTATTAGTTGATGAAAGAAGTGAAATTATTGGGCAATTTTATTCTAGTTGATAAAGAAGGAAAGTTTGAGCTAGACCTAAAACCCAAATATAAGTTTGCGCTAGGACAGAATTCAAAGCCGTGTAGTCATTCCAGACACCCCGAGGCTTCCAGCTGGCTCTTCACACAAACTTGGCCGCTCCTCCGGCGGCGGCGGCTCGCAGCTCAGGGGCACCACGCAGGATCACGGCTCATTCCCCCCGTTAAATCATAAACTCTCTGTTGTGACCATGGAAAGACAATTTCCTTTTGATGTTTTGGAGGGCGGACTCAAATAAGGAGTACAGGAGCTGGCATCTTAGAAAAGCAACTGAAAAACACAAGAATCTTGAAAAAGCAAAATTGAGTGTCTGTTTACTGAGCTGACCCTACACGCCTTGCCAACATCCTTGCTTTTCCTCTGAAAAATTCATTTTTTATTTTTTCTCAAGTGGCTTCAAAACCAATACACAGCGTACTATTGAGGCTAATGGTTTAATAAAATATATAACACAGAGAATTAGAGCCCTTAAAAATAAAATAAATCTCAGAGATCATTTTGTCCTATCATCTTGCCAGGAGAGGAACAAGGAGACCTCAGCTCCCTGTGTGGGCAATGCTGGGTGTGGGCAAGGAATGGCTGACTCTCCAAGCTGCTCCTGTTGTCATTCTGTATTCATTTCATCTTCATGACAGGTGCTTTGCCAGCACCGATTTTTACAGTGATCATATGCAAAACTTAAAAAAAATTAAAAATAAGCATGCTTTACTTTCATTTCTCTGGGGGTGGCAAAGCTTTTTAGACATGAGACACTTAAAATCCTGCAAACAGCAGTCATCTTTCTAGTTTAGTGAGGGCTGCAAGGTAAAGAAGATGCCCCAGCTGGATCCCAGGCTGGAATGTGTATTTTCACCCAGGCACTGGAGCCTGCTAAAGCAGAGACAAGCCCTGTCCCAAGGTCATGTGGATATATGTGGGCTGTAATAGCATGTTAATGAAAAGGAGACGGTAACTAAATCCAATGTAGACTGAGCCAAATACAGCTTCTTCAAAACTGTTGGGTGTGCTTATGTATGTTACAGGATATGTAAGAGGAAAAATAGAAGTTCAGAAAGAAATATTAATACAGCAAAACTTGCTGATGGTCAGTTACAGGTGCTTTTACTTATTTATTCAATGGTTATGTATTTTACAATTTTCCTGCAATGAATACATATAACTTATAAAGGTAGAAAGTTTTCTAATGAAAATAGTCTTCTTTCCAAAATAAACCTGCCGCAAGTGCTCCAGCACCTGGAAGTTCATGGCAGCAACGTGTTGGTCCTGAAACCAGATGGCTGGTCCAAAACCCACTAGTTCACTTGGAGTTCTGTGCTCTGAGACAAATGTCTTCATTGGCTTCTAAGTATTACTGTCATTAACATTCATTCAGTGATTTCCAGGTGCCAGGCATTGTGCTTGTCTCTCTGGGTCACCTCAACACATATGTAGTGACAATTACCATGCATTGAGGGCTTATATATGCATGATCACTTAGGGTTGTTGGAAGTATTAAACGCAATTATGTGTTTATAAACACTGGACATTTTATTATCTGCCCTCTGGGTTAGTTCATGTTAATAGCATTAAACACGAGTTCATCAAAAAAAAAAAAAAGTGTAGCACAACTTTTGGGCACGGCACTGTGTTCCATCACGCATTTTTTTCCCTGCAAATTCTGGAGCTCTAACAGGCGGCCTCACAACAAGTTCTAATCCAAAAACCAAGGGCTTGCGACCTCATGTTCTGTAAGCCTTGCTTGGCCAACAGGAGGATCTGCCTACCTGCTCTGTACAACGTTCTGCTGAATTTACTCATTTAAGGGTCCATTTTAAAGTAATCATGTCTACTTTGTGTTTACAATAGCATGTTCTGGTCATTTTGCCGGAACACAGACTGGTAGACAGGCCCACCCCAAGACTACCTCAATAAGAAAATCTTAAGATTTCAAGCAGCAAATAGGTAAAATAGTCATGAAAATTGGGCACAAACACAACTGAACTTTTTATCTGGGCTTTCGTCCCGTTGAGCAGCAGATGTTTTTGGGAGCTGATAAATGGAAAACAGGATGCTTTCATCACAAGAAGAGTAATTCAGTAGTTTTCCTGTTGCCTCAAGAATGCTCCTGTAATTTGGAGAGAATTTTAGGAAGTGGCACTCAACAAGGTAAATTAGCCACCCCAAGGACTGCAGACAGCACACCACGCCTCCTTTTCCCAGAAGGCTCAGCCTGCTTGGCAGCCTAGCTGAGAGCACAAGGGCCCCACATGTATTTCCCCTGCTGAAGCAGCTAGTTAGACACAGAACCAACTCAAGCCATATTGTCTCATAAAAAAGATTGATTCGATCAGGACATTTCCCCCTCGTTCCTTCTTAAAGAAAGTCTTGGCTTAAAATATTTAATTTTTTTTTTCCTATGAGTCTTTAAACGGAATTGTGAATAGCAGCAATCCTCGTAACTCTGATGTGGGCAGAGAACACTCAAAATAGTAGATAGCAGATGCCAGGCCCCCTCAGAATTGCTCATGCCTATTTATATAGATGCTGCCTTCCAATTTTTTCTCAGATCTTCCAAGTTCGATCACAGCCATGACAAAGTAATGACTCATACTTAAATGCAGTCATCAATGTCATATTTGGTATTAATACCTTTGTAGCATTGCTTTGTGTCAGAGCATCTAAGAGGAAAAAGTCCCCAAGAGCAGGAGCAGCCTGCCACCGTCCTCAGGGACCACAAAGGGCAGGGCCTGCAGAAGGCAATGCTCATTGTGCAGGAAAGCCTGTGGCCTCCGGCAAGCTGTTCCCATAAGCAGCTGTGGGAGGGAGGGGGAGGAGGGCCGAGGAAGGGGGAGGGGAGGCAGAGGTCACTGTTATCGCCTTGGAAGGCAAGACTTCAGCTGCTGCACTGATGTCTTTTCTCAAGTATGCTCCTATTTTGCAAGTTTAAAATCTTCCTAAAAGGAGAAAAGTAGGAGCCAGGCTCAAGTTGTACCCTAGCACTGGGCAGCATGCCCTCCCTCTGCCAGCGCGTAGGAGCCTGTCATTCTTGCCCGACAGGAAGACGGAACAGGTGCCATCAGTTCCACGGAGTTCCAGCAATCCTCTGAAACCCTGCACACCACCTCCCCCGACACAAAGATCCCCTACCCTCAATAAAGAGCATAAGTTTGTTTCAAAAAGTTTATTGTAAAATTCAAAGCTTCAACAGCAGCATCCTTTAGAAAACGAAGCATTGCCCGGATCCGTTTTGAAAAAGCAGCGCAGTTGGCTAAGTCCTTCACGCTCCTGCAACTGTACTAAGTCCAGGGCGCCGCTCCTTCCTGCCGAGCGCAGGCTGCTGAGTCACGCCTGCCCGGCCAGTCTGTCCTTCCTGGCCCTGAGGCCAACGTCCTAGCCTAGGCCTTCCTGGGCGAGCAGCCGCTCCAGACACTTGCAGAGTCCTCAGCTCGGGCCAGCCTGGCCCTGCCGCCGCCGGGCCCCTCCTCGGGAGGCCGCGCCTCCTCACTCTCCAGGCGCCCCC